>NW_027554413.1:364087-728174 GCF_053574225.1 Canis aureus | reverse complement strand
CCCTCAAAAGTATAGAACACTTCTGAAGGAAATTGAGGAAGACACAAAGAGATGGAAAAATATGCCATGCTCATGGATTGGAAGAATGAATATTGGGAAAATGTCAATGGTACCCAGGGAAATTTATACATTTAATGCAATCCCTATCAAAATACCATGGACTTTCTTCAGAGAGTTGAAACAAATCATCGGAAGAGTTGTATGGAATCAGAAAAGACACCGAATAGCCAGGGGAATATTAAAAAAGAAAACCAGAGCTGGGGGCATCAAAGTGCCAGATTTCAGGGTGTACCACAAAGCTGTGATCATCAAGACAGTGTGGTACTGGCACAAAAACAGACACCTAGGAAAATGAAAAAGAATAGAGAATCCAGAAATGGGCCCTCGACTCTATGGTCAAGTTATATTCGACAAAGCAGGAAAGACTATCCACTGGAAAAAAAGTCTCTTCAATAAATGGTGCTGGGAAAACTGGACAGTCACGTGCATAACAATGAAACTAGACCATTCTCTTAAACTATACACAAAGAAAAACTCAAAATGGATGAAAGATCTAAATGTGAGACAGGAATCCATCAGAATCCTAGAGGAGAACACAGGCAACACCCTTTTTGAACTTGGCCACAGCAACTTCTTGCAAGATACATCCATGAAGGCAAGAGAAACCAAAGCAAAAATGAACAGCAAAATAAACAGTCAACAAAACTAAAAGACAGCCTCCAGAATGGAGAAGATATTGGCAAATGACCTATCAGATAAAGGGCTAGTATCCAAGATCTATAAAGAACTTAGTAAATTCAACAGCAAAGAAACAAACAATCCAATCATGAAATGGGCAAAAGACATCAACAGAATTTTCACAGAGGAAGACATAGACACGGCCAACAAGCACATGAGGAAATGCTCCGAATCAGGGGCCATCAGGGAAAAAGAAACAACAACCACAATGAGATACCACCTCACACCAGTAAGAATGGGGAAAATTAACAAGACAGGAAACAACAAATGTTGGAGAGGATGCGGAGAAAAGGGAACCCTCTTACACTGTTGGTGGGAATGTGAACTGGTGCAGCCACTCTGGAGAACTGTGTGAAGATTCCTCTAAGACTTAAAAATAGATCTACCCTATGACCCAGCAGCTGCACTGCTGGGGATTTACCCAAAGATCCAGATGCAGTGAAATGCCGGGACACCTGTACCCCAATGTTTATAGCAGCAATGTATAGTAGCCAAACTGTGGAAAGAGCCTTGGTGTCTTTCGAAAGATGAAAGGATAAAGAAGATGTGGTCTATGTATATGATGGATTATTACTCAGCCACTAGAAATGACAAATACCTACCATTTACTTCGACATGGATGGAACTGCAGGGTATTATGCTGAGTGAAGTAAGTCAATCGGAGAAGGACAAACATTATATGGTCTTATTCATTTGGGGAATATAAAAAATAGTGAAAGGGAATAAAGTGGAAAGGAGAGAAAATGAGTGAAAATATCAGGGACGGTGACAGAACATGAGAGACTCCTAATTCTCGGAAACAAACACGGCATGGTGGAAAGGGAGGTGGGCGAGGGGTTGGGGTGACTGGGTGATGGGCACTGAGGGGGGGCACTTGATGGGATGAGCACTGGGTGTTATGCTATCTGTTGGCAAATTGAACTCCAATTTAAAAAATAATAAGATATCAAAAACAAAAACAAAGATTTATCAACACTTGACAAATGAGAAATAAACCTAACTTTTTAAATGACAAAAATTTTGACAGCTCAATGAAGATATACAGATGTTAAATAAGCTCAACATTATCAGTTATTAGGGAAATGTATATTACAACCATAAATGTATATATTTATACACATATATATGTATTTATGTGTGTGTGTGTGTGTATACATATATACACCATACCCATCCATGGCTATGATTAAAAAACTGATCATACTAAGTACTGATAAATATAGATGGAGGAGTTAGAAACCCTCACACACTGCTGGTGGGTTTAGAAAATAGTACAATGACTTTAGAAAACAATTTGGCAGTTTCATAATAAGGCAATATGAAGAGACAGGAGACTAAGAGTGATGGATATGTTAACTGTCTAAATTACAGTTATGGTTTCACATGTGTATATATATGACAAAACTATCAAATTATATACTTCATACACGTGCAGTTTACCTAACTAGGGCTGTTGGAGAAAGAAAGCCTCTATTATATGAAAAACCATCTAAGACAGTGGCTGAGACATGGATGGAAAGATGGATATGAAACCATACAAGATGAAGCTAGTGGCCTATGGTCTTTCACCTCATAGCATTAAGTAGTAATAGCTAAGCTTTAAGCAAGGGGGTAACGTGATGAAATGTAAATTTTTAAAAATGTATAGTAATTATGGTTGCAGTGTACACCAAGATCCTGAGAGGTGGAATGGCAGGGAAAACAGTCCTGAGGTTAGCTCAGTAATCTAGGAGAAAAATAATGGTAACCTGACCTTGGGTGAAGACACAGAAGAGAAGCAGAGTTCACAAACACATCAAGTGTGCCATTCCCACGTGGACAACCATAATGGAAATTATAGTTCTTTTTTTTTTTAATTTTTATTTATTTATGATAGTCACACACAGAGAGAGAGAGAGAGAGAGAGGCAGAGACATAGGCAGAAGGAGAAGCAGGCTCCATGCACCGGGAGCCTGACGTGGGATTCGATCCGGGTCTCCAGGATCGCGCCCTGGGCCAAAGGCAGGCGCCAAACCGCTGCGCCACCCAGGGATCCCTGGAAATTATAGTTCTTTGGCTGAGAGTATTCAATAGTTCTCTATTTTAATATAAAACATACTTCTGAGATGAGTAGCTCTATAACTCCTCAGTGTTGTGTGGCGCAGCGCTAGACGAGATGTGCACATATTACTACAACCATATATACAGAAAAAGGCTTTATATTTATACGACGGCCCTACCTTTACAATCCATGCCAAGTTCAATGAGCAACAGGGAACTCTTATAATCAGAGTATTGCAACTTGCAATCCTCTGAAGCTGTTTCAGATGACTGAGTTAAGTCATCAAGATGCTCGTCATCAAGATGCTCCGCAGAATTCACTTGCTTTTTGACCTACAAATAAATAATACTATTTCAAAATGTCATCCAAATATTTATAAAATATACTAAGTGTAGAAAGATGATAAATATCCATCTTTTTATAAAAGCAAAAACATAGGTACTTTTTAAAAGAACTGATTTTTATCAAAAAGACCTTTATCAATAATTGGTGTTTCTGAATAATTTTTTCACAGCAGATGTCTATACAACAAAGGAAAATTTTCATTTTTTCACTATGCGTTTCATAAAGTAATTTTTTTTACCACGGAATAATGTTTCTGATAAATATGAAATATCAACATAATATAATAAAAATATATCATGAATGAAATAGAATTATAATATAATAAAAATATATCATAAATGAAATAGAATTATATATTTTGTTTGTTTGTCTACCTTGTTCTTTTCCTTAGATGTTTTCTTTGCAGGTCTAAAAAGAGGAAGGATTCTTTTCAGGAAAATATTAAATACTTAAAATACAAAGAATATTTAAAGCATATCTAAGCAATATTAATAGCAATATTAACAAAGTATTAAATTTAGATCAAAATTGCAAAAGTAAAGGAAAATCATAATGTTACTTACATTATTTGATAGGGGTAAATATACCACATTTTTTGTTGTCATTTTCAATAAAAACAAGTTTTCACTAAATCAATTTGGAAAGTGCAAACTGTTTTTTTAATGACATAAGCCCTTTTTAAATAATCGTGATATTAGTGTTTTGAAGTTTTACTGTGCAACTACTATGCATTATTTGGGACAGTTTACATATCCTAAAGGGGTTTTAGGCCTTACACAAACCGTATGAAGTAGGCAATTATACTGGGTATCTTTTCACAGGAAGCAAATGAGGCACAGAAATTCTAAGGAACTTCCCCAAGCCCATACACCTGGTAGGAGCAGACCACCCAGAACTCAAGTCCAGGAAATGTCCCTTCCAAACATGTGTTTTAAAATATGTGGTAAAAGTAAGTTAAGTATTTCTAAGTAATGTGATACCAATTGAATCTATAGTATTATTCCATTTCTAGCTATAATTATTCTAGAAATAATTTCTGAATCTTACATACATTTTTAATTTTTTATTTTTTTAAAAGATTTTATTTATTTATTCCTTCACTAGAGAGACACACAGAGAGAGACAGGCAGAGACATACAGAGGGAGAAACAGGTTCCCCCACAAGGAGCCTGGTGTCGGACCCCAGGATCACGCCCTGAGCCCAAGGCAAGACACTCAACTGCTGTGCGACCCCGGCATCCCACACACATTTTTTAATTAAAACACTTCATACCTAGGCAGTATTGAAAATCTACTTTCAATAAACTAAAGATTTAATTCGTCTAAAGAAGTTCATTAATGGGCATTCCTTTACTCATTCAAATGTTCATTCATGGATTCAACAATTACTCATGAAGCACACAATATGTGTCAATGACGCTGCTGGTACAGTAACTGTGGCTCTTGTAATTTAGAACTTTATAATCCAAAAGTAATAATCTATGATAGATGAATAGTTTTTCAATTGTAAATAAACATATTGTAAATAAACAAAACCATTCCCCTTTCCCCAGAACCTAAACAAATATTAACTTAATATAATCAGATACTCCAAAGCCCCTCACAAAATCATAGCTATTCATGATACTGTCAAAGGTACTGAATACCTTAAAACCTATCAAGAAATGATTAGTTCTATTCAGAATCGCCTATGTGTCTGTATATTTACTATTTTATATATATATATATTTTTTTTTCAATCGATGAAGGAAAGTATCTGAATATTCAATTATATGAGAATACTGCACGGTGGAACTGATTCTAAATAAACAACCTCTTACCACAAAACTCATATCCTAATCTGGGGGTCCTGGGATCGAGTTCTGCTTTGGGCTCTCCACAGGGAACCTGCTTCGCCCTCTGCCTATGTCTCTGCCTCTCTCTCTCTGTCTCTCACAAATAAATACATGAAATCTTAAAAAAAAAAAGTCACTCCTCCTCATCCTAACCTTTCAAGTGGTGTTTTTGATATACTTGAGTATTTCTTCCCTCAGCCTGTACGACACTATATTACAGTGTTTTACTTATATAATAATCATAGTTAACGTTCCTTCAGAGGGAAATAAAGAATTTATGGGATTTTACCTTCTTTCATCCTGATCCATTTTACTTAGACTGTTGTCATTACTCACTCGTAGTAGACTACCAGTTAGGGAATCGGCCTCCTCAAAGCCTGGTGTAATCACAGATGCTTTTGATGCCCACTTTACATTTTTATCTTTCTTTATTTCCATGATAGACAAACCAGGATCATTACTTAAAACAAAAATCCAGTTAAAATATCCATTAGAAAGCCAATATTTTCTAACAATTTTACTGGTAAGGAATAAAAAAAATTTTTTGTAAACATCTGTTACCCATCTGAATTCATTTATTAATTCATAGAACAGTTATGAAGTGCAACCATATGCAAGGAAATACACATATACAATTATGATACAATGTCATTTGTGGGGACAAAACTGCCTGTGTAGGACCTGTGGAATCAAGTGCCATTCACCAAGGCACGGGGGAAAAGTCTCATCTGCCCATGCATCGGGTAACAGGCATACGCACTACACACCCAGCTGTGGATCCGGCAAAAGCCCATAAATTGGCGCCACCCTCACCCTCACAGCCACCATCTGGGAGCCCCTGGAAAACACTTAGATAATCACCCATGGGGGTAGAGAGTCTTCGTGGAAAACCAGCTTTCCTATAGAGAAGTTCTAGCACATCACCAGAGCAAAACAATCAGGTTTGGACACATGGGAGCGGTAGTCATTAAAGACTGGAGGAGGTGACTGCTACTTCAAAGGCAAAGACAGCAATGCAAAAGGATATGACAAAATCAAGGAAATATGACACCAACAAAGGATTACAATAATCTTCCTGTAATCAATCTCAGACACATGGAGATCTGTAATTTATCCAAGAAAGATTTCAAAATCTCAGTCTTAAGGAAATTCAAGGAGCTACCAGAAAACACAAAAAGCCAATTCAGGGGTGCCTGGGTGGGTCAGGCAATTAAGTGTCTGACGCTTGATTTCATCTCAGGCTATGATCTCAGGGTCATGAGATTGAGCCCTGCATCAGGCTTACACTCAGCACAGTGTCCCTCTCCCTCTGCTATTCCCCCCTAGCTCACACACTTTCTCTCGCTAAAATAAATGAATAAAATCTTTAAAAAACAGTTAATTCAATAAAATGAGGAATACACTACATAAACAAAATGAGAAGTTTAATGAATAGCTGGAAGGGCTTAGTCAGTTTAAGTGTCTGACTTGGTTTTGGCTCAGGTCATGATCTCAAGGTTGTGGAATCACCCCCAGGTCTGCTTGAGATCCTCTCTCCATCTCTTTCTCTCTCTCCCCACTTGCTCTTTCTTTTTCTTTCTTTCTTTCTTTCTTTCTTTCTTTCTTTCTTTCTTTCTCTCTCTCTCTCTCTCTCTCTCTCTCTCTCTCTCAAATAAATACATTTTTAAAAATAATTTTAAAGGGACAAAGAAAAAGAAAATGTTTTGGTAACTTGTGCATACTTTTAGCCTAGTATCTAATCCTAATACAAAAAGCTAGATTTACCAACAGAAAATTATATATATTTTTTCATGGACTAAATGCATGCAAGAAAATATTATGAGCATATAGCTATGTAAATTTACAAAAAGACTGAATTTTCCCATAGGAGATTATCGGTTGAATAACTTTAGGGCACTGAAAACAAAAACAAAACCAGCAATTACTGTTTTAAAACTGCCATACAGATAACTCTTCTAGTTAAATTAAACATCCAAAAAAGATGGATCTTCCTGAAAGCAATTATTAAACAATTCTTCTCGACCCAAATTTCAGAAGTAAATCTGTAATTATGGATACGAAATAGCTTTCATTTTGAAAACAGTTAATAGAAGCAACTTTTAAATAGAAAACAACTGGTTAAAGACACCTCAAAGTTATGTTGGCGGGGGAATGCTAACATGCAGCCATGGTAACGAGAACCCATCAGAACCAGTTTTAAATGTTTGTAATGATCAATGCCATCTGTCCTCACTCACTAGCCAACCAATGTCAGCTTCTCCCTCATGAAGTATAGCCAATGTGGGACAAAATCACTCCAATACGCATGCCTTGAATGCCAACCAATCAACAACAGTCTTACCCAAATTACCATGGTGGCTTCAGATGATGACAAACCACTTAATTCTCTGAAAGTCTCCCAAGTCTTAAACTCCACTTTTCCTGAAACTGTATATAGAAAGCGAAGACTACTCTGTCAGAAAAGACTGTAAGTGGCCAGCATAGCTCCCTCTTATTAGTCAGCAGTAAATTCCGACTTCACCTTTATATTTCAGATATTGAGGGCTCATATCCTCTGGCAAAAATGTTTAAAGTCCTATAATAATTTACCACCATATTTCATTTTCCTTAATGAAACATAAATGAAGTTTGCTCTTCCTTTGTTCCATTCTACTATAATTAAAACTAACATAAATACCAGTAAAAGAATAAGTAGCAAGTAACCACAAGATTAGGCCCAAATAATCCACAAAATGCAGATAACGGACAGGTTAAATTGTCAGAATGGACCCATGCCAACCGTTCTTTCTGTTTAAGTGAGAATTGGTATTATGTTAAAAACAATACACACGGTTTAGTTAAACTCCATTCACTCAACAAACATTTATTGAATAGCACTATATATGCTAGAATGTTCTCTAAGCACTGAGGACACGGCCATAAACAGAAAAAACCCTACTCACGAGGATAGTAAACATAGTAACAATAAACTACACAGTATGAGAGGAGAAAAACTAAAGCAGAGAAATCAAATTTCAATGTGTTGTAGCAAAAGGGGTGGTCGAAATACTAGTCAGGATAAACCAAGAAGGGCCTTGCTGAGAAAGTGACCTTGAAGCAAAAACCAGGGAGAAAAAGAGGGAGCAAGGAGTAAGCCATGAGGATACCTGAGAGAAAAGCACTCCACAGAGAGTTTATAACAAGTACAGAGGTATGCCTGAAGTGTTTATAATGAGGGTGGGGGGTAAGAATAGTGAGAAATTCAAGTGTGGCTGAACAGAAGGAAAGGGATAGAAAGTAGTTCAAATCAGAGAGACAGAGGGAGGAAAGGATAGGGAGGGACCCGAGATGAACAAGTCACATAAGGCCTTGTAGCTATTAGAAAGAACTTGAGTGAATGGGAGGCCATTAGGTTTTGAGCAGAGGAGGACATAATCTGACTTATGTTTTAATAGATCCACTGTGTTTAGAATTAATGGAAAGTGAATTTTCGAAGATTATATAATATGAAGTCACTATTGAAAAATTTGATGTGGTGCATGTTGAAATATATGCTCTTTAAAATGGAAGAATAAGGGGCGCCTGGTTGGCTCAGTCGGTAAAGCGTCTGCCTTCGGCTCAGATCATAACCCTGGAGTCCCGGGATCAGCCCCACTTCAGGCTCCCCGCTTCTCCCTCTGCCTCTGCCGCTCCCTGCACTCACACACTCTCTCTCTCAAATAAATAATCTTAAAAACATTTTTAAAGGAAAAATAATAGCCTGTATGCAAAGTGCCTGAAAAAGAAGATTCACTGCATTAACAACCTCTTGGTTTATAGCATAGGGATCAAATGTTTATACAGAATATGGGACAAGTTGCCACGTGAAATCTCTTCGTAATAATATTCAGATCAATTTGAGAGTCCAACATTTGAGCACTCGTGCATTGGGAACCAAAACCAAAAACCTAATAATTAGCAGTTTTGTTGGTAATAAGGTAGAGTGCCAGTGTAGCAGGTAACTTCCCTTTGCAACTCAGCAGATATTAAAAGTATTCTAAAGTTATTGTAAGACATCAAACCAAACACTTTAAATATACTTTGGGGGATCCCTGGGTGGCTCAGCAGTTTAGCGCCTGCCTCCAGTCCAGGGTGTGATCCTGGAGTCCAAGGATCGAGTCCCACATCAGGCTCCCTGCATGGAGCCTGCTTCTCCCTCTGCCTGTGTCTCTGCCTGCCTCTCTCTCTCTCTCTCTCTCTCTCTCTGTCTCTCATGAATAAATAAAAATAAAAATTAAAAATTTTAAATTTGTTAAACAATCAAAACCCTGCAGACCTAAATTCATTTTCTCAGATAGTTACATGCTGCATTATTTTATAGGTGTGAAAACTTACTTCCTTATGGATGGAGAGTTAGACTCCCTCCAAGTTTTTGATAGATCATCTTAACATATATATGTAACATGTTTATGTAAGTATTCTTAATATATCTGTCATATTTTATAAATATAATAATATATAATAAATGTTCTTAGAATATGTGTGTCTAAGTGTTGACACAAGTCATGTTTTCCTATAGGATCTACTCCTGGCAATGAAGCCGTTGGGATATAGGGACAGCATATATGAAATTTGAAATGCACTGCTACATCACTCTTCAGAAAGGATTTGTCAATTTTCTTCCTCTCTCTCGCTTTTAAAGATTTTTATTTATTTATTCAGGAGAGACACAGAGTGAGGCAGAGACATGGGCAGATGGAGAAGCAGGCTCCTCATGGGAAGCCTGATGCAGGACTCGATCCCACGACCCCGAGATCACAACCTGAGCCAAAGGCAGACGTTCAACCACTTAGCCACTCAGGTGCAACGGATCTGACAATTTTCACCTAACAACAGTGTATGAGAATGACTTTTTCCTTACATTTGCTAACCTAGGTTATTTTTTTTTTTAGTTAAATATTTATCACTATGCCTGCAAAACAATTTGATACCTTACTGGTCTTTGCCTCTTTCTGTTTAGCACCCTGGGTGGAATATCTCTACTAAAAATATAAAATGTGTTAAACATGAACATTAGCTCCAAACAGAATTTGTTTTATAGAAAAATAATAATTATCTACTGTTTAAATATTGCTATAGGCTTACCTATCAGAATCTTCATTCTGCGTGGTAGGAAACAGGTGGTTATCAGTTTTTCCAGTCTTTCTTTGTTGAATTAGTCCAGCAGCAGGAGCAGCAGCAGCAGCAGCAGCAGCAACAGCAAGAGCAGTACCAAGAGCAGGAGCAGCAGCAGCAGCAGCAGCAGCATCATATATGTTTTCTGCTCCTTCCATTTTATTACTCGTGTGCTGCTTCCTTTCTTTTCCAGTCTTGAATGGAAATTTGATAGTTACAACTTCATTCATTAAAAAGAACTTTTTTCATTAATTGTATCATTTGACTCTTTAATGTAATTTTAATCAATAAAACTATCTTGCACTGAACTTTATCATTACGTGTAATTGTAATTTTTGGAAATTCTGCTTCATTTCTGTTGGAATAGAACAACATAATTTTCCAGAATTCCAAAAAGGGCTTTCTTAATTTTGTGTTCATATCTACACTTTGTTACCTAACATTCCCAACTTCACCCCATCTGACCAGCAGATACAAAGAAATAAAAAGACACAAAAATCTGTCCTCTTCCGTCTTTACCATCTGGATTTTGCTTACACCGACAGATTCAAAGGATGTGACATTGTGATGCTCCAGGAACAAAGAGGAAGCTTTCCATTTCTGCACTGAGCTATTCTTTCCCCAACTGCCTTTTATAATTCTTTTTTCATTTGGATCCCAGAGCTATCAAAAAAGTCACAGTGTTCATTAAAATATGTGAACCAAAGTTCACCACAACATAAAAGGAGCAAAACTGATATTAGTGTCGAATTTTGGGAAATGAGTAATGCTCCCCAAATTTCACATTCCATAACCATAAAATTTTATAGCTAGAGGGTATAAAAATAATTATCAACTTTAATCCCATTTTCTATTGATAATGGGAATAAAACCAAAAAAGATTACATGATTTGTCCAAAGTTCCTAAAGTGGCATTACCTAGCATCAAAGAGATGATACAATTCCTTGATGCTGAATCAAATAAATGACCCAACAAGTTTATTAATCAGCTATGCTAAAAGTGTGACTTTGGCACAGTAATTTAATACCTTAATTGGGGATGAGGCGCTTAGCTAATTTTTATTTTAAAGGAGGATATCTCTAGATTTTATTTTTCACCTCAAACATCAGTTTTCTCCCTTAGAGTCAAATACTGAAGGTTTGCTGAAAATCTATGCTACCTACATGATAAAAGTCGTATGTGTCAAAATATATCATCCTTTATTAAACAAAATGTAAAGGTTTGATTCAACAAAAACACCTGAGAATGATGATTAAACAAACACATATATGTGTATACACACACACACACACACACACACACACACACGTGGACACCTGGGTGGCTCAGTCAGTTAAACATCTGCCTTTGGCTCAGGTCATGATCCCCGGGATCTAGGATCAAGACCCGTGCATCAGGCTTCGTGCTCCGCCAGGAGTGTGCTTCTCCCTTTCCCTTCCACACCTGCTCCCATTTGTGTTCTCTCTCTTGGTGTCAAATAAAATCTAAAAAAAAAAAAAAAAAAAAAAAATTTTTTTTTTTTTTTAATGTAGAGGAGATGCCTGAGTGGCACAGTTAGTTGGGCCTCCATCTCTTGATTGCAGTTCAGTTCATGATCTCCTGATCATGGGATTGAGCTCCGCTTCAGGCTCCACCCTCACTGGGGAGTTTGCTTCTCTCCCTTTCTCTCTCCCTCTACCCCCTTCACCCTGCTCACACACTCAAATAAATAAGTAAATAAATAAGTAAGTAAGTAAATAAATAAATCCTAAAAGAAAAAAAGGAGTCTGTTAAACTTTATCCCAAGAAGGTAGTAGGAGATGAAGAGGGACACTCTATCATACTAAAGGATCTCTCCAAAAAGACGACCTAACAATCATGAATATGTATGCCCCAAATGCAGGAACTGCCAAGTATAACAATTAATAACCAATGTTAGGACATACTTAGATAATAATACACATATACTTGGTGACTTCAATCTAGTGCTTTCGACACTCGATAGGTCTCCTAAGTACAACATCTCCAAAGAAACAAGCGCTTTAAATGATACACTGGACCAGATGGATTTCACAGATATTTACAGAAATTTACAACCAGACGCAACTGAATACACATTCTTCTCAAGTGCACATGGAACTTTCTCCAGAATAGGCCACATACTGGGTCACAAATCAGGTCTTAAACGATACCAAAAGATTGGGATTGTCCCCTACATATTTTCAGACCATAATGCTTTGAAACTAGAACTAAACCACAAGAAGAAATATGGAAGGATTTCAAACACGTGGAGGTTAACACCATCCTGCTAAACGATTAAAGGGTCAACCAGAAAATTAGAGAAGAATTAAAAAGATTCCTGGAAACTAATGAGAATGAAGATACAACCGTTCAAAATCTTTGGGAACAGCAAAAGCAGTCCTGAGGGGGAAATACATCGCAAGACCAGCATCCGTCCCCAAACTGGAAAGAACTCAATGCAAAAGCTAACCTTGCACCTAAAGGAGCTGGAGAAGGAACAGCAACGGAAACCTTCAACCAGCAGAAGACAATTAATAAAGATTCGAGCAGAACTCAATGAGATAGAGACCAGAAGAACTGTGGAACAGATCAACAAAAACCAGGAGTTGGTTCTTTGAAAGAATTAATAAGACAGATAAACTATTAGCCAAACTTATTAAAAAGAAGAGAGAGAAGACCCAAATTAATAAAATCATGAACGAGAGGGAGGGATCACCACCAACACCAAGGAAATACAAACGATTTTGAAAACTTAGTATGAGCAGCTTTACGCCAATAAATTAGGCAATCGAGAAGAAATGGGTGCATTCCTGGAAAACCACAAACTACAAAACTGCAACAGGAAGACATAGAAAACCTGAACAGGCCAATAACCAGGGACGAAACTGAAGCAGTCATCAAAAACCTACCAAGACACAAAAGTCCGGGGCCAGATGGCTTCCCAGGGGAATTCTATCAAACGTTTAAAGAACAAACCATACCTATTCCACTAAAGCTGTTATGAAAGATAGAAAGGGATGGAGTACTTCCAAAGTCGTTCTATGAGGCCAGCATCACCTTAATTGCAAAACCAGACACAGACCCCACCAAAAAGGAGAATTATAGACCAATACCCTGATGAACACGGACGCAAAAATTCTCAACAAGATACTAGCCAACAGGATCCGACAATACATTAAGAAGATGATTCACCATGACCCAGTGGGATTTATCCCCGGGATGCAAGGCTGCTTCAACACTTGTAAAGCAATCAATGTGATTCATCATATCAGCAAGAGAAAGAACCAAGAACCACATGATCCTCCCAATAGATGCAGAGAAAGCATTTGACAAAATACAACATCCATTCCTGATCAAAACTCTTCAGAGTGTAGGGATAGAGGGAACATTCCTCAGCATCTTAAAAGCCATCTACGAAAATATCGTTCTCAATGGGGAAACACTGGTAGCCTATCCCCTAAGATCAGGAACAAGACAGGGATGTCCACTCTCACCATTGCTATTCAACATAGTACCAGAAGTCCTAGCCTCGGCAATCAGGCAACAAAAAGAAATAAAAGGCATTCAAAGTGGCAAAGAGGAAGTCAAACTCTCCCTCTTTGCAGATGACATCATAATGCAGCTAGAAAACCCAAGAGACTCCACCCCAAGACTGCTAGAACTCACAGCCATTTGGCAGTGTGGCAGGATACAAAATCAATGCCCAGAAAACAGTGGCATTTCTATACACTAACAATGAGACTGAAGAAAGAGAAATGAAGGAGTCAATCCCAATTACAATTGCACCCAAAAGCATAAGGTAACAAGGAATATACATAACCAAAGAGGTAAAGGGTTTCTACCCTCAAAACTACAGAACACTTCTGAAGGAAATTGAGGAAGACACAAAGAGATGGAAACATATACCATGCTCATGGATTGGCAGAATGAATATTGGGAAAATGTCAATGGTACCCAGGGCAATTTACACACTTAATGCAATCCCTATCAACATACTATGGACTTTCTTCAGAAAGTTGGAACAAATCATCTTAAGATCTCTGTGGAATCAGAAAAGACCCCAAATAGCTAGGGGAATATTAAAAAAGAAAACCATAGCTGGGGGCATCACAATGCCAGATTTCAGGTTGTACTACAAAGCTGTGGTCATCAAGACAGTGAGGTACTGGCACAAAAACAGACACATAGATCAATGGAAACAGAATGGAGAATCCAGAAGTGGGCCCTCAACTCTATGCTCAAATAATAGTCGGCAAAGCAGGAAAGACTATCCACTGGAAAAAAGACAGTCTCTTCAATAAATGGTGCTGGGAAAATTGGACAGCCACATGCAGAAGAATGAAACTGGACCATTCTCTTATGCCATACACAAAGAAAAACTCAAAATGGATGAAAGATCTGAATGTGAGACAGGAATCCATCAGAATCCTAGAGGAGAACACAGGCAACACCCTTTTTGAACTTGGCCACAGCAACTTCTTGCAAGATACATCCCTGAAGGGAAGAGAAAGCAAAGCAAAAGTGAATTATTGGGACTTCATCAAGGTAAGAAGCTTCTGCACAGCAAAAGAAACAGTCAACATAACTAAAAGGCAACCTACAGAATGGGAGAAGGTATTTGCAAATGACCTATCAGATAAAGGGCTAGTATCCAAGATCTATAAAGAACTTAGTAAACTCAAAGAAACAACAATCCAATCATGCTATGGGCAAAAGACATGGACAGAAATTTCACAGAGGAAGACATAGACATGGCCAACAAGCACATGAGAAAATGCTCTGCATCACTGGCCACCAGGGAAGTACAAATCAAAACCACAATGGGATACCACCTCCCACCAGTGAGAATGGGCAAAATTAACAAGGCAGGAAACAACAAATGTTGGAGAGGATGTGGAGAAAGGGGAACCCTCTTGCACTGTTGCTGGGAGTGGGAACTGGCACAGCCACTCTGGAGAACTGTGTGGAGGTTCCTCAAAGAGTTAACAATAGATCTGTCCTACGACCCAGCAATTGCACTGCTGGGGATTACCCCAAAGATACAGATGCAGTGAAATGCCAGGACACCCGCACCCCGATGTTTCTTGCAGCAATGTTCACAATAGACTAACTGTGGAAGGAGCCTCGGTGTCCATCGAAAGATGAATGGATAAAGAAGATGTGGTCTATGTATACAATGGAATATTACTCAGCCATTAGAAACGACAAATACCCACCATTTGCTTTGAGGTGGAGGGACCTGGACGGTATTATGCTGAGTGAAATGTGTCAGTCTTTAAAGGACAAACATTACATGGTCTCATTCATTTGGGGAATATAAAAATTAGTGAAAGGGAATAAAGGGAAATAGAGAAATTGAGTGAAAATATCAGTGAGAGTGACAAAACATGAGAGACACCTCACCCTGGGAAATGACCAAGGTGTAGTGCAAGGGGAAGCGGGCAGGGGGTTGGGGTGAGTGGGTTATGGGCACTGAGGGAGTCACTTGGCAGGATGAGCACTGGGTGTTATGGTATATGTTAACAAACTGAATTCCAATAAAAAATTACAAATAAAATACAAAATTAAAAAATACAAAATACAAAATATAACAACTATGAAGACTAAAGTTTCCCGAGATAACGTAAAATGTATCCACTGTTGGAGATCTTTGAGAAAGTAAAGGTCATCCTTCTACAAATAATATTGTATACTCTACGGGCAACTTTTCCTTCCTTACGATTCTATAATGATAAATCATCTTATAAAAAAATGATAAATCATGAGTTTATTCATTTGACATGTGTCTCTATTCTAAGCTTATATTTAAAAAAAGATGCATCAGAATCCAGAAAATAGTTTTTATATTTTTTAAGAATCTTGCAGCTTAAAATTTATTTTTTTCATTTAATGGATAGAGATTAAGAACCTCACTTACCTAAGAAAAAAATTCAGTTTTAATTAATGAAAAAACTAAAATGTTTATTTACGTCCTCTCTATTCTCAAAAGATATAAAGTCGACCAAGATTATACCACACAGTAAGTTTAATTAGAAACCACAAGAAAGACAACAGCCAAAGTTCAAAACTCATAATAAATCTGATTATGGCTTAAAACAGACTTCACTTTGTACTATGTATAAACACAACTCTTGCTAAATTAAATATAGGCTATCATACTTTATTAAACTTAAAAGGGTAAAATTTCCTCCCAGTTCTTCATAAAAACCAGCTGTCATTCTGAAGAATCTGAGCATGTTTTGTATTGCCTTTTATTAACTTGCATTTAAAATAATTTCTACCGCATTTTATAATATACAGCATCTGTTCTACCTTAGCCTCACTACTGCTGTGTTTTTAATAATAATCTCTCTAAACTCTCTTATCTTTACATTCATCTCATCCTTATTAAATGAATTCTTACCCCACAACCCCTCCCCTCATCTTCACATCCATCTAGCTATTCTATCCAGTTGCTTTCTAATTCTTTCCCTCCATAATGGCACACCTAAGATTTGTTTATTCCCACCAACCGTAATAAATCTCAACCCAGTACTTACTTCTCTGTTGTTATTACACTGTTTTCTCTTATATTCTTGAGGGCTTCCATTTCTCCCTAAGATTCTTTTCATTATAAGGATATCAAGAGGATAGTATGTGAAAAAACATGGGGGACAAAGTTCAAAACAACTTACCTTTGTAACACCAAGCATTGCTGAAGACGTTTGAGGAGTTTCGGGTGATACAAAAGCAAGAGGAGAATAGTCAGAGACATTGACGGATGGTTTACAGAGAGTTTCAGTCTTATCTTCCCTTGCAAAATTGTTGTCAGCAAATAAAGGTCTATCTTCTTGGCTCACAAGACCACATTTTGCTTCTATTTAGTGAAAAACAAAGTAAAGAGTACATGAAGATATCTGTAACTTTGAATTACTAAATAACACAAAAATGGACAAAACTCCGTGAAAAACACAAATCTTCAAATAGCTTACTCTTGGGTCGCAGAAAAGCAGCCATTTGCTTTCTTAAGTTTAGTTTCGGGACAGTCTAGAAAAAAAATTGATAGTTTTCAGGATTACAAGTATCACATTTCGTAAAAATAATTGTAATATTCACCATTACCAAATGAACACCATTACAAAAAGAACACAGGTTTTGGAGATCATTCAAATACAGATTCAAATCTCAGTTCCGCCATTTACTAACCTACATTTTCTCATGGGGTGAAGATTATAAGAGATTTAATAGTCCCAAAATGTTACTTTTCTTACCCCTGATTATTATACAAAGTCTTCCTCAAAAAGTTAAATAAAAATAGAGCTATCCGGGATCCCTGGGTGGCGCAGCGGTTTAGCGCCTGCCTTTGGCCTAGGGCGCGATCCTGGAGACCCTGGATCGAATCCCACGTCGGGCTCCCGGTGCATGGAGCCTGCTTCTCCCTCTGCCTATGTCTCTGCCTCTCTCTCCCTCTCTCTCTCTGTGACTATCATAAATAAATAAAAATTTAGGGAAAAAAATAGAGCTAACCTATGACCCAGCAATCGCAGTACTCAGTATTTATCCAAAAGATACAAACATAGTGATTTGAAAGGGCACCAGCACCCCAACGTTTAAAGCAGCAATGACCACAATAGCCAAACTACAGAAAAGCCCGATGCCCACTGACAGATGAATGGATAAAGAAGATGCAGTGTGTATAAATACAATGGAATATTACTCAGCCATCCTAAAGAATGAAATCTTGCCATTTGCAATAACATAGATGGGACTTAAGAGTATTATACTAAGTGAAATAAGTTAGAGAAAGACAAATACCATATGATTTCAATCCTATGTGGAATTTAAGAAACAAAACGGAGGTGCATAGCGGAAGAGAGGGAAAAATAAGATAAAAATCAGAGAGAGAGACAAACCGTAAGAGACTCTTAATCATAGGAAATAAACTGAGGGTTGTTGGAGGGGAGAGGGTTGGGGCAATGGGGTAATTGGGTGATGGTAATTAAGGAGGGCTCTTGAAGTAATAAGCACTAGATGATGTATGCAACTGATGGATCACTGAATTCTACCTCTGAAACTAATAATACGCTATATGTTAATTAATTTGAATTTAAAAATTTTAAAAAGGGGATCCCTGGGTAGCTCAGTGGTTTAGCGCCTGCCTTTGGCCCAGGGTGGGATTCCTGGAGACCAGGGATCGAGTCCCATGTCAGGCTCCCTGCATGGAGCCTGCTTCTCCCTCTGCCTGTGTCTCTGCCTCTCTCTCCCTATGTCTATCATGAATAAATAAAAAAATCTTAAAAAAAAATTTTTTTTTAATACTTTCTTTACCAAAATGTCTTAAAATAAAAATCTATCCCTAGGTAATTTAAATTAAAAAAACTAACAATAAGGGCAGCCCCGGTGGCGCAGCGGTTTAGCACCGCCTGCAGCCCAGCGCGGGATCCTGGGGACCCTGGATCGAGTCCCACATCAGGCTCTCTGTATGATGCCTGCTTCTCCCTCTGCCTGTGTCTCTGCCTCTCTCTCTGTCTCTATGACTAAATAAATAAAATCTTTTAAAAAAACTAACAATAAGAAATGTCATTATTGGGACGCCTGTGTGGCTCAGTGGTTGAGCATCTGCCTTCGGCTCAGGGTGTGATCCCAGAGTCCCACATCAGGCTCCCTACATGGAGCCTGCTTCTCCTCCCTCTGCCTCTGTCTCTGACTCTCTCATGAATAAATGAATACAATATTTTAAAAAATTAATTATTTTATTATATTTAAAATTTTTCAAATGTGTTTGAATGATTTATAATTGCATGACGATCTCTTATAAGAGAAAATATTAAAATTTAGTTTCTAGTAGTATTTATTTGGGCAAGTTGGCATTACAAACAGTTTAAGTTGCTTTTGTTTGTCAAAATGCTAAGGACAAATGATTATCTAACATCAGCTCCTTCCAGGAATGTGAGAAAAATAATAAGGCTTGTGGGGTAATGATTCAGGAATGAAAACCACAGACACACACAGACAACAGAAAGGCATAATCAAAAATATTGACAATAAACATAGAAAGAGATGGACTGAAAGAACAGACACTAAAGAAACGTGTTTTGTTTTTTTTTCCCCCATGTAAGGAAAACGTAGGGTACGGGAAAGTCATGTACAAAAAAATGCAGGGGGGACAGCCATGGTGGTTCAGTGGTTGAGTGTCTGCATTCGGCCCAGGGCGAGATCCTGGAGCCCCAGGATCGAGTCCCATGTCAGGCTCCCTGTATGGAGCCTGCTTCTCCCTCTGCCTGTGTCTCTGCCTCTCTCTGTGTGTGTGTGCGTGTGTGTGTGTGTGTGTGTGTGTGTGTGTCTGTCATGAATAAATAAAACCTTTAAAAAATGCAGGAAGAAGAAGAAAAAAAGAAAAACATAAGACGTGACCAATCAAGCATGATCTTAAGGCAGGGAAAAATGTAAGTTAAAAAAGGCCTGTGGAAAAAATGGTTAGGTTAGTATTAACTTATTAGTTAATACTAATTAATTATTAATTATTAATAATACTAACAACCATTTTTCCACAGGCCACACTATATGTGTGTGTATGTGTGTGTGTGTGTGTGTGTGTGTGTATGTATGTATGTATAGTTAGGAATATACAATGAACAGCCGCCTCTGTTTAATATATAAATGTAACATTTATATAATAGATTGCCCCCTATATATTTTCAGACCATAATGCTTTGAAACTAGAACTAAACCACTAAAAGAAGAAATATGGAAGGATTTCAAACACGTGGAGGTTAACGACCATCCTTCTAAACGATTAAAGGATCAACCAGGAAATTAGAGAAGAATTAAAAAGATTCCTGGAAACTTATGAGAATGAAGATACAATCGTTCAAAATCTTTGGGATACAGCAAAAGCAGTCCTGAGGGGGGAATACATCGCAAGACCAGCATCCGTCCCCAAACTGGAAAGAACTCAAAGCAAAAGCTAACCTTGCACCTAAAGGAGCTGGAGAAGGAACAGCAACTGAAACCTTCACCCAGCAGAAGACAATAAATAAATATTCGAGCAGAACTCAATGAGATAGAGACCAGAAGAACTGGGGAACAGATCAACAAAATCAGGAGTTGGTTCTTTGAAAGAATTAATTAATAAGACAGATAAATTATTAGCCAAACTTATTAAAAAGAAGAGAGAGAAGACCCAAACTAATAAAATCATGAACGAGGGGATCCCTGGGTGGCGCAGCAGTTTGGCACCTGCCTTTGGCCCAGGGCACGATCCTGGAGACCCGGGATAGAATCCCACGTCGGGCTCCCGGTGCATGGAGCCTGCTTCTCCCACTGCCTGTGTCTCTGCCCCTCTCTCTCTCTCTGTCTCTCTCTCTCTCTCTCTCTCTGTGACTATCATAAATAAATAAAAATTAAAAAAAATAATAATAAAATAAAATAAAATAAAATAAAATCATGAACGAGAGAGGAGGGATCACCACCAACACCAAGGAAATACAAACGATTTTGAAAACTTAGTATGAGCAGCTTTACGCCAATAAATTAGGCAATCGAGAAGAAATGGGTGCATTCCTGGAAAACCACAAACTACAAAACTGCAACAGGAAGACATAGAAAACCTGAACAGGCCAATAACCAGGGACGAAACTGAAGCAGTCATCAAAAACCTACCAAGACACAAAAGTCCGGGGCCAGATGGCTTCCCAGGGGAATTCTATCAAACGTTTAAAGAACAAACCATACCTATTCCACTAAAGCTGTTATGAAAGATAGAAAGGGATGGAGTACTTCCAAAGTCGTTCTATGAGGCCAGCATCACCTTAATTGCAAAAGCAGACACAGACCCCACCAAAAAGGAGAATTATAGACCAATACCTTGATGAACACGGACGCAAAAATTCTCAACAAGATACTAGCCAACAGGATCCGACAATACATTAAGAAGATGATTCACCATGACCCAGTGGGATTTATCCCCGGGATGCAAGGCTGCTTCAACACTTGTAAAGCAATCAATGTGATTCATCATATCAGCAAGAGAAAAAAAACAAGAACCACATGATCCTCCCAATAGATGCAGAGAAAGCATTTGACAAAATACAGCATCCATTCCTGATCAAAACTCTTCAGGGTGTAGGGATAGAGGGAACATTCCTCAGCATCTTAAAAGCCATCTACGAAAAGCCCACAGCAAATATCGTTCTCAATGGGGAAACACTGGGAGCCTTAACCCTAAGATCAGGAACAAGACAGGGATGTCCACTCTCACCACTGCTATTCAACATAGTACCAGAAGTCCTAGCCTCAGCAATCAGGCAACAAAAAGAAACAAAAGGCATTCAAAGTGGCAAAGAGGAAGTCAAACTCTCCCTCTTTGCAGATGACATGATACTGTGCATAGAAAACCCAAAAGAGGGCAGCCTGGGTGGCTCAGCGGTTTAGCACTTCCTTCGGCCCAGCGCCTGGTCCTGGGGACCCGGGATCGAGTCCCGCGTCCGGCTCCCTGTGTGGAGCCTGCTTCTCCCTCTGCCTGTGTCTCTGACTCTCTCTCTCACTGTATCTCATAAATAAATGAATAAATAAAATCTTAAAAAAAAGAAAGAAAAAGAAAACCCAAAAGACTCCACCCCAAGATTGCTAGAAATCATACAGCAATTCGGCATTGTGGCAGGATACAAAATCAATGCCCAGAAATCAGGTGCATTTCTATACACAAACAATGAGACTGAAGAAAGAGAAATGAAGGAGTCAATCCCAATTACAATTGCACCCAAAAGCATAAGATACCTAGGAATATACATAACCAAAGAGGTAAAGTGTCTCCACCCTCAAAACTACAGAACACTTCAGAAGGAAATTGAGGAAGACCCAAAGAGATGGAAAAATATGCCATGCTCACAGATTGGAAAAATTTCAATGCTACCCAGGGCAATTTACACATTTAATGCAATCCCTATCAACATACTATGGACCTTCTTCAGAGAGTTGGAACAAATCATCTTAAGATTTGTGTGAAATCAGAAAAGACCCCAAATAGCTAGGGGAATATTAAAAAAGAAAACCATAGCTGGGGGCATCACAATGCCAGATTTCAGGATGTACTACAAAGCTGTGGTCATCAAGACAGTGTGGTACTGGCACAAAACAGACACATAGATCAATGGAAACAGAATGCAGAATCCGCAAGTGGACTCTCAACTTTATGGTCAACTAATATTCAACAAAGCAGGAAAGACTATCTACTGGAAAAAAGACAGTCTCTTCAATAAATGGTGCTGGGAAAATTGGATAGCCACATGCAGAAGAATGAAACTGGACCACTTTTTTACACCATACACAAAGATAAACTCAAAATGGATGAAAGATCTAAATGTGAGACAGGAATCCATCAGAATCCTAGAGGAGAACACAGGCAACACCCTTTTTGAACTTGGCCATGGCAACTTCTTGCAAGATACATCCCTGAAGGGAAGCAAAACCAAAGCAAAAATGAATTATTGGGACTTCATCAAGGTAAGAAGCTTCTGCATAACAAAAGAAACAGTCAAGAAAACTAAAAGGCACCCTACAGAATGGAAGAAGTTATTTGCAAATGACCTATCAGATAAAGGGCTAGTATCCAAGATCTATAAAGAACTTAGTAAACTCAACAGCAAAGAAACAAACAATCCAATCATGCTTTGGGCAAAAGACATGGACAGAAATTTCACAGAGGAAGACACAGACATGGCCAACAAGCATATGAGAAAATACTCCAGATCACTGGCCATCAGGGAAATATAAATCAAAACCAGAATGAGGTATCATCTTCCACCAGTGAGAATGGGCAAAATTAACAAGGCAGGAAACAACAAATGTTGGAGAGGATGTGGAGAAAGGGGAACCCTCTCACACTGTTGTTAGCAATCTGAACGGGTACAGCCACCCTGGAAAACTGTGTGGAGTTTCCTCAAAGAGTTAACAATAGAACTGCCCTATGACCCAGCAATTGCACTTCTGAGGATTTACCCAAAGCTACAGATGCAGTGAAATGCAGGACACCTGCACCCCAATATTTATAGCAGCAATGTCCACAATAGCCAAACTGTGGAAGGAGCCTCGGTGCCCATCGAAAGATGAATGGATAAAGAAGATGTGGTCTATGTATACCATGGAATATTACTCAGCCATTAGAAATGACAAACACCCACCATTTGCTTTGACGTGGATGGAACTGGAGGGTATTATGCTGAGCAAAATAAGTCAATTTGAGAAGGACAAACATTATATGTTCTCATTCATTTGGGGAATATAAGAATTGGTGAAAGGGAACATAGGGAGAGGAGAAAAAATGAGTGAAAATATCAGTGAGAGTGACAGAATATGAGAGACACCTAACTCTGGGAAATGAATAAGGGGTAGTGGAAAGGGAGGTGGGGGGGGGGTTGTGGTGACTGGGTGATGGGCACTGAGGGGGTCACTTGGCAGGATGAGCATTGGGTGTTATGCTAAATGTTGGCAAATTGAACTCCAATAAAAAAAAGTTAAAAAAACATAAAATGACAAGAGGCAAGCCACTTTATATTTTAAGAGTAAATAATACACAACACTAAACTCAGAGCAGGAAAATTAATTTTACAAGAGAGTACTTTACCTTGGTACCAGAACTTAAGTCCTCATGTTTTGAAGGCCTTGAATCATCAGTATCAGCTTTGCAGGTACGACTTTACAGCAAAAATAGAAAACAAAGACAAGTTCATTTCTTTAAAAAGAAAAATCGAGTCAAAGTCAGTTGTTTATTAATGAAGTTTCTTGACATACGAAAATTTAGCCTCGTTTTGGTTAAGCTTTTATTTTTAATTCTAGTATCCTTAACATACAGTGTTACATTAGTTTCATATATACAATATAATGATTTGGTAATTCCATACATCACCCAGTGCTCATCATGACCCATCTCCTATTTCACCCATTCCCCTACCAACATCCCCCCTGGTAACCATCAGTTTGTTCTCTATAGCAGTCTTCTTCTTGGTAAATCTGTCTTTTCTGTCTCCTTCGCTTATTTTTATTTTGTTTCTTACATGTTACTTAGGAGTGAAATCATATTTGTCTTTCTCTGACTTACACTGCTTAGCGTAATACGCTCTAGCTCTCACCATGCAAATGACAAGATGTCATTCTTTTCAATGGCTGAACAATATTCCATTGTGTGTGTGTGTGTGTATATATATATATGTGTGTGTGTGTGTGTGTGTATATATATATATATATATATACACACACACCACTTTTTATTCACTAATCCATCAACATGCACACTTAGGCTGATGATTGCAAATAATGCTGTAGTAAAAACATGAGTGCATGTATCCCTTTGAATTGGTGTGTTTGTCATATCTGGGTAAATACGCAGGAGTGCAACTCTTGGATTGTTAGTTTTGTTTTTAACTTTTTGAGGAACCGCCATACGGTTTCCCATGGTGGCTGTCCCAGTTTGCACTTCCACCAAAAGTGCAACAGGGTTCCTTTTTCTCCACATCCTCAACTACACTTGTTTCTTGTGGTTTTGATTTTAGCCATTCTGACAGGTGTGCAGCGCTATCTCATTGTAGTTTTGATTTGCATTTCCCTGATGACGTGTGATGCTGATCATCTTTTTATATATCTGTTGGCCAACTGGACATCTTCTTTGGAAAAATGTCTGATATATTCTGATCATTCTTGACCTGGATTGTGTTTTGGGTGTTGAGATGTATCAGTTCTTTAGATTCTTACACTAACCTTTATCAGATATGTCATATGCAAATGTCTTCTCCCATTCTGTAAGGTTGCCTTTTAGTTTTGTGGATTGATTCCTTCACTGCAAAAGCTTTTGATTTTGATGTAGCCCCAACAGTTTATTTTGCTTTTATTGCTCTTGCCTCAGGAGACATAAAAAAAGAAAAACCTGGCTACAGCTAATACCAGAGAGATCATTGCCTGTGCTCTCTTCAAGGATAAAATGGTTTCATGTGATATATTTATATCTTTAAACCATTTTGAATTTATTTTTGTAAATGGTGAAAGAAAGTGGTCCTGTTTCAATCTTTTATATACCCATTCAGTTTTCCTAGCATCATTTATTGAAGGAGACTGCCTTTTCAAACCATTGGATATTCTTTCTTGCTTTGTCAAAGATTAATTAGCCATATCATTATAGTTTATTTCTGGATTTTCTATACTATTCTACTGATATTTGTATCCATTTAATGCCAATACTATGCCGTTTTGATTACTACAGCTTTGTAATATAACTTGAAATCTAGCATAGAGATATCTCCAGTTATGTTTTTCTTTTTCCAATATTGCTTTGGCTATTTGAGGTCTTCAGTGGTTCCATATAAATTTAGTGTTGCTTGCTCTAGTTCTGTGAAACATGTCGATGGATTTTAGTAGGCATTGCATTAAATTTGTAGATTGCTTTGGGTCCTATACACAGTTTAACAATAGGTGCTCTTCCAATCTATGAGATGGAATTCTTTCCACGTCTTTGTGTCATCCTCAATTGCTTTCACCAATGTTTTCAGAATACAGGTCTTTCAAAATTTGGCCTCTGTGTTATTTTTTTAACATGTTATTTATTTATTTATTTATTTATTTATTTATTTATTTATTTATTTGAGAGAGAGAGAGAGAGTGTGTGTGTGTGCACAGTAGGCAGAGAGGCAGGTGGAGGGAGGGGAAAGAAGCAGGGCCCCTGCTGAGCAGAGAGCCTTATATGTGGCTCTATCCCAGTACCCTGACATCATGACCCAAGCCAAAGGCAGTCGCTTAACCGACTGAGCCAGCCAGGCGCCCCTTGGCCTCTGTTTTTAAAAAGGGTTTAGTTATCTATTTTGCTTTCACCTCTCCTAACCTGTGAAATGCCCAGTAAAGGCCCAGTTTTAGTTCCCATAACTAAGTGTGACAGGTGAGGAATTCTCTGAAATGTCTGACAGCTAACTGGACAAAAGTTAACCACCATGAATTATCACCTTCCACCTGTCAGAATGGCTAGAATCAAAAACACACACTAAAAAATATTGGTGAGGATGCAGAGACTAAGGAATACTCGTGAGCTGGTGATGAGGATAGAAATTGGGGCAGCCACTGTAAAAAACAAAATGGAGTTTCCTTGAAGAAGTACCAATAGAAATACCACATGATCCAGTAATCCACTACTGGGTACTTACTTACCCCCAAAAAAAGAAAACACTAATTTGAAAAGACATATGTACCCCAATGTTTACTGCAGCATTATTTACAACAGCCAAGATATGAAAGTAACCCATGTCCATCAACAGATGTATAACACACACACACACACACACACACACACACACACAGAGCAATATTACTCAGCCATAAAAAAGAATGAAACCTTACCATTTGCAACAATGTGGATTACCTGGAGGGTATTAAGCCAAGTGAAATAAGTCAGAGCAAAATAGACAAATACTGTATGATTTCACTTATATGTAGAATCAAAAAAGCAGAACAAATGAACAAACAACCAAAAAGCAGAACCAGACCCATAAGTACAGAGAATTCTGTATTGCCAGAAGGGAAGTGGGTGGGGGACAGACAAAAATGGGTGAAGGGAAGTGGGAGGTTCAGCATTCCAGGTATAGTAAGTCACAGGGATAAAAGTACAGCATAGGGAATATAGTCAATAGAATTGTAAGAGCAATATGCAGTAACACATGGTAGCTACACTTGTGGTAAGCATGGGGTAACAACATAGACCTGCTGAATCACTATGTTGTACACATGAAACCAACATAACGGTGTGTCAACTATACTTAAATTTTGAAAAGGAACTATCTACAGATGTTAAAGAACAAATTTATATGTTATTACTTGGAATACTATTCCCGAAGAGATTAAAAGATTAAAAATTATAAAATCCAAGTTTCACAAGTCCTGCCTTATTTACGTCCACACAAACTAGCAAGACCTTAAAAATCATCAAGGGCACTCAGATACCCAAGAAGAGAGACTGCTATACAAATAGTCCTGATATCTGTGCCTCTATTTACCCACACACTGCCTAATATTTTCTTTTTGTGAGCTACCACTCCTGGATCACTCCTCTGCAGGGCTCAGTGGCACTCTCCAACGTTTAAGTCTTTAGCCTGCCAAGGCACAGATTCCCAAAACAAGGAAAGGCTCAAATGACCAAGAATAGGAGCCATTTCCTGCTCCTGGGAACCAGCTAAATGGAGTCTGAGTCATCCATGCAGTCATCTCAATGTAGGCACCTTACCAACTACCCAAATGAAGCTCCGTTATTGATCTGACAGCTAGTCCTACCCCACCAAACCCTACACATACATGGGAAGGGCATCAGAGAATTACGAAAAGAGGTGGAGCGATCACAAGACCCTGTGACCTTGGGCCATACATTTACATAGTTCAGAATCTCCATTCCCCCCATTATTTGAAAGGATCTAACCCGCCTTCTGTAAGGTGGGGTAGAAGTCGATGATGTCCCATTCCTATTTGCTGTAAATACTCTTGCCAGTGGTTCAACTGATTTTAATGTTTCTCAACAGAAACTCTGAAGTAGGGCAGCCGGATAGCCCAGCGGTTTAGTGCCACCTTCAGCCCAGGGCATGATCCTGGAGACCCAGGTTTGAGTCCCAAGTCAGGCTCCCTGCATGGAGCCTGCTTCTCCCTCTGCTTGTATCTCTGCCTCTCTCTCTCTCTCTCTCTCTCTGTCTCATGAATAAATAAAATCTTTTTTTAAAGGAAAAGAAACCCTGAAGTATGCTAGTTCCTTCAATTAAACCAACAAAAAGAGGGATCCCTGGGTGGCGCAGCGCTTTAGTGTCTGCCTTTGGCCCAGGGTGCGATCCTGGAGACCGGGATCGAATCCCATGTTGGGCTCCCGGTGCATGGAGCCTGCTTCTCCCTCTGCCTGTGTCTCTGCCTCTCTCTCTCTCTCTCTCTCTCTCTCTGTGTGTGACTATCATAAATAAATAAAAATTAAAATAAATAAATAAATAAATAAATAAATAAATAAATAAATAAACAAACCAACAAAAAGAAATGCTGCTCAGGACTCTCTTGAACGCTCTATTTTATTTTATTTTATTTTTTTTTGAACGCTCTATTTTAATATGCTTTTATAAACAACAACCAATATCTTGTGTTCTTTCTTTGTGTAATTGACCTTTGTCTACCTTGTCATAAACTCCAATATTCTGTCATCATTTCTAAAACTCTTTTTCCTATTCAACCCAGTGTGGTTCTTCTTGAAACATGCCCTCTCCTGCTAATTCCCGTCTCATGTACAGTAGACCCACTCCCTATCTTTATATTATTAAATCAAAGATGAGAGAAAAGGGAAAAAATCTAAATTTAAATCTCATTTCTGTCAGTTATCAAATTCAAGTAAGTCACTTTAATCCCTTTTCAGTTTCAAATTCTCCACTTCAACAACCACTTGGTAAGGATGTTAAACATGGGTTACAGCATCAGAGAGTATTTTGATTAACACATCTCTAAGATTCTTTAAAACCCTGAAATTCTATCTGCTTTTCATTTTGTCTTTAGAAAAATGGAGAATCCTTAGCTGCAGAAATGATAAAAAGTAATGGAATAAAAGAAACAGCAAGAAAATTGGAGAAGAAAGTTTAAAAAAATCAAGAAAAGAGTATAGAAAGGACATGGAGAAAAGCAAAAAAGTCTACAAAAAAAGAAAAAGCTTCACAGAACTTATCAAGGGTGCCAGCCTAAAGGGAAAATTAGACTGAGAAGTCAGTAAATAGACAACTGTTTAGAAATACCCTCTAAATAGATGATAAATTTAATTAACGTTACATGGTCTATACCTAGATTACATATCCTTCACTTTCAGAAAAATCATTCATCTCAAGGAGAGCAGACGTCACTATATCTAAGAGCTTGCCTGATTAGGGCTTGCTTATGTAAAAGCTATGGTACTGTGGCCATAGGTAACTGAGATCCACTCCAAAATCTTTGACAGTAAAAACAAGAAACTAGTTACCACTGCAATAATTACCTCTAGCTATCACTAGTTGTGTCAAATATATTAGGAAAATGCTTGGACTTGCCTGGTTCTTAAGAAAACTCCAAATCAGAGTTAACATGTAATGAAATTTGACAATCTGGGATGATCTAAGATCTGTATCTTAATTCCAGTGCTGCTGAGGGGCAAAACATGTATGTGGGAGCCACGCAGGCTAACATTCAAATCATGGGTCTGCTACTCATTAACTATGGAATCCTGGGTCAGTTTATCCATCTCCCTGAACTACAGCTGACTAGTTAATAAAAAGTAGGCTATAACAGCACAGCTCCTTGGTGAAACTATTGCAATGACTAATAAGTAATAAGTAAGACGTATTAAGCACATAATACAGTGTCTAGCCCAGAAGACAACACTCAACAAATCCTTTCCTCTCCACTTCCTTGGTTAACACATCATTTTAAAAAAATCCATAAAAGTCCTACCTGCTTAAAGAGACTTCTTCAGACTTCTTAGCCACTAGTAAAGAAAGCAGGAAAATACATTTTAAGTCAACAATAGAAAAATACAGAATATTAAAACTGTAAGACAGATGATGACTTGTTCAAAAGTATTCCTTTGGGACCACACCTGGAAACCACACTACAGTGGATATTAATTGTACTATTGGTAGGCAGTTAATGCATTAAGAAATCTCATTTTCTCCTCTATATTTACCAATGCAAGAAAGAATTCTAGTTATCAGGATGTGGTACATACAAGTGGATGTTTCTAATGACCATTATTGTAACCAAACCAAACCCTATGAGACGGACAGGAAATGGTATCATTAGCAGAATCATTATCATAAAGTGACAATGGCAAACTTAAATAGCATGATTTTCCTGGACTTCCACTACTAGGAGCAGTTAAAACAGACTATACATATTTAGCTGGGACACAACGGAACCTCTCCAGCTCCTCAGTAGAGACTGCTAAGTTCAGGATGAAATGCCTCATCACAAAGTTCGGCTCGGCTCTGGTCACAATCTTGGGGTCCTGGGTGGAGACCCTCAGGGAGTCTGCTTTTCTCTCTCCCTCTGTCCTTCCACCTCGCTTGTGCTATCTTTCAAATAAATAAATAAACTCTTCTCAAAACCTTTTCTAGAGAAAGACATAAGGCCTAGAAAAAGAACATTTTATTTTTTTTATTTTTTTAAAATATTTTTTTCTTTATTTATTTATGATAGTCACACAGAGAGAGAGAGAGAGGCAGAGACATAGGCAGAGGGAGAAGCAGGCTCCATGCACCGGGAGCCCGACGTGGGATTCGATCCCGGGTCTCCAGGATCGCGCCCTGGGCCAAAGGCAGGCGCCAAACCGCTGCGCCACCCAGGGATCCCAAGAACAACATTTTAAATGGAATGAATTGAGCCTCCTGACTTGTTCAGTAGAGAGGGCTGAAAATTTCAAAATGGACTGATACTTGGCTAAGGAAATAAAAGCTTCCTTTGTCTTCCAGTATCTTTAACTTGGTATTCTTCAATCTATCCTCCACACGAGACGCCTGCAAACTATGGCCACAGGCCAAATCCAACCTGCCATCTGGTTCTGTAAATAAAGTTGTAATGGAGCACAGTCACATCTATTTCAATACATATTGCTATGGCTACTTTCACACGACAATGGCAGAGTGTGAGACCCCAGGGCCTAAAATATTCACTATCTGGCCCTTTTAAGAAAAGCCTGGTGATCCCCATTTTATGCCATAACCAAAGGGCCCTAATTCAAATCTAATCTGATTACTCTTCTATTTCAAATTCTCCTATCAATCCCTGCTGGCTCCCTCCCCAACAGCCATTCCATATTCTTCATTCTTGCTGGAGAACCACAGCTTTATTTGGATAGTTAGTGTCCCAATACACAAAGAATGTGGTCTCGCCCCAGCTGCAAAAGGAGAAAGGATTATTCTAAGCTAATCACAGTACCTGACTTACCAGTGACTGGTTTAGGAACAAGCAAGTCATGTTACCTAGCCTATAAAATGTTAGGGGAAGTTTACTGCAAGCTGCTGAGTTTTCTTCCTATATAAAAGAAACACAAAGACAAACACAGTTCTTCTGGTCATGGATATTGTCATGTGAAAATATGCCTGAAGCTGTTGCTAATTAGCCAAGCAGGAAAAGAGACAGGGACTCCTGGGTGACTCAGCGGTTGAGTGTCTGCCTTTGGCTGAGGCCCTGATCCCCGACTTCCCCGATCAAGTCCCATGTTGGGCTCCCTGCCTGGAGCCTGCTTCTCCCTCTGCCTATATCTCTGCCTCTCTCTCTCTCTGTCTCTCATGAATAAATAAATTAAAATCTTAAAAAAAAAACACAACACAAAGACAGCTCTATTCTATTATGAGCACCTTGAAAGACCAAAACTCTCTTCCATCTTTGCTTCCTATAACTTGCAAAACCAAAGCCAACCTAAAGAATTTCTGTGATAGAGATCCACTAAGTCAAAGGTTTCTTCCTACATTTCAGACCATGCAACACACTAGGTGCCACCTCTGGGGAGCAACGGTAACATCTTTGTGACTGCGAACATTTTTGTGCTTTTATTATAATTTGTTGAGCCCAAGTTGCCCTTTTTGAATATTTATTATGATCATCTTTTGACTAATAACAGAGTATCTTATTTCCAAAAAACTACAGTATTATGCAACAAACAGGAGAGAACATTGTTCTAATGAAGTCAACATATCACATTCTGACTTAAGAGAAGTGAAGTCACTAATAGTGAGATTGTGTTGATGCAACAGCATCTAAAATAACCTGTGCTCCTCAACAGGCTTCCGTAGGATAGGTCATCACCTAAAAAATCAAGCAATCTCATTGGTCTTTCTGCACACTAGCTAAGTTTTGCAGTTCTTATTGTTTGCCATTTGTGTAAAGGACCAGCAAGGTACTGCAGAGTTCCAGTTTTAAGGATAATGAGACAAATCACGCTATAATAATATTTACTAAATGAAATCCACTTGTAAAAGTCAAAATACCATTTGTATAACCAGTAATTTTTATAACATGTTTATAGAGGAAACATAAAACATACTAACTTGAAAATCTTTTTTCCTTATTTACACAAAGCTATCCCATAGGATTTTAAGTCTCATAACTAATGAGGGCACCTGGATGGCTCACTGGTTGAGGTTGTGATCCCAGGTTCTGGGATTGAGTCCTACATCAGGCATCCGTATGGAGCCTGCTTCTCCCTCTGCCTCTCTCTTTGCCTCTCTCTGTGTGTCTCTGAGGAATAAAGAAATAAATTCTAAAAAATACTAAGATAACGAATTTATTTTCAGACAATACTGCCTCATATTTTAAATTACCAAAAAGAACTTCTCAAATTCTGAATCCTAGACTATTAAGAAAGAAATTAAGAAACCAAACACCCATGCAATTTACACATCCGATTTGTTTTGTTTTGTTTTCATTGCTTTTTCATGATCAAAACTGCCTTACTCTGACTTCATCTATGTTAGGACCACCATAAGTAATTCACTCTAAAAAATCATACCTAGATCATGATTCTGTGAAGAATTTTCAGGTTTCATTTCTTCTTCATGTTCAGAAATTAGTTGGTCACTGCTACGTATAAGAAAGAGTGATAAACAATGAGACTTTTTTAATACTGATATGAAAAATATTTACCAGATATATCAAATTCTTAAGATTTTTCAAAGAATATCAGGGTTAACATCAAAACTTAAATTACCCGAATAGGTACTTCAAATTTGTTAGTTCTAAAAACTTTTATCAAGTATGTAATTATAATTAAAGGAGAAACAAAAGTAAGGTGAACCAGTCATGAGTTGAAGGCATTTTGCTCAGTAAACTAAGAGTTAGCCTGCCATAATGGAAAGTGTCTCAAATCCCAAAGTCCCAGCTCTAAAACCAGCAGCTTTTTGTTCTTAGACCAGCCACTTCTCTTCCACTCAAAGTCTTTCTCTATAAAACAGGAATCTTACCATCTTATATTACAAGGCTGTTAGGAGGATTTAATGAGGTATTATACCCAAAACGTGGTCTCTCAGGCAAGGTGATGCCCACAACTCTGGGAAGGGCAATATGAGACCTTCCATGACCTAATAAAAAAGGTATTCCACAGGAGTTAAAGCAAGCTTGGGGGGCAGCCCGGGTGGCTCAGTGGTTTAGCATGGCCTTCAGCCCAGGGCATGATCCTGGAGATCCAGGATCGAGTCCCATGTCGGGCTCCCTGCATGGAGCCTGCTTCTCCCTCTGCCTGTGTCTCTGCCTCTCTCTCTCTCCTCTCTGTGTATTCTCATGAATAAATAAAAATAAAATCTTAAAAAAATTAAAAAAATAAAGCAGGCTTCGGGTACAGATGTAGGAACAAAGGGGAAGGAAAGTCCAGTCTCTTCTTGTAGTATTATTTGAACTCCTTTAATAGTTTAGAATGGTCCTAACTAAAGTCTGCTAGCAGAAAAGACAAACAAAATCCTCGAAGGTTAATTCATCATGAAGGTCTGGGCTAATATATGGTTTCCACGTAAGGTTTTTGAGTGTGAAGGGAAGGGTGTATGGGGCTAAAGCCAGAAGGCCCAGCTGCCAGAACAGCATGCCGGTGGCTTTGGAATAGCAGCTGAGCATATAAGCATATGTAATAAACAAAAAAGGGTTGTAAGTTTGAATTCTAAGTGTGGATCACCATGAGGACTGACGAATGAGGATCAGCAAGGGCATCCTATGAGCAAAAGTCAATCATGACTGGACTGCAGAACCAGTTTCAACAGCAATGTTGCAGGAACAGAATCAAAGGAAACCACAGAATGATGAGCATGTCCTTTTTTCCATCCAAAAGGCTTATGAAAGAGGACTGTCTCTCTGGTCTTAGGGAAACCCTTAGGTTCTCGGGAAATTCAAGGGGGAAAGTATAGGCGATAACCCACAAGGAAAAGTATAAAGTTTTCTATGAAACTGAACATCTTAGGACACAATAGTTAGTCAAAACAGACGTTGAGGTGGGTAGTTCAGTCAGATAACCATCTGCCTTTGGTTCAGGTATGGCCTCAAGGATCCAGCCCTGTGTTGGGCTCCCAGCTCAGCAGAGTGTCGGCTTCTCCCTCTCCCTCCACCCCTCCGCCTCACTTGTGCTTGCTCTCATTAATAAATAAGTAAATAAATAAATAAATAAATAAATAAATAAATAAATAAAATCTTTTTAAGAAGCACCCAGGTATAACATTATGTGAACCCCATGCAGAAGGGTTATAGTTGGAATGAAACAGATACAGTGAGGATCCCTAAGGATAAAGGTCTCAAGAGTCCTGACATAAAGAACCCTGCACCCATTGCTACTTCTAACTAGTCTAGCCTTTTGCTTGGTTTCTGGGTGATGATAGGCTCTAACTCACTGCCACCCCAAAGTGCTGAATCAAATTATACCTTCTCAGCTGTTACCTAGGAAGTAACACTATTTTACTATATTTTAAACCTCAGTTGAGAAATATCTAGCATGTTTTAAGTTATTTTCATTTTTGAAAAAAGATTTTACTTATTTATTCATGAGAGACACACACATACACAGAGAGAGAGAGAGAGAGAGAGAGGAGGCAGAGACATCAGCAGAGGGAGAACCAGACTCCTCACAGGGAGCCAGACGTGGGACTCGATCCCCAGGCCCCGGGATCATGCCCTGTGCCCACGGCAGACACTCAACCGCTGAGCCGCCCAGGTATCCTAGTAATAACTAGCATTTTAATGTAAACTTACATATTAATACTATTAATAATAGCATATTCTTCTGCAGTCCATCCATATACATCTTAGGAAAACCTTCCTAAAGAGAAGACTGACTATATTTCATGGTTCATCTTTTACAGCATATTTTACAGCAAGCATAAGGGCTATTCTAAAATAACAGAGAGATAACTTCATCCTTAAGAACTCAGAGTATTTAAGCACCTAATCTGATATACTTCATCAGGGTAATATCTCACATGTTGCTACAGAATTGACCACTAACATGTCCAAGTGTTCATTTTTGTAAATTAACCCCACGGCTAAAATGAAGGGACAAAAAAGAAGTCTCTGGTTCCACTTGGGTATCATAGTAGAAGTTGCTAATTTAAAACCCTCTGATGAACAAGAAACTATGCCGAGGTCACTGATCTGAATAGGTGAAGGGTTTTTTAAAAAAAATTCCCCATTTTGTGACATCTGGGTGGCTCAGCGGTTGAGTGTCTGCCTTTGGCTCAGGGCGTGATCCTGGAGTTCCGGATCCTGCTTCTCCCTCTGCCAGTGTCTCTGCCTCTCTTTGTGTGTCTCTCATGAATAAATAAATAAAATCATTTTAAAAATCCCCATTTCTTCCTTAAACTGGTACAGTGTACCTCCAAACCACCTGGAGGCCAGGTCGGTATAAAAGCTATCTGTAGGCTTAAAACAGTAATATTCACACTAATGATAAGAAAACAGTCATAGTTGCAGTTAGTGATGTTAAGTTAAACATGTGGTAGGCACTAAATCACATGATTATATATATATATATAATTATTTACACACAACCACCCTTGAAGGATATATTATTATCCTCCTTTTCATATCAGGATATGTATCTGGTGATGGTAAGTAATGTTTCCAAGGTCACATACCCAGCAAGGAGGCAAGCTAACAATTAAACCTAGTCTTCTGTGAATCTAAAGTCCATCTCTTTTCTCTTTATCACTCACCTATGATTTATCCTCATTAAAGGAAGAGTCTATTCACCTAAGGTTCTCTTTCATCCTTCAATCCATTCCAATTAAAAATGAAAATGATAAAACATACTGGACATGAAAAAGTATAAAAACTGATGAACCCAGAGTATCTGCTAATGGTAACCACTTCGGGATCATCTAACAACATCAGTATTCTTCAACAAAAAGTAATAAAGCAAAGTGTCATCCAAAAAAACAAAACAACTCCTACTTATGCTTATTGTATATCTTTTAAAGTATGAAATAGAATCTTAAAAAATATTAATAAAAGAGTTCAGATATCCAGAATTGTGTCATAAAGTAAACTACAAGTTGGGAGTCCCCATTATAAAACTAATAATATTAATATGAAACCCTTTTAATATAAAATCCGATGGCAAAAAAACTATTGCAAATGACATCAATCAATATTACAAAGAAATATGAATTCTGCTATACACTGTTCATGTTGGCCTGTCAGAAAAATTGCTTTCTACCTAAGAGATGACATCCTGACATTTTTCACTATATGACTATAACTTAATCATCTTAAGATAAAATTTATGACATGAGAAATTGTTACCACTCAAGACAAAATAGTAAGGTTTAAAAAACAAAACAAAAAAATACTCTACCTTTTAACCGTATCCCCTGAAAGTAGACGTGCTCCTTTTCCTACTAAAAATTTTACCATTTGCTCTTTGTTTTCATTTAGAGCAACTAAAACTGGTGTGAGGCCATCCTGTAAAAGTGAAAAAACAACTTATAATTTATAAAATTACATATTTGCATGCTAAATTTTAAAATTTCTATACATTCTGCTAAACTTAAAACATATACTGTAGAAAGTAAAATAAAATTAGCCCCTTCCTTCTCACCACTCTGTTTTCACCACCTGCTCCTTCTTTTTAAAAGACTGCTTTCTCAGGGAGCCTGGGTGGCTCAGTTGGTCAAGCATCTGCCTTCAGCTCATCAGCTCAGGTCATGATCCCAGGGTCTCAGGATGGAGCCCTACCTTGGGCTCCCTCTGCAGCAAGGAGTCAGCTTCTCCCTCTCCCTCTGCCCCTCCCCTCCACTCGTGCTCTCTCTCCTGCTTGTTTGCTCTCTGTCTCTCTCAAAAACATAAAATCCTTTTAAAAAGTAAAATTAAAAAAAAATAGACCTCCACTACCTCTTCATAGATTACCTGAAGTCATTCTACAAACTCGCTTCAAACATTGCCTGGCTCCAAGAATCTTTGTTTCTCTCACATAATATACCATGGTACACTCTATTCCACACCATCTAAACCAAGAGCTTCTCGAAGGCAGGGGTGATTTTTTTAATCTCTGTATCTCCACTCTCTAAAACATAGTAGTGAATATTTAAAATATTGTTATTGATTTTAATGGATATCTCTGGAATAGTGTTTTTTCAATTATATTCCAAAGAATACATAATTTGCAAGAAGGAAGACACTGTGCCCCAAAAGAAAGATTCAATGATCATCTATGTTTGTGAAATACTCAAAACTGCACTATACATGTAGCACAAATGAACTCCATTTACATTTGCTCATCCCCATTTGACAATTCCTTTTTTTTTTTTTGTAGCAAACATTAATACTTGAGAAATAAGAGTTCTCAGGGATATAGCTTTAAGAACTTTCCAATAAAGGCGAGGGTTTTCTCCAGGTTGTACAAACTTGCTTGATTCTCTTCTATCAATGGTATGGGATCCCAGATGTCAACACAAAACACTGAGTCACTAAGGAGTCACTAAGGAGATGGACTCTGAATGAAAAGAGCTAGGTTTCAGGGTAGCTGGGTTGCGTAGCCAGTTGAGTGACCCTTGGTTTTGTCTCAGGGTGGTGGGATCCAGCCCCACCTTGGATTCTGGGCTCCCCTGGCACTCAGCACCAAGTCTGTTTAAGATACTCTCTCCCTCTTCCCCTCACCCAACCCCCCAAGACTGTGCATGTACAAGCTGTCTCTCTAAAATACGTAAATAAAGCTTAGTAGAAATCAAAAATAGAAAAAGAATAAATAAATAAATAAAAGAAATAAGCTTCAACTGAACATTGAATGCTTAATACTAAGTAGTTCGTGGTTGGGAAACCTGAGTGGCTTAGAGGTTGAGCTCCTGCCCTCAGCCCAGGGTGTGTTCCTGGAGTCCCAGGTTCAAGTCCCACATCTGGCTCCCGGCATGGAGCTTGCTTCTCTCTCTGCCTGTGTCTCTGCCTCTCTCTCAGTGTCTTTCATGAATAAATCAATAAAATATTTTTTAAAAAAATAAATAGTCCTTGGTCAAGGAGGGCACAAATGATGAGATGAGCGCTGGGTGTTATACTTTATTGTGGCAAACTGAATTAAAATAAAATTATAAATAAATAAATAAATAAATAAATAAATAAATAAATAAATAAATATCCTTGGACTTACTCCTATTATACAATGATAAAGCTTTATCTTAACTGTTAGAAAGCTCAGTATGAGATTTTTCTCATTTTTATCTTTTTGATTAAATTCAATTAAATAACATATAGTGTATTATTAGTTTCAGAGGTAAAAGGTTGTGATTCAGCAGTCTTATGTAACACCCAGTGCTCATTCCATCATGTGCCCTCTGTAATGTCCATCACCCAGTTACCCCAAACACCCATACCAACCACTCCAAGGACACTCAGGTTGGTTCTTATGATTAAGAGTCTCTTATGGTGTGTCTCCCTCACTCTGTCTTGTTTTACTTTTTCTTCTCTTCCCCTCTGATACTCTGTTTTGTTTCTAACATCTACATAATGAATATGACCATATGATAACTGTCTTCCTCTGACTGACATAGGATATTATGCTACGTGAAATAAGTATGAGATTTGGTCTCAATTATATTAATTCTGGGACCCGTAAGGCATATCCACTTCTAAAAATCCTCTTAGTATTCCAGTTTCTACTGTGATTACTATTTATAATTATTTTGTATTTTAGGCAAAGTGTAAATCAGAAATAAAAATATAACAGCTTATCAATAAAAATAGGAATACTGGAGGAGCACTGTGTTTTTATAGATTGGTAAAATGAATTTAAATGAAAAATCTTAATAACAAAAAAATTCTAATACTGGCTTACATAGATTATTTTTAGCACAATCAATAATACTAAATAATTTAATATTCTCTGCAATATGCATAATATATCCAAATAAAATGGATTAACCTCATAGGACTGCAGATATTCCAAAAGGAACACGAATACAGTACATTTAAAGAAAAAATGGTTTTCAAAAAAAAAAAACAACTTTTAAATTTTAACTTGGAAAATTCATCCTGAGGTACCGGGTGACTCAGTGGTTTAGCATGGTGACCCGGGATCCTGGGATCGAGCCCACATCAGGGTCCCCATAGAGAACCTGCTTCCCCCTGTGCCTAGCTCTCTGCCTCTCTCTGTGTGTCTCTCATCAATTACTGAATAAAGTAATGAAAAAAATAAGGAGACAAAGAAACAGAAAATACAATCCCAATCCTAAGAAATTAACATAAAATATAAAATATATATTATAAATTAATATGGAGTGTCTTGAAATCTTGAAATCTTTGTCAACATATACCATAAAACAGTAATTGTAAACTCAATGGTTATGGAGGCAAAGCAGGTGACACGAGTCAGTGAAGAACCTAGGCGGGACACGAGCAAACTGGAGACACACGCCTCCTATAAAGGGACAGCCTCTGCACAGCATACCAAACAGCAGCATGGGCTCAAGGTACCAGAAGTGATCTGTAAGAAAAGCTCAAAATCCAGAGTTCTACATGCGTGCCATAATTTTAAATGTTAGCTCAACTGACAGTGGAAACTAAATACATCCGGGGGCCACATTTAGTCTATAGCCTACTTGTGTTTTTCTATTTGCTGTGACTGTTTCCAATGGCCGTGCATAAAACAAATACTTGGACATCAAACCTTTCCTAAAGCATCAGGATCACGTTTTACCAACAAATTAGGCCCCACCTTCTAAGGAAAATTGCTGTGAAGACTCATTAACACCTACTGTCAGAATTTTCCAATGCTTGTTTCAACTACAATCTATTTGTATTTACTTCCCTCACATTGCTAACCGAACAGACAGGAGTTCAGAGGAATGCTGAAGCAAAGTTATTAAAACAATTACCATCTGTATTGTCACTAACTACATGCTGAATGTTTAACACAGTAGTGATTATGCACTATGCCAGGGCCCTATGAATTTGAAAGACATCCTAAGATAGTCTATCGCACAGCTTCAACTAAAAAAGAAGGTTCACGGATTTCTACTGCTGCAATTGGGAAAACCCTGCTTGTAATAATCAGAATGGTAGCAAAACACGTAAAATCTTTAAAGGGTCAGACTCTACTTATTAAAAGACTACTCATAAAGACTTCCCATCTGGGTGCCGGTGAATGACTGATAGCTGGAAGAAAAGGTAATTATTTTTCAAGCCAACAGAGATGACCAATAATTTTCATCTGTAATTCTCAAAGAGATACAGAGAGATGAAAGGCTAATGTTGGAGAGAGTGGAAGGAAGTAGCCAGTATCCAACTTCAGTTAAATCTTCCAGAGATTTAATATTTTTACATCTCTAAATTTGTATATGTATACCTACCCATTCAGTAGTTCTTAGCCAAGAGTTGTATCAGAATCTCAAAACCCTATTTCCAAATTTCTGCGTACACACGTTATTGGATTCACTCCGTCGAAATCTTCACGGGACAGTTTAGGCTTGTAAATTCTTTTAAAGTTCCCTAGTTGACTGTGATTCACCAGCACAAGTCTAGCTGAGAACTAGTACAGTACACAACCATGCCAGTCTCCTCTTTCACCTATGTGGCCAATTCTCCCTATCACTTGAGTATTCAGCCAAAAACAGAAATGAGTCACTTATCAAACCTGCATTCAATTTCCATGGCTAGAGGTAGAACAAGGACTAGTAAACTCAAAATGCAACTTGATTCCATTATTTACACACTCCTTACGTCCTTCCCATCAAGACATTCTAGATTTGCAAGAAGAGTTTAGACTCGTATCTAAGTGGCTATAGCTGCAAAATACTATACTGTGTTCTTTCCTCTTCTTGTCCACTTTTTTTTAAGATTTTTATTGATTTATTCATGAGAGATGAGAGAGAGAGAGAGAGAGAGACAGGCAGAGACACAGGCAGAGGGAGAAGCAGGCTCCTCCATTCAAGGAGTGCCATGTGGGACTCGATTCGGGAGACCATGGGATCATGCCCTGAGCCGAAGGCATATGCTCAATCACTGAGCCACACAGGCGTCCCTTTTCGTGCCCATTCAACCACCAGTTTACTGCCAATCTGATGTCCTTAGAGTCCTCCTAGAATTGATCTCTATATAAATTTACAACACACTCACTGGTTCGTAAGTAAGAATTACTATCCCTGAAAATTGAAGACTCCTTACCTAAACATAAACACTGAAGAAAAACAAACACAATCCAAAAACCTTGTCTTGATATTTCCCCTCACTTGCCAAATGTCTAAATCACTCTGCATGTTCCTGACTGCTTTCTCCTTTGCCCCTCTTTTGTCCCTCTTAAGTCAAGGCTGATAAAAGACAAACTCTGACCGTGTTAATCAATCACTTTTTGATCAAATAGGAACTTCTCAACAGCAGCAAGATTTGATATTGTAAAATACACTTGTTTTGTGTTTTAAGACAAAGCCTATTTCCAAGGCAAATTTTGCTTTCCTCTGTTGTTTGACACTAAATAAGAAAACAAACTGGGTGAGAAAACATTTTTGAAAATAAAGTTTCAGAACACATTCTGTGTTCTCAAAAATATTTGCCATAAATACATAAAAGAAACCTGTATTCTCTAATGCTTCTTTAGAGGTATCATTATTTAGGGGCAACTGAGTGGCTTAGTCCGTTGAGCATCTGACTCTTGGTCTTAACTCAGGTGATGATCAGAGTTATAAGATCCAGCGCTGCGCCAGGCTCAGCACAAAGTCTACTTCAGATTCTTACTCTCTTTCTTTTCCCTCTGCCCCCACAACATCCCCTGCTTGTAGATGCTTGCTCACTTCCTCAAAAATAAATAAAATCTCACGGCTGAGTAATACTCCATTGCGGACATATACCACAGATTACTCAACAATTAGAAACAAAAATACCCACCATCTGCTTCAACATGGATGCAACTGGAGGGTATTATGCTGAGTGAAGTAAGGCAATCGGAGAAGGACAAACATTATATGGTCTCATTCATATGGGGAATAGAAAAGAGTGAAAGGGAATAAAGGGGAAAGCAGAGAAAATGAGTGGGAAATATCAGTGAGGGGGACAGAACATGAGAGACTCCTAACTCTGGGAACCAAACAAGGGATGGTGGAAAGGGAGGTGGGTGGGGGGTTGGGGTGACTGGGTGACGGGCACCAAGGGGGGGGCACTTGACGGGATGAGCACTGGGTGCTGTGCTCTTTGTTGGCAAACTGAACTCCAACTAAAAAAATTTTGAAAAAGAAAAAACTAAAAGATAAAATAAGTACATAAACCCCAGAGTGTGAGGTGAAAAAATAAATAAATAAAAAAGCTTAATTAAAAAAAGGAAGGCAGGAAGGAAGAAGTATTATGGTAAGCCTGGGGGGCTCAGTGGGTCAAGCATCTCTCTCTGGTTATGGTCACGATCCCACTCCTGACATCAAGCCCCGTGCATCAGGCTACCTGGCTCAGTGGGAAGGCCTTTTCTTTCCCTACCTCTGCCTTTCCTCCCTACTCTTGTTTGCTCTCTCTCATATAAATACAATCTTCAAAAATAAAAAGTGTTGTTATTTAAAGCAAAAGCTTAGACAGTTATTTCAAAATATTTTCATCCAGGAAATGTTTGAGCTTCCGAATATGAAAAATCGACCCTATCTATGGCACACAACAGTGTTTCTGTAAGGGCAGCGACTGAAGGTAATGCATGTCAAAGAAAACACAGGGAGACTGGCAAGTGTGGTCATCACCAGCTCCCCATGCACACCTACCACCCCACTGAGGAAATACATAGGCTGAGCAGGAGCTACTCTCCGGAATGGGAGGCCTCACCGTGGTACATGGCTGGCAGAGTGGCTACCAGCACAAGCAGACACCACCTGTAGGATGTCATGACCTGATCCCCCTGCTCTCATCTTCTGAACCTTAGGGCCTAGAGTGCCCAAGGCCTATTACAACCTGCTGCTTTCTCCTCCCATTTACATTCACCCAAGCTACTCCTCTGGGTCACGGTCTCCTACTCATCCCCAGAAGCATCCATTTCCTAAGCCCCTGCACACCTTTCGGCCTCCATCATCACCACACTCCCCTCTAGGCCTTCAATCCTTTGTGGGCTCTGAGGGCACCATCTACTCCCAGGCACAAAGGGGAAGATTTTCTTTCTGGGGTGGAAGGGTGGCTAGCAGACAGAATGTGGTCTTTCTATATGCATTACTTTTCTTTTTCACTCACTCTGCTTTGGTTTTGGAGTTGTTTCCATGATGACAGGACCTACTGTATAAAATTCAGTGTCGATGTCTTCATATATATATGTACCTATGTACATATATATGTACATATATATATAAACCTTTTGCAGCTATCTATAAATAAATAAATAAATAAATAAGTATATATATATATATAATGTCAAGTACGTTGTAAAAAAAAAAAGTTGACTTGTACCGTGTTTTTGGCCTCTATATTTGCGTTTTGTAAAAGCAGCTTCTCTGCTATTGAGACAATCCCTTCGTGGGCTGCATAATGGAGAGCTGTGTTGCCCTTGTTGTCTTTCACTTTAGGATCAGCACCGTGTTCCAGGAGAATAGTTACACATGCCTCTTCTTGGCATTGTATAGCCTGTGAGCATTACAACAAGAAACAGAATGTAAATTCTGGGAATTGAAAGGAAACATGCCACAAGTTTCACCAATGAGTTATGTTTAAATGCAACAAATGTTCATTCCAAGGACTTCAATCCAATCCACCTCAGGCAGACATAACTGTGACCACCCACCTTCACGAGAGCTGTCCTGTCTTCGCCATCACAGAGGTTAAGCTGGCAGTGCCGATCTACCAGGAGCTTCACCATATCTTCACGGCCAATGGCACAGGCCAAGTGGAGAGCAGTTCTGTGAGTGTGAAAGGACTTGTCAAGAAATTACAGTGTACCTTTTCAAAAATTGCAAATCAATTCATAGAATTGTAAATGTTAAATACTACATTATTCTCATGACTCCAAAACAAAGAATTAGTTTACTTTAGAAGAAAGTACAATATTTTTTAGTGATTTTTCACCGCTCTATTAAAAGAGCAGCCTATCTGATTAGGAAGAGCATGACCTCAAGAGGCAGCTCAACCTGGGTTTGATTCCCACTTTAACTCTGTCGCTTCACAGTGACCACTTAGCCTTATCGCAATTTCCTTATCCACAAAATGGGCATAAAAATAGTTATCTCAGGTCACCTGTCTGGCTCACTCTGAAGAGCATGTCACTCGATCTCGGGAGCCAGGGGTTCGAGACCCCTGTTGGTTATAGAGGTCACAAAACAATAGTAATAATAAATAAAATAAAAGGTACTTATCTCATAGGACCTCTTGTCGTGATCCTTAAATGAGGATCCATGCAAAGTGTTTAGATACTAGTTCCTACCACAAATATTATTAAAGCTATTACTACAACTTACGAAGACTCACTACAATTAGGTAAAATGATCCAATTATGCCTACTTTGCAGCTACGTTTAAGGATGAGCAAGAATACTCTATTTCAATGATTCCAAGATGCTCATTTTGTCACCTTTTAATATCTCTGACATCGGAATCCAATTTCTAATTCAAAATGTCTTAAAACTATAACTGGCATGATTTCTAAAAATTTCTTCTTGGTACATAAATAGTGGGGCATCATACAATCTACAGTGTGCCTGAAGTGAAAGAATGACATATACAACAGGTCTGTTGCACTTCTAGTCCTATGCTTGGAATTACATTGTTCAAGAACTAAAATAATTTTCAGTAGGTGAAAGCACATGACGGGTAAAAGAGACCACAATAGCAAAAGAATATTTTTAAGTAATTCTTAGTTTGCTTTTCAAGGAAGTTTGAGCCAAAGGAAACTCAGATTTCAAAGAAACAGGCACAGCTCATTTTATCTTTTTTGGAGGGGGGTATGTGGGGAAGCTCATTTTATTAAGCATTTCAATTAATAGAAAAATGTTTAGAATCATAGAAATCAAGTATTTCCAAGTACCAATATTAGTATTTAGTATTATTGCAATGTCAAAAGGGCAGGTAAAGGTAATCTTTTACAATTTCTGATCTTCAGAAATGTTTTCCTTTGACAGGAAGTTCCAAGGAAAAGCTTCAGGTGAGATTAAGTCCTAATACTTCCATTTAAAATTTCTCACCTTAGGGGCACCCGGGTGGCTCAGTTGATTGAGTGTCCAACTTTTGGTTTTGGCTCAGGATGATCTCAAGGTCGTAAGACGGAACCCCACATTAGGCTCCATGCTCAGGGTGGAGTTTGCTTGGGTTCCTCTCTCTCCCCCTGTCCCTCCCCTTTCCCATGACCCTCTCTCTCCCTTTAAAATAAATACGTCTTTTAACTTTTACAAAATAAAATAAAATCTCTCATCTTAGGAGTGCCTGGCTGGCTCAGTCAGTAGACCATGTGTCCTAAAACGTCAAGCCCCACGTTGGGTGGAGAGATTACACTTAACAATGAAAGCTTTAAAACCGGGATCCCTGGATGGCACAGCAGTTGGGCGCCTGCCTCTGGCCCAGGGCGCGATCCCGGAGACCCGGGATCGAGTCCCACATCGGGCTCCCGGTGCATGGAGCCTGCTTCTCCCTCTGCCTGTGTCTCTGCCTCTCTCTCTCTCTCTGTGACTATCATAAATAAATAAATAACTAAAAAGAAAAGAAAGCTTTGAAACCTAAATACATAAAATTTCTCATCTCGTTCATACTGGGCAACATGAAATCTTTTTAAGATTGAAAAGATCCTGAGTAGACTATGTCTGCTACGTAACCGGTGTTCAGGTTCTGTTTGAGAAATAAATGGACTGAAGAATAAATACATTTGGAGAGTTCAATAGTTTTTAAAGATTTATCTATTTCTTTGAGAAAGAGAGAATACATGAGTGCGGTGAAGGGCAGAGGGAGAGGGAAACAATCTCAAGCAGCCTCCCCATTGAACATTGAGCCTGACGGGGGGCTCAACCCCACAATCCTAAGAGCATGACCAGAGCCAATATCAAGAGTCTGATGCTCAACAAACAGCCACCAAGGCACCAGTTATATTTGCTACTTTTTTTCAGAAGAGGGAAACAACAAAAGTTCTATAAGCTATCACGGTATCATTTGTATTTTTTATTTTCATGAGGATTTAACTAAAATAAAATTTTATTGTTATTTACTTATTGCTTGTTATAAAGCTGCACATAACAAAATCATATGTATATATTTAACGTATGCATAATAAAATCTACAATACAGATAAAAATATTCCCCTGAGTTCTGAAGAGGCTAAAGGTTGTCAGAAAATACCAATCCTCGCCCATCAATTTTTTTTTTTAATAGAAAGAGGGGCACCTGGGTAACTCAGTCAGTTAGGCATCTGCCTTTGGCTCAAGTCATGAACCTCGGGGTCCTGGGATCGAGTCCTACATCATCAGGCTCCCTGCTCCACGGGGTTTCTGCTTGTCCCCCTGCCCCTCCCTGCTGCTCATGTGCCTGATTTCTCCCTCTCAAATGAATCAATGAAACCTCTTAAAAGTAAATAAATAGAAATTCTTTTTGCCTACACAAGATTCATATTCTTGCTGTTCTCCTGGATTACTTCATTGATAATAAAACTTTGTTGGAATTTTTATATACCTTTTCCTGTAGAAATCAGACTTTTTTTTTAAGAAACAAGAAAAATTCACTTACAATCCAAATGTTTCAAGATAACTAATTTTATATTTTTCACATCTTTTTGGCCAACACAAAACCATTGTCTGCTTATGTGTTTGTATCATCAAACCATTTTTCCCCTCATTTAATGATCCACTAAAGTACAGCTTTGCATGTTAATGTGTATCAATTATCTCTGCCACATTCAGTGGTCACATAGTAGTCCAGCCTATGGATACACTGCCACTTATTTATAAAGGCCATTAAATGAGTTCTTAATATACCGCTATTGTAAATAGTGCTGAGAAAAGCATATAGTATATTGTTTATCTTTAATTATTTACTAAAGATATTTTAAATTAATAAAATTCATGGGTAAAAGGAATACATATTTTTCAATTGGGACTTAACCACCGAACTATCTGAAAAGTCAAAAACAACTTTAACCAGGAGTATGAGTACCATCATTCCTTATCTTCACAAAGCCTGCAGATGGAAAATGGGATTTTACTCCTTTTTTATTTTAGATTTTTTTTTTGACACAGAGAGAGCACCAGCAGAGGGGAGGGGCTGAAGGAGAAGCAGATTCCCCACTGAGCAGGGAGCCTCACCAGGGGCTGAATCCCAGGACCCAGAGATCATGACCCTGAGAGGAAGTCAGAAGCAGCCAACTGACTGGGCCACCCAGAGACCCCCTATTTCATTCCTTTAATACCTTCCCTGTAAAACATATTCTTTTGTATCTGATACACATATGTTGTAAATATTTTGCAAGGACATTCTCTTTTATTTTATTAATATTATTTTCTGATATACAGAGAGTTTTAATTTTTTATGTGGCTGAATCAACCTCCAGAACTCTTGCTTTTATTTTATTATTATTATTTTTTAAGATTTTCTTTATTTGTGAGAGACACAGGGGGAGAGAGGGAGGCAGAGCACAGGCAGAGGGAGAAGCAGGTTCCATGTAGGGAGCCCGACGTGGGACTCGATCCTAGGTCTCCAGAATCAGGCCCTGGGCTGAAGGCAGCGCTATACCGCTGAGCCACCTGGGCTGCCCGAACTCTTGCTTTTAAAGTCATTCTTAAGAATGGTCTTGGTCAACATAAAAAATGGGCATAGAAGCGTTCATGTTTTCTTCTCTTGTACTGTATTTTGCATATTTAACATTTTTAATCTGTATTCCATCTGGAACTTATTTTTATGAGATAAAATTCTAGCTAGTTTTCTCCAAATAGCAGATATGTCATCAACATTATGAATGATTCACCTTTTCCTACTAATATGAAATGTCACCAGCATCAAGTTACAAAGTCTTAACATATACTTAGGTGTTTGGCATTTTCTTATCTGTTCCATTCATTTATCTGTCTTTTCAGCTGTTAGTCAACGAAAAATTTGAAGAAATTTAAGGTACATTTTAATAACTGGAAGGTATTCTATAAAATTTTTTTTTTAAGTTTTCATTTTAGTTCCAGTTTGTTAACATACACCGTTGTATTAAGTTCAGGTGTACAGGGCAGCCCCAGTGGCGCAGCGGTTTAGCGCCGCCTGCAGCCCGGGGCGTGATCCTGGAGACCCTGGATCCAGTCCCATGTCAGGCTCTCTGTATGATGCCTGCTTCTCCCTCTCCCTCTGCCTGTGTCTCTGCCTCTCTCTCTCTGTCTCTATGAATAAATAAATAAAATCTTACAAAAAAAAAGTTCAGGTGTACAATATAGTGATTGCAAAATTTTTCTTAATTTTATCACAATGAAAAGAACAGAGACCGCACGTATAATAAGCTCAGAATTTCTAAAACCATAACGTTTCTATTGCGTCATGGAATACTGATAAACACGGGAAGAGTACACATTTTCAGAAAAATGAGACTTCCTATTCACAGTCAGAACCATCTACCCATTTCCAAATCTCCTTCCAAGGTCCCTCAGTAAATAATATAGGTACAAACTGTACACAGATAGAAGTCAGATACTGCCCTGTATCCAAAGTAATTCTGGGAATTACTTCTCTCAGCATGCACTCTTTAATAACATTGGTACAGGATGTCCATTAAAAACAAACTACTACATATACGTAATTTCATTTCTTTTTTTAAGATTTTAGTTATTCTGAGACACAGACAGAGAGGCAGAGACATAGGCAGAGGGAGACACAGGCTCCGTGCCAGGAACCCGACTGGGGTTCCCAGGACCCAGGATCACAACCTGAAACAAAGGCAGATGCTCACCCACTCAGCCACCCAGGCGTCCCCTTAATTTCCTTTCTACTACTGTTGAAAATCCGTTAAATCACATCAAAACTGTCTGTAAAGCGCTCCCTACGGAGATACGAAGGGGTCCAAAGGCAGCTGAAGACGTTTTGTTGCTCAGTGGGCCGGAGTAGACCCCAGGTAAGGTTCCACGACCTAGGTACGTGCTGCGGGGCCACCAGAAGAAAGACGGCCAAGCGCCCTGGGTGGTCACCCAGGGCTCAGCTCTCCAGACTCAGGCCAGCAAGGTGAGTGCCTCTCCCCGACCTCCTTGCCTCCTCCCCGCCAGCTGCAAAGTCCCTATCACCTGTTCCTCTGGTCTCCCAGCAACAGAATCCCCTGCCACTTTTGCTTTGTGGATCTTTCTGAGACCTGTCTGGGATGTGGTACCCAGGGCCCAGGTTGGTGAGTTTGGTACCACTCAGATGCCGCGGGCTGGGCGGCCCTCCGCCGCCCGATCTTGAAGCCCAAGGGCAGCTCGCCCCTCTTACCCGTGAAGCTAAACATGGTCTTCATCGCAAAGCTTTCAGGCTTCAGACACAGGTTTTTGCCGCCTCTACAGCTCAACACTTAGTGCTGGAGATAAGCCAAGCCGGCCTCGCGGCAACGTCCCAGCAACTGAGCACCGGGGTCCAAAATCTCTCTCCGCAGAACAAATGTACCCCGGCAATGCAGCTAAACACAAATGCGCCTGCGCACCTCAGAAACTGGCGTCACTCGCCTGCTCACAAGGAGCCCATGGCCAAGAGTGCCCAAAGCGCATGTGCCAGGAGGCCCAAGCCTCTCAAATCTCCGCGGCCCCTTGAGCTGGGCTGGCTTCCCCTCAAACGTTGCCGGGATGGCTGAGCATTATGGGACATTTGCAAAAGACTCTGGGGTGTGGAAAAGCAGTCTTCCGGGCCCCTGAGTGGCTCAGTGGTTGAGCGTATGCTTTCAGCTCAAGTCCTGATCCTGGATTTTGGGATCAAGTCCCGCACAAGACTCCCCCGCAGGGACACTGCTTCTCCCTCTCCCTGAGTTTCTCATGAATAAATAAATGAAATCTCAAGGAAAAAAAAAAAACGTAGTATTTACATACGACTAGGGCTAGAGTGCATGAAAGCACGTTCCCCCAGAATACTTCCCTAACGAATGCTCTCCCTCAGTTTATTCCTCTTCCACATCCCTCGGGACCCCTGTCAGTCTCCATGGAATGCAGCGGATGCAGCCAACAGAAAACTGTTCTCATGGTCAGACTTGGCAATGTGTATCATCAAGTGCAAGCTCACAAGGGGAGAACAATTCACATTCCCTAGATGAAATGAAAACCCGTTTCTGCATGCCTCCTAATCCTCCCATTTGGCCCAGCCTTACCTTTACATTTTCTTTATTTTTAGTTTTTGCTGCTATTCCCCAATTGAACCTTTAATCAATCCAAGATTTAGTTTGCAGTGTGGTGCAACATTTAAGTTTTGTTTTTTTGTTTTGTTTTTTTGTTTTTTTTTCTGAGAGAGAGAGAGGTACAGAGGGTGAGGGAGAGAGACGGAGGAACAGGAGCTAAAATCAACAAACACGAAAAATAAAAATAAACAGAGGCTTAACCAACTGAGCCACACAGGCTCCCGCGCCCCAACATTTAAGAACTCTTTAAAAAAATAGCTATTTGCTTCTAAATAACCCATCTTTTCTCACCTAGCTTAAAATGCCACTTTATCATAAATTCTGTTATGGTTTTCTTTTTCTGGGTTTTACACTGGATTCAATTGACCAGTTGCCTTGTATCAATCAGTACTCTAGTATTTTAACTGCTTTATACATATGCTTTAGTATCCAATGCAGGTCCATAGTTCCCCTTCTTAATCTTCTCCTTCAGTATTCTCTTGGCGATATTTACCTCTATGCTACTGGAGATATATTTTTAATCACTATGCCAAATTTAAAGAATTCATGGAGAGAATTTGTAATTAGGTTAAGAGAATTAATGTTAACAGAATCAATCTCCCTGAATCAGTGTATTTAGATGTATGTTATGTCTTTGTGCCTAAGTCTTATTTGACATCCCTCCTTAGCTTCCAGGAGGTTTTTTTTTCCCTTATGTAAATCCTGCATACACTTCGTGATGTATTTATATCCTGGCTTTTTCTTTTTTCTAATGAAGTGATATATTTTCTGATTATAACTTCTAAGTGGTCACTCTTTTGATATCTGTATATTTATTTGGTAATGAGAATAAAGCACATTTTAAACTACATGCTTGTTAACAAAAGTTGGCAGTTTCTCGTAGATACTCAGCGAAGGCACGAATTGGATGGGAAAGATTTCACCAGAAAGATATACATCGAAGAATGGTATGATGTGGTTGAAAAAAAAATCAAGTAAAATGCAAACAGGATAGGCTGTTCATATTTATGTGTATGTGATACACACACACACACACACACACACAGAGGCTGTATACGAATGTCTACAGAAACTCCTTTGAATGTGGTGGTAATTGATCCATTAATTAATTACAACTGGACTACAGGCGATATTCTGGGTGAGGCAGATAGAAAAAAGCAGGAGCAAACCCATGACAACAGCTAATACAAAACTAGCTACCCCTAAACTCACCAGATTCCTATTACATTTGTTAATGATTTTAAGGATTAACCAAAGTAGGAGCTGCCCCTGACTGGCTTAGTTGATAGAATATGCAACTCTTGGTCTTGGGGTTGGGAGTTTAAGCCTCCTGTTGGGACTATAGCCTGCTTAGAAAAGGGAGGGGGTGGGGGCTTAGTCAGGCATCTGCCTTCAGCTCAGATCAGGATCTGAGGGTCCTGGGATCAAGCCCCATATCAGGCTACCTGGTCTGTGGGGAAACTGCCTCTCCCTCTCCCTTTGTTGCTCCTTATCCTTGTTTTTTCTCTCTCTGTCAAATAGATCTCTCTCTCTCTCTCTCTGTCAAATAGATCAGTAAAATCTTTTAAAAAAAAAAAGAAAGAAAGAAATTGACCAACAAAACCTAACAGAAGCCACTGTTGGCACAAGATGCACCAGCAAAATTGGGAAGTTTGGTGTCTGTTTTTACAGCAAGACAAACGCATAGATAGAAGTGTAGGCACTTATTTCAGAGGCCATTTAATGCCATTTTGTGCATGTAGGTCGCATGATTTGACAAGAAGTAGTTTGGAATGAGCAACCTAGAAACTAAGGGGGTCTGCATCTTCAGAAACTGCTGCTGGAATGAGCTACAGAACTCTGGAGACCACTAGGGTCCCTTCTGAGAGGGTGGCTAGTTCCAGGGCAGATCATGTTCATTGGTGGAGGAGCAATGAACAAAAACAAAGGAACAACAACAAGAAACCATTTCTTGGCCCTATTCAGCTTAGCTAGACCAAATGGTATTGGTGCGTGTGAATGATTGCAACTATGAGCATCAAGCATTTGTCTCTTACAGGTGCCAGCTAGAAAATTATCTTTTGTCCCCTTAGAATTCCCCAGGGTGACTTATGAGACCAGTAGAGGCTCTGTGTAGTGACAATTGACTAGAAGACTGACATTTCCTAACGCAACCTCCGATGAGAGGCAACGGCATTACTAGGCTATAAGGAGACAGGAACTCCACACCAGGACTCCAGGTAAGTTGAACAATTTGGTTGACTGTAGTGTTTTTGTATAGATCAGAGATACTCAAAGAGTATATGGTAGTCCAACTCTGAGCTTCTTTGTTCCTTGGTCGAATGCTAGGTGGATCCCCCAAAGACTTTCTCACAATCACCTGAAACCTAAGATTTCCAATTCCCAGACTTCTGTGGAAAACCATTTCGGATCTAGAACAGACATCCTCTAGAAAGTTCCTGATTAGAACTCCCATCCCCATGAGTCTCATGTATGTCCTGGTTCAACTTTGCTGCATACTCATTTGGTAGTTATACCAATGAAAATAACAAAGTGTTAGAGTAATGTATCTTTTATGATGAAAAGCAACTGAGATATGAATGCTTTACCAAATCCCTTAGCTCAGGTTTTCCAATTCTACTTCAGGGCTGTCATGTCTCCTCCTTTTAAGAGTTGCCAAGAAATTCACCACACACTTTCCATAGGGGCACCTGGCTGGCTCAGTCCATTAAAAGGCTTCGTTAAGGGAATCCCTGGGTGGCTCAGCGGTTTAGTACCTGCCTTTGGCACAGGGCGAGATCCTGGAGTCCCGGGATCGAGTCCCACGTCAGGCTCCCTGCATGGAGCCTGCTTCTCTCTCTGCCTGTGTCTCTGCCTCTCTCTCTCTCCTCTGTGTCTTTCATGAATAAATAAATAAGATCTTATAAAAATAAGGCTTCTTTAGCTCAGGTCAGGATTCAGGGGCCTTGGGGTTGCCCTGCCTCCAGCTCTCTGCTCAGCAGGGAGTCTACTTCTCCCCCTTCCTCTGTCTCCACCCCCATTTGTGTTCTCTCACACTCAAATAAATAAAAATCTTTTAAAAACAACCAACAGTTTTTCATAACTGTTTATTCATTCCTTTGGATATCTCTTCCCTTGCAGTCCACTCTATCTACCGAGGAAAACTGAATTTATGTCGTAATTAAACTATGATGAGAATTTGAGGGCTCCAGTGTGTTGAGGATGATCTGGGCCATAGTCTACTAAAAATCCCTGACCTGGGAGAACCACCTCAAAGGGACCACAAAATTAAATCAGAAACGTGTACTGAAAACCTGTATTCTGGCATTGTGGGAGTCAGTGAGGGAACAACAAACATGACATTGCGGTGTTCATGGAGTAGAGGCGAGTTTAATGCCACATTTAGGGTGAGCACAAAGGGCCTACGGAGTCATGTAAAAATAAGGGTAGTGACTCAGGGATGGATGCACAGGAAGAAGCAATATCAAAGCTAAAACTTAACGAGTAGGGGTTAGCCAGTGAGAGGGAGAGAAGCACATTCCAAAAAGAAGGGATAGTGTATCAGTGAGGATCCAAACAAGAGACAAACCACTTAGTAATTTCAACAGGGAACGTTTAATATAAAAAATGATGAACTATAACAGGAGATCAACTATAAAGATGAGAAAAGAAATCCAAATACCCTAAGGTGCAAGATTACCCAAGAAAGGTTACCCAAATGGGTAAATCCCAAGGCTGGGATTCAGGTCTCATTGAAGGAGATGTCGGAACTGCAGTCAGAGTTGCCCGGCCAAAGCTAGTCCGTGCTACAAAGCATGCAAACAGGAACTACCCTTCAGGAGTGCAGGGAGTCCTGTCTGATAAATGGATGTATAGGGAGGGTCAGGGAACAATGAGCCCACCGACAAGCAGAGCAGTGCAAGGCCTCCAGTGTATCATATGCACATGCAGAAGGATGCAACAAACCCCGTAGGGATACAGCAGAGTTAAGACTAAGGACTGGATGCAGAGAGTGAGTAGGGTGTCAACAGCATTTGCTAGGGGCATGGTATCCATTTTAGAAAGGTCACTGGCTGAGGCCCGGACTGCATGCTCTGGAGTGCACAGCTGGGAAGAGTACTTCTGATGCTGGTGAAGCGGGGTTAGCAAGGGAGGAAGAGAAAGGAAGGAGATAGGAAGAAGAGAAGAAGAAGGAAAGGAGGAGGAGAAGGAGACAGAGAACACAAAGACGATGAAGATGAAGATGAAAGAAGACGAAGAAGAAGAAGAAGGGAAGCAAACCGGAACATGGGCCAGGGCCAGTGCTCAATCTCCAGGCTAACAGGAACAACCCTCTGGGACACAAATGAGTTGAGGTTGGTAATTGGATGCGCAGAGGAAGTCAGACATACAGGACTCAAACTTCTCTGCCATCCATCGTGCTTCAATCACACCTTCTTTAGCAACTTTGGACCCCCCCTCCCAAGTTACCTCTTCTGTGGTACTGTCTTCAGACTTCTCTGTCCCACCTTCTCATTACTATCTCATCATCATTTAGTAATTCTTTATATTTACTTCCACTGTTTAAAATACTATGTCATATCTGTCTTCCGATTGGACCCAGACTAATATAGAGGCCAGGGAGTTGCACTCTTTGGATTTGTCTTCTAGAGGATCTACCATAGAGAGCACAGTTGAACTGCAGCTCAAAATGTAGACAGCTGCTACATTTTCATATCCACCGTAGCACTCACACCAAGGCCTTGTGTCTCTGCTAGGCTGTGTCCAGCCAATGACTTAGCACAGAAGGAATACAAGTCATTTCTGTCTCCCGTAGGACCCCTCTACAGGCAAGCTTCTGATGGGGACTCAAGATCAGAAAACCCCGAGGGCCTGTGCTCTGATTCTCCAACAGGGGCTTGCCCTGAGATCCACGGTACAACTTTTCCCCACCACTGACACCATGAATAGCATAGGGTCTACTGGATCCTGCGACCAAAGCAGTGAGGACTCCTAAGCACAGCCTGCACCTGCTGCACAATTCATCTGCTCTGAGACCACTGAAGTCTTGCATTCCTTAGTTTCACCAAGGTGTATGGATGAAACGAGTACTCAATGTAGGACAAGGTTTCCCAACCTTGTACCATGGACATGGTGGATTGTTGTGGAGGCCTCTCTTGGGTATGTTTACCAGCACTCCTGACATCGACCCACTAGATGCCAGCAACATCCTCAGTTGTGAGGATCGGAAATGTCTCCAGACGAATCTATTGTTAGCAGTGTCTATAGCTAATAATACTGCATTGTATACTTAAACTTTGCTAAGAGGGTAGAGCTTATGTTAAGTGTTCTTACCAATTAATTAATTAATTAATTAATGAGACCAGGAAGAGACTTTGGGAGGTGATGGGTAGGACTATGGCTTTAAGGCATTGATGATTTCACAGAGGTCTATACTTATCCACAAACTCACTGAATTCGATACATTAAGTATGTACAGCTTTTGACATGTCAAAAAACAGGTCTCCAGACACTGCCAAATGCTCCCTGAGGAGCAGAATTCTTCTCCCACCACCCCACCCCCAACGCATTGAGAATTAGTGGCGTAAAATATGCTACCTCCAGAACCCAAAGAGGTCTCCCAGTTTCTGTCTTTGTGAAAAGGTATTCAAAATGTGGCAATTTTTCTTTCACTCCTGCGAGAATATCCTGGCATGCCCACTGGATGCCTCAAAACTTCACGGATATGTCAATTCATGCCGTCTTACCAAGGGCCCAAAGCGTTATAGCCTCTTACTGATCCTCATGTCAAATTAGCATGGTGTCAATATGATAGGCCAATGAGATATTCTGGGGATGTTCAAATGGTCTAGCTCCATGAGTTAATAAAACGCTGAGGCAAATTAAATGAATGAACACTTTGCCTATACTCTATGAATATGAACTATTTCTGATTCACTAGCGGACTAGAAAAGAATGCATTTGCCAAATCAGTGGTGACACATACCATGTACCTGATGTCTTATCAATCTGTTCTGGAAGCAATAAGAGGCGCACAATAACTATGACTGGAATTACTCTTTGTTTAAGTTGACAGTAACTACAGATATTTGCCACAATCTATCCTGTCTCTGAATGGGCCAGACTAGTGAATCAAGCAGAAATGTGATAGAGCTCACCAGCCTTTCATCCTTTAGCACTATCCCACTGCACCTCTGCTAGGATGCAGGGTTGTTTTTGGTATACCCTACCAAATGAAGGCTTGGAGACAGTTTCAGAGGTTTCTGCTTGGACTCTCTAAATTTTTTTTTCTCAGTTATATTTCCTTATTCAGGAGAGACACAGAAAGAAAGGCAGAGACATAGGCAGAGGGAGAAGCAGGCTCCCTGCTGGGAGCCCTATGTGGGGCTCAATTCCCAGACTCTGGCATCAAGCTCTGAGCTAAAAAAGAAAAAACTCACAATTTCAACAAGAAACACTTTTAGCTACTGTAAAATCATACAGAAAAAAAAAAAACTATTGCAAATGACATCAATCTATATTACAAAGGATTCTGAATTATACTATACAATGTTCTTCACCATGTCCTGTCAGAGTAATTGTTTTCTACCTAACCGATCACATGCTGACATTTTTCACTATACTTATAAATACTCTTCTTATTAAGTTAAACTTTCCGCCTTGAGAAATTGTTACCACTCTCGACCAAATACTAAGATTCACAAAAAAAAACCTTACCTTTTAGCGTAGTCAACTGCATTTATATTTGCTTTTTCTACTAAAAATGCCACCATTTTCTCTTTTTTTTCATTTATAGCAAGTAAAAGCGGTGTGAGGCCATCCTGTAGGAGTGCAAACAAAATTTATAATTTACAAAATTACATATTTGGATAATGAATCGTAAAAATTCTGAACGATCCTGTAACTTAAACATGTAACATAGAAAGTAAATAAAATTAGCCCTTTCGTTCTCAGCCCTCCATGGTTTCACCAGCTGCTCCTTCTTTTTAAAATACTGCTTTCTCACGGAGCGTGGGTGGCTCAGTTGGTCAAGCATCTGCCTTCAGCTCATCAGCTCAGGTCATGATCCCAGGGTCTCAGGATGGAGTCCCACCTTGGGCTCCCTCTGCAGCAAAGAGTTAGCTTCTCCCTCTCCTTCTGCCCCTCCCCTCCACTCGTACTCTCTCTCCTGCTTGCTCACTCTCTGTCTCTCTCAAAAACATAAAGTCTTTTTAAAAACTAAAATAAAAATAATAAAATAGACCTCCTCTTCCTCTTCAACAGATTACCTGCAGTCATTCCACAAACTCGCTTCAAACATTGCCTGGCTCCAAGAATCTTTGCTTCTCTCACAATATATATCATGGTATACCCTAGTTATTTTCTTCTGCACCATCTAAACCAAAAGATTCTAGAGGGGAGGGGTTATTTTTTATCTCTGTATCTCCACTCTCTAAAACACAGTAGTAAATATTTAAAGTATCGTTACTGATTTTAATGGATATCTCCGGAGTAGTGTTTCTTCAATTATATTCCAAAGAACACATGATTTGCAAGAGATACTGTCCCCCAAAAGAAAGATTCAATGATCATCTATGTTTGTGAAACATTACAAAACTGCACTATACATCTAGCACAAATGAACCCCATTTACATTTGCTTATCCCCATTTGACAATTCCTTCTTTTGTAGCAAACATTAATACTTGAGAAACAAGAGTTCCCAGGGATATAGTTTTAAGAACTTTCCAATAAAGGTAAGGGTTTTCTCCAGGTTGTACAAACTTGCTGGATTCTCATCTATCAATGGTATGGGGATCCCAGATGTCAACATAAAACACTCCAGCTCCAAATGAGTCACTAAGGAGATGGACTCTGAATGAAAAGAGCTAGGTTTCAGGGCAGCTGGGTTGTGCAGGCAGTTGAGGGACGCTTGGTTTTGTCTCAGGTGTGATCTCAGGGTCGTGGGATCCAGCCCCACATTGGATTCGGGGCTCCCCTGGCACTGAGCACCAAGTCTGTTTAAGACACTCTCTCTCCCTCTCCCTCTCCACCTCCCCCACCCCCACAAGCCTGTGCATGTGTGTGCTGTCTCTCTAAAATGCATAAAGAAACCTTTTAAAAATTAAAAAGAAAAGTAAATAAATAAAAATAAAAGAAAGAAGCTTCAAATGAATTTTGACCACTTAATACTAAATAATCTTTGGTTAAGGTGGGCCCACAATGAGATGAGCACTCGGTGTTATTCTTTATGTGGGCAAATTGAACTCCAATAAAAAATTGTGGGTTTTTTTGTTTAAAATAAAAAATAAGAACAATAAAATATTAAAAATAAATAACTAAATAAATAGTCCTTGGACTTTCTCCTATTATACCATGATAAAGTTTTTTCTTAACTGTTAGAAAGCTCAGTATGAGATTTTTCTCATTTTTACCCTTTTATTCAAATTCAGTTCCATATAACATACTATTAGTTTCAGAGGTAGAAGTCAGTGGTTCCTCAGTCTTATGTAACACCCAGGACTCATTCCATCATGTGCCCTCCTTAATGTCCATCACCCAGTTATCCCATCCTTCCACTCCACCCCTCCAGTGACCTTCAGTTTGGCTCCTATGATTAAGAGTCTCTTAGGCTTTGTCTCCCTCAGTCTCTCTGGTTTAAGTTTTTCTCTTCTTCCCCTTCTCCTCTGTCTTGTTTCTTAAGTTCCACATATGAATGAGATCATATGATAATTGTCTTTCTCTGACTGACTCAGGGTATTACGCTAAGTGAAATATGTCAATGAGATTTTATTCTCAACTATACTCATTCTGAGAACCTAATGCACATCTACTTCTAAAAAAACCGGTTTGTATTCTAGTTTCTATTATCATTGCTATTTTTGATTATTTATAATTTAGACTAAGTGTAAATCAGAAATAAAAATGTCATGACTTACCAATAAAAATTCTAATACTAGATGAGCACTGGGTGTTTACATGTTGGGAAACTGAGATTAAGTAAAAACTATTAATCACAAATTCTAATACTGCTTTATACGGATTATTTTTAGTATAATAAAAGCTACTATATAAATTGCGTATTTAGGGAATAATACCAAGGAGAAAGAGAATACTGTCTGGAATATGCATAATCTATCCAAGCAGAACCAGGATTAACCTCACATGGCTTACAGATATTCCAAAAGGTACATGATTACTGTACATATATAGAAAAAATGTTTGTAAAAAAAACGACTTTCATTCCTAACTTAGAAAATTCATCCCGAGGCACCTGGGTGACTCAGAGGGTGAACATCATGATCCCAGGGTCCTGGGATCGAGCCCATATCAGGGTCCCCATAGAGAACCTGCTTCCCCCTGTGCCTAGCTCTCTGCCTCTCTCTGTGTGTCTCTCATCAATTACTGAATAAAGTAATGAAAAAAATAAGGTGACAAAGAAACAGAAAATTCAATCCCAATCCTAAGAAATTAACATAAAATACAAAATATATATTATAAATTAATATGGAGTGTCTTGAAAATCTTGAAATCTTTGTCAACATATACCATAAAACAGTAATTGTAAACTCAACGGTTATGGAGGCAAAGCAGGTGACACGAGTCAGTGAAGAACCTAGGCGGGGACACGAGCAAACTGGAGACACACGCCTCCTATAAAGGGACAGCCTCTGCACAGCATACCAAACAGCAGCATGGGCTCAAGGTACCAGAAGTGATCTGTAAGAAAAGCTCAAAATCCAGAGTTCTACATGCGTGCCATAATTTTAAGTGTTAGCTCAACTGACAGTGGAAACTAAATACATCCAGGGGCTACATTTAGTCTATAGCCTACTTGTGTTTTTCTATTTGCTGTGACTGTTTCCAATGGCCGTGCGTAAAACAAATACTTGGACATCAAACCTTTCCTAAAGCATCAGGATCATGTTTTACCAACAAATTAGGCCCCACCTTCTAAGGAAAATTGCTGTGAAGACTCATTAACACCTACTGTCAGAATTTTCCAATGCTTGTTTCAACTACAATCTATTTGTATTTACTTCCCTCACATTGCTAACCGAACAGACAGGAGTTCAGAGGAATGCTGAAGCAAAGTTATTAAAACAATTACCATCTATATTGTCACTAACTACATGCTGAATGTTTAACACAGTAGTGATTATGCACTATGCCAGGGCCCTATGAATTTGAAAGACATCCTAAGATAGTCTATCGTACAGCTTCAACTAAAAAAGAAGGTTCACGGATTTCTACTGCTGCAATTGGGAAAACCCTGCTTGTAATAATCAGAATGTTAGCAAAACACGTAAAATCTTTAAAGGGTCAGACTCTACTTATTAAAAGACTACTCATAAAGACTTCCCATCTGGGTGCCGGTGAATGACTGATAGTTGGAAGAAAAGGTAATTATTTTTCAAGCCAACGAGATGACCAATAATTTTCATCTGTAATTCTCAAAGAGATACAGACAGATGAAAGGCTAATGTTGGAGAGAGTGGAAGGAAGTAGCCAGTATCCAACTTCAGTTAAATCTCTTCCAGAGATTTAATATTTTTACATCTCTAAATTTGTATATGTATACCTACCCATTCAGTAGTTGTTAGCCAAGAGTTGTAACAGAATCTCAAAACCCTATTTCCAAATTTCTGCGTACACACGTTATTGGATTCACTCCATCGAAATCTTCACGGGACAGTTTAGGCTTGTAAATTCTTTTAAATTCCCTAGTTGACTGTGATTCACCAGCACAAGTCTAGCTGAGAACTAGTACAGTACACAACCATGCCAGTCTCCCCTTTCACCTATGTGGCCAATTCTCCCTATCACTTGAGGATTCAGCCAAAAACAGAAATGAGTCACTTATCAAACCTGCATTCAATTTCCATGGCTAGAGGTAGAACAAGGTCTAGTAAACTCAAAATGCAACTTGATTCCATTATTTACACACTCCTTACTTCCTTCCCATCAAGACATTCTAGATTTGCAAGCAGAGTTTAGACTCGTATCTAAGTGGCTATAGCTGCAAAATACTATACTGTGTTCTTTCCTCTGCTTGTCCACTTTTTGTTTTTTTTTTAAGATTTCTATTTATTTATTCATGAGAGTCTGAGAGAGAGAGAGAGACAGGCAGAGACATAGGCAGAGGGAGAAGCAGGCTCCTCCATTCAAGGAGTGCCATGTGGGACTCGATTCGGGAGACCATGGGATCATGCCCTGAGCCGAAGGCATATGCTCAATCACTGAGCCACACAGGCGTCCCTTTTCGTGCCCATTCAACCACCAGTTTACTGCCAATCTGATGTCCTTAGAGTCCTCCTAGAATTGATCTCTATATAAGTTTACAACACACTCACGGGTTCGTAAAGTAAGAATTATTATCCCTGAAAATTGAAGACTCCTTACCTAAACATAAACACTGAAGAAAAACAAACACAATCCAAAAACCTTGTCTTGATATTTCCCCTCACTTGCCAAATGTCTAAATCGCTCTGCATGTTCCTGACTGCTTTCTCCTTTTCCCCTCTTTTGTCCCTCTTAAGTCAAGGCTGATAAAAGATAAACTCCGACCGTGTTAATAAATCACTTTTTGATCAAATAGGAACTTCTCAACAGCAGCAAGATTTGATATTGTAAAATACACTTGTTTTCTGTTTTAAGTCAAAGCCTATTTCCAAGGCAAATTTTGCTTTCCTCTGTTGTTTGACACTAAATAAGAAACAAACTGGGTGAGAAAACATTTTTGAAAATAAAGTTTCAGAACACATTCTGTGTTCTCATAAATATTTGCCATAAATACATAAAAGAAACTTGCCTTCTCTAATGCTTCTTTAGAGGTATCATTATTTAGGGGCAACTGAGTGGCTCAGTCCGTTGAGCATCTGACTCTTGGTCTTAACTCAGGTGATGATCAGAGTTATAAGATCCAGCGCTGCGACAGACTCAGCGCAAAGTCTACTTCAGATTCTTACTCTCTTTCTTTTCCCTCTGCCCCCACAACATCCCCTGCTTGTACATGCTCGCTCACTTCCCCCAAAAAAATAAAATCTCACGGCTGAGTAATACTCCATTGCGGACATATACCACAGATTACTCAACAATTAGAAACAATAAATACCCACCATCTGCTTCAACATGGATGCAACTGGAGGGTATTATGCTGAGTGAAGTAAGGCAATCGGAGAAGGACAAACATTACATGGTCTCATTCATACGGGGAATAGAAAAGAGTGAAAGGGAATAAAGGGGAAAGCAGAGAAAACGAGTGGGAAATATCAGTGAGGGGGACAGAACATGAGAGACTCCTAACTCTGGGAACCAAACAAGGGATGGTGGAAAGGGAGGTGGGTGGGGGGTTGGGGTGACTGGGTGACGGGCACCAAGGGGGGGGCACTTGACGGGATGAGCACTGGGTGCTGTGCTCTTTGTTGGCAAACTGAACCCCAACTAAAAAAATTTTTAAAAAGAAAAAACTAAAAGATAAAATAAAATAAGTACATAAACCCCAGAGTGTGAGGTGAAAAAATAAATAAATAAAAAAGCTTAATTAAAAAAAGGAAGGCAGGAAGGAAGAAGTATTATGGTAAGCCTGGGGGGCTCAGTGGGTGAAGCATCTCTCTCTGGTTATGGTCACGATCCCACTCCTGACATCAAGCCCCGTGCATCAGGCTACCTGGCTCAGTGGGAAGGCCTCTTCTTCCCCTACCTCTGCTCTTTCCTCCCTACTCATGTTTGCTCTCTCTCATATAAATACAATCTTCAAAAATAAAAAGTGTTGTTATTTAAAGCAAAAGCTTAGACAGTTATTTCAAAATATTTTCATCCAGGAAATGCTTGAGCTTCCAAATATGAAAAATCGACCCTATCTATGGCACACAACAGTGTTTCTGCAAGGGCAGTGACTGAATGTAATGCACGTCAAAGAAAGCACAGGGAGACTGGCAAGTGTGGTCATCACCAGCTCCCCATGCACACCTACCACCCTACTGAGGAACTACATAGGCTGAGCAGGAGCTACTCTCTGGAATGGGAGGCCTCACCGTGGTACATGGCTGGCAGAGTGGCTACCAGCACAAGCAGATACCACCTGTAGGATGTCATGACCTGATCCCCCTGCTCTCATCTTCTGAACCTTAGGGCCTAGAGTGCCCAAGGCCTATTACAACCTGCTGCTTTCTCCTCCCATTTACATTCACCCAAGCTACTCCTCTGGGTCACGGTCTCCTACTCATCCCCAGAAGCATCCATTTCCTAAGCCCCTGCACACCTTTCGGCCTCCATCATCACCACACTCCCCTCTAGGCCTTCAATCCTTTGTGGGCTCTGAGGGTACCATCTACTCCCAGGCACAAAGGGGAAGATTTTCTTTCTGGGGTGGAAAGGTTGCTAGCAGACAAAATGTTGCCTTTCTACAGGCATTACTTTTCTCTTTCCCTGCCCCTGCCTTAGTTTTCCAGTTGTTTCCAGGATGACAGGACCTGCTGTATAAAATTCAGTGCCGATGTCTTCATATATATATGTACATATACAAAGAAAACTTTTGCAGCTATTTTTATTTACTTATTTATTTATTTATTTATAATGTAAAATACGTTGTAAAAAAAAAAAGTTGACCTGTACCTTGTTTCTGATCTCCATATTTACTTTCTTTAAAAGTAGTTTCTGTGCTATTGTGACATTGTCCCCTAATGCTGCATAATGGAGAGCAGTGTTGCCCTTGATGTCTTTTAGATCAGGATTAGCACCATGTTTCAGCAGAATATCTACACATGCCTCATCTTGGGATTGTACAGCCTGTGAGCATTACAACAAGAAACAGAATGTAAATTCTGGGAACTGAAAGGAAACATGCCACAAGTTTCACCAATGAGTTATGTTTAAATGCAACAAATGTTCATTCCAAGGACTTCAATCCAATCCATCTCAGGCAGATATACCTGTCACCACGCACCTTCAGTAGAGCGGTCGTGTTTTCAACATCACGGAGGTTTAGCTGGCATTTCCGATCTACCAGGAGCTTCACCATATCTTCATGGCCATTGGCACAGGCCAAGTGGAGACAACTCCTGTGAGTGTGAAAGGGCTTGTCAGGATTACAGTGTACCTTTTCAAAAATTGCTAATCAATTCATAGAATTGTAAATGTTAAATACTGCTTATTCTCATGACTCCAAAACAAAGAATTAGTTTACTTCAGACTTCTCTGTCCCACCTTCTCATTACTACCTCATCATCATTTAGTAATTTTTTATATTTACTTCCACTGTTTAAAATACTATGTCATATCTGTCTTCCGATTGGACCCAGACTAATATAGAGGCCAGGGAGTTGCACTCTTTGGATTTGTCTTCTAGAGGATCTACCATAGAGAGCACAGTTGAACTGCAGCTCAAAATGTAGACAGCTGCTACATTTTCATATCCACCGTAGCACTCACACCAAGGCCTTGTGTCTCTGCTAGGCTGTGTCCAGCCAATGACTTAGCACAGAAGGAATACAAGTCATTTCTGTCTCCCGTAGGACCCCTCTACAGGCAAGCTTCTGATGGGGACTCAAGATCAGAAAACCCCGAGGGCCTGTGCTCTGATTCTCCAACAGGGGCTTGCCCTGAGATCCACGGTACAACTTTTCCCCACCACTGACACCATGAATAGCATAGGGTCTACTGGATCCTGCGACCAAAGCAGTGAGGACTCCTAAGCACAGCCTGCACCTGCTGCACAATTCATCTGCTCTGAGACCACTGAAGTCTTGCATTCCTTAGTTTCACCAAGGTGTATGGATGAAACGAGTACTCAATGTAGGACAAGGTTTCCCAACCTTGTACCATGGACATGGTGGATTGTTGTGGAGGCCTCTCTTGGGTATGTTTACCAGCACTCCTGACATCGACCCACTAGATGCCAGCAACATCCTCAGTTGTGAGGATCGGAAATGTCTCCGGACGAATCTATTGTTAGCAGTGTCTATAGCTAATAATACTGCATTGTATACTTAAACTTTGCTAAGAGGGTAGAGCTTATGTTAAGTGTTCTTACCAATTAATTAATTAATTAATTAATTAATGAGACCAGGAAGAGACTTTGGGAGGTGATGGGTAGGACTATGGCTTTAAGGCATTGATGATTTCACAGAGGTCTATACTTATCCACAAACTCACTGAATTCGATACATTAAGTATGTACAGCTTTTGACATGTCAAAAAACAGGTCTCCAGACACTGCCAAATGCTCCCTGAGGAGCAGAATTCTTCTCCCACCACCCCACCCCCAACGCATTGAGAATTAGTGGCGTAAAATATGCTACCTCCAGAACCCAAAGAGGTCTCCCAGTTTCTGTCTTTGTGAAAAGGTATTCAAAATGTGGCAATTTTTCTTTCACTCCTGCGAGAATATCCTGGCATGCCCACTGGATGCCTCAAAACTTCACGGATATGTCAATTCATGCCGTCTTACCAAGGGCCCAAAGCGTTATAGCCTCTTACTGATCCTCATGTCAAATTAGCATGGTGTCAATATGATAGGCCAATGAGATATTCTGGGGATGTTCAAATGGTCTAGCTCCATGAGTTAATAAAACGCTGAGGCAAATTAAATGAATGAACACTTTGCCTATACTCTATGAATATGAACTATTTCTGATTCACTAGCGGACTAGAAAAGAATGCATTTGCCAAATCAGTGGTGACACATACCATGTACCTGACGTCTTATCAATCTGTTCTGGAAGCAATAAGAGGCGCACAATAACTATGACTGGAATTACTCTTTGTTTAAGTTGACAGTAACTACAGATATTTGCCACAATCTATCTTGTCTCTGAATGGGCCAGACTAGTGAATCAAGCAGAAATGTGATAGAGCTCACCAGCCTTTCATCCTTTAGCACTATCCCACTGCACCTCTGCTAGGGTTGTTTTTGGTATACCCTACCAAATGAAGGCTTGGAGACAGTTTCAGAGGTTTCTGCTTGGACTCTCTAAATTTTTTTTTCTCAGTTATATTTCCTTATTCAGGAGAGACACAGAAAGAAAGGCAGAGACATAGGCAGAGGGAGAAGCAGGCTCCCTGCTGGGAGCCCTATGTGGGGCTCAATTCCCGGACTCTGGCATCAAGCTCTGAGCTAAAAAAGAAAAAACTCACAATTTCAACAAGAAACACTTTTAGCTACTGTAAAATCATACAGAAAAAAAAAAACTATTGCAAATGACATCAATCTATATTACAAAGGATTCTGAATTATACTATACAATGGGGATCCCTGGGTGGCGCAGTGGTTTAGCGCCTGCCTTTGGCCCAGGGCGCGATCCTGGAGACCCGGGATCGAATCCCACGTCAGGCTCCCGGTGCATGGAGCCTGCTTCTCCCTCTGCCTGTGTCTCTGCCTCTCTCTCTCTCTCTCTGTGACTATCATAAATAAATAAAAATTAAAAAAAAAAAATTTATACTATACAATGTTCTTCACCTTGTCCTGTCAGAGTAATTGTTTTCTACCTAACCGATCACATGCTGACATTTTTCACTATACTTATAAATACTCTTCTTATTAATAAGTTAAACTTTCTGCCTTGAGAAATTGTTACCACTCTCGACCAAATACTAAGATTCACCAAAAAAAAAAAAAAAAAAAAACCTTATCTGTTAGTGTAGTCAACTGCATTTATATTTGCTTCTTCTAATAAAAATGCCACCATTTTCTCTTTTTTTTCATTTACAGCAACTAGAAGCAGTGTGAGGCCATCCTGTAGGAGTGCAAACAAAATTTATAATTTACAAAATTACATATTTGGATAATGAATCGTAAAAATTCTGAACGATCCTGTAACTTAAACATGTAACATAGAAAGTAAATAAAATTAGCCCTTTCATTCTCAGCCCTCCATGGTTTCACCAGCTGCTCCTTCTTTTTAAAATACTGCTTTCTCACGGAGCGTGGGTGGCTCAGTTGGTCAAGCATCTGCCTTCAGCTCATCAGCTCAGGTCATGATCCCAGGGTCTCAGGATGGAGTCCCACCTTGGGCTCCCTCTGCAGCAAAGAGTCAGCTTCTCCCTCTCCCTCTGCCCCTCCCCTCCACTCGTGCTCTCTCTCCTGCTTGCTCACTCTCTGTCTCTCTCAAAAACATAAAGTCTTTTTAAAAACTAAAATAAAAATAATAAAATAGACCTCCTCTTCCTCTTCAACAGATTACCTGCAGTCATTCCACAAACTCGCTTCAAACATTGCCTGGCTCCAAGAATCTTTGCTTCTCTCACAATATATATCATGGTATACCCTAGTTATTTTATTCCACACCATCTAAACCAAAAGATTCTAGAGGGGAGGGGTTATTTTTTATCTCTGTATCTCCACTCTCTAAAACATAGTAGTAAATATTTAAAGTATCGTTACTGATTTTAATGGATATCTCCGGAGTAGTGTTTCTTCAATTATATTCCAAAGAACACATGATTTGCAAGAGATACTGTGCCCCAAAAGAAAGATTCAATGATTGGGATCCCTGGGTGGCGCAGTGGTTTGGCGCCTGCCTTTGGCCCAGGGCGCGATCCTGGAGACTCGGGATCGAATCCCACGTCGGGCTCCCTGCATGGAGCCTGCTTCTCCCTCTGCCTGTGTCTCTGCCTCTCTCTCTCTCTCTGTGACTATCATGAACAAATAAATAAAATCTTAAAAAAAAAAAAAGAAAGATTCAATGATCATCTATGTTTGTGAAACATTACAAAACTGCACTATACATCTAGCACAAATGAACCCCATTTACATTTGCTTATCCCCATTTGACAATTCCTTCTTTTGTAGCAAACATTAATACTTGAGAAACAAGAGTTCCCAGGGATATAGTTTTAAGAACTTTCCAATAAAGGTAAGGGTTTTCTCCAGGTTGTACAAACTTGCTGGATTCTCATCTATCAATGGTATGGGGATCCCAGATGTCAACATAAAACACTCCAGCTCCAAATGAGTCACTAAGGAGATGGACTCTGAATGAAAAGAGCTAGGTTTCAGGGCAGCTGGGTTGTGCAGGCAGTTGAGGGACGCTTGGTTTTGTCTCAGGTGTGATCTCAGGGTCGTGGGATCCAGCCCCACATTGGATTCGGGGCTCCCCTGGCACTGAGCACCAAGTCTGTTTAAGACACTCTCTCTCCCTCTCCCTCTCCACCTCCCCCACCCCCACAAGCCTGTGCATGTGTGTGCTGTCTCTCTAAAATGCATAAAGAAACCTTTTAAAAATTAAAAAGAAAAGTAAATAAATAAAAATAAAAGAAAGAAGCTTCAAATGAATTTTGACCACTTAATACTAAATAATCTTTGGTTAAGGTGGGCCCACAATGAGATGAGCACTCGGTGTTATTCTTTATGTGGGCAAATTGAACTCCAATAAAAAATTGTGGGTTTTTTTGTTTAAAATAAAAAATAAGAACAATAAAATATTAAAAATAAATAACTAAATAAATAGTCCTTGGACTTTCTCCTATTATACCATGATAAAGTTTTTTCTTAACTGTTAGAAAGCTCAGTATGAGATTTTTCTCATTTTTACCCTTTTATTCAAATTCAGTTCCATATAACATACTATTAGTTTCAGAGGTAGAAGTCAGTGGTTCCTCAGTCTTATGTAACACCCAGGACTCATTCCATCATGTGCCCTCCTTAATGTCCATCACCCAGTTATCCCATCCTTCCACTCCACCCCTCCAGTGACCTTCAGTTTGGCTCCTATGATTAAGAGTCTCTTAGGCTTTGTCTCCCTCAGTCTCTCTGGTTTAAGTTTTTCTCTTCTTCCCCTTCTCCTCTGTCTTGTTTCTTAAGTTCCACATATGAATGAGATCATATGATAATTGTCTTTCTCTGACTGACTCAGGGTATTACGCTAAGTGAAATATGTCAATGAGATTTTATTCTCAACTATACTCATTCTGAGAACCTAATGCACATCTACTTCTAAAAAAACCAGTTTGTATTCTAGTTTCTATTATCATTGCTATTTTTGATTATTTATAATTTAGACTAAGTGTAAATCAGAAATAAAAATGTCATGACTTACCAATAAAAATTCTAATACTAGATGAGCACTGGGTGTTTACATGTTGGGAAACTGAGATTAAGTAAAAACTATTATTCAAAAATTCTAATACTGCTTTATACGGATTATTTTTAGTATAATAAAAGCTACTATATAAATTGCGTATTTAGGGAATAATACCAAGGAGAAAGAGAATACTGTCTGAAATATGCATAATCTATCCAAGTAGAACCAGGATTAACTTCACATGGCTTGCAGATATTCCAAAAGGTACATGATTACTGTACATATATAGAAAAAATGTTTGTGAAAAAAAACGACTTTCAATTCTTAACTTAGAAAATTCATCCCGAGGCCCTGGGTGACTCAGAGGGTGAACATCATGATCCCAGGGTCCTGGGATCGAGCCCATATCAGGGTCCCCATAGAGAGCCTGCTTCCCCCTGTGCCTAGCTCTCTGCCTCTCTCTGTGTGTCTCTCATCAATTACTGAATAAAGTAATGAAAAAAATAAGGTGACAAAGAAACAGAAAATTCAATCCCAATCCTAAGAAATTAACATAAAATACAAAATATATATTACAAATTAAATATGGAGTGTCTTGAAAATCTTGAAATCTTTGTCAACATATACCATAAAACAGTAATTGTAAACTCAGTGCTTATGGAGGCAAAGCAGGTGACACGAGTCAGTGAAGAACCTAGGCGGGGACACGAGCAAACTGGAGACACACGCCTCCTATAAAGGGACAGCCTCTGCACAGCATACCAAACAGCAGCATGGGCTCAAGGTACCAGAAGTGATCTGTAAGAAAAGCTCAAAATCCAGAGTTCTACATGCGTGCCATAATTTTAAGTGTTAGCTCAACTGACAGTGGAAACTAAATACATCCGGGGGCCACATTTAGTCTATAGCCTACTTGTGTTTTTCTATTTGCTGTGACTGTTTCCAATGGCCGTGCGTAAAACAAACACTTGGACATCAAACCTTTCCTAAAGCATCAGGATCATGTTTTACCAACAAATTAGGCCCCACCTTCTAAGGAAAATTGCTGTGAAGACTCATTAACACCTACTGTCAGAATTTTCCAATGCTTGTTTCAACTACAATCTATTTGTATTTACTTCCCTCACATTGCTAACCGAACAGACTGGAGTTCAGAGGAATGCTGAAGCAAAGTTATTAAAACAATTACCATCTGTATTGTCACTAACTACATGCTGAATGTTTAACACAGTAGTGATTATGCACTATGCCAGGGCCCTATGAATTTGAAAGACATCCTAAGATAGTCTATCCCACAGCTTCAACTAAAAAAGAAGGTTCACGGATTTCTACTGCTGCAATTGGGAAAACCCTGCTTGTAATAATCAGAATGGTAGCAAACCACGTAAAATCTTTAAAGGGTCAGACTCTACTTATTAAAAGACTACTCATAAAGACTTCCCATCTGGGTGCCGGTGAATGACTGATAGTTGGAAGAAAAGGTAATTATTTTTCAAGCCAACAGAGATGACCAATAATTTTCATCTGTAATTCTCAAAGAGATACAGACAGATGAAAGGCTAATGTTGGAGAGAGTGGAAGGAAGTAGCCAGTATCCAACTTCAGTTAAATCTCTTCCAGAGATTTAATATTTTTACATCTCTAAATTTGTATATGTATACCTACCCATTCAGTAGTTGTTAGCCAAGAGTTGTAACAGAATCTCAAAACCCTATTTCCAAATTTCTGCGTACACACGTTATTGGATTCACTCCATCGAAATCTTCACGGGACAGTTTAGGCTTGTAAATTCTTTTAAATTCCCTAGTTGACTGTGATTCACCAGCACAAGTCTAGCTGAGAAGTAGTACAGTACACAACCATGCCAGTCTCCTCTTTCACCTATGTGGCCAATTCTCCCTATCACTTGAGGATTCAGCCAAAAACAGAAATGAGTCACTTATCAAACCTGCATTCAATTTCCATGGCTAGAGGTAGAACAAGGACTAGTAAACTCAAAATGCAACTTGATTCCATTATTTACACACTCCTTACATCCTTCCCATCAAGACATTCTAGATTTGCAAGCAGAGTTTAGACTCGTATCTAAGTGGCTATAGCTGCAAAATACTATACTGTGTTCTTTCCTCTGCTTGTCCACTTTTTGTTTTTTTTTAAGATTTCTATTGATTTATTCATGAGAGATGAAAGAGAGAGAGAGAGAGAGAAAGAGAGAGAGACAGGCAGAGACACAGGCAGAGGGAGAAGCAGGCTCCTCCATTCAAGGAGTGCCATGTGGGACTCGATTCGGAGACCACGGGATCATGCCCTGAGCCGAAGGCATATGCTCAATCACTGAGCCACACAGGCGTCCCTTTTTGTGCCCATTCAACCACCTGTTTACTGCCAATCTGATGTCCTTAGAGTCCTCCTAGAATTGATCTCTATATAAGTTTACAACACACTCACTGGTTCGTAAAGTAAGAATTATTATCCCTGAAAATTGAAGACTCCTTACCTAAACATAAACACTAAGAAAAACAAACACAATCCCAAAACCTTGTCTTGATATTTCCCCTCACTTGCCAAATTTCTAAATCGCTCTGCATGTTCCTGACTGCTTTCTCCTTTGCCCCTCTTTTGTCCCTCTTAAGTCAAGGCTGATAAAAGACAAACTCTGACCGTGTTAATCAATCACTTTTTGATCAAATAGGAACTTCTCAACAGCAGCAAGATTTGATATTGTAAAATACACTTGTTTTGTGTTTTAAGACAAAGCCTATTTCCAAGGCAAATTTTGCTTTCCTCTGTTGTTTGACACTAAATAAGAAAACAAACTGGGTGAGAAAACATTTTTGAAAATAAAGTTTCAGAACACATTCTGTGTTCTCATAAATATTTGCCATAAATACATAAAAGAAACTTGCCTTCTCTAATGCTTCTTTAGAGGTATCATTATTTAGGGGCAACTGAGTGGCTCAGTCCGTTGAGCATCTGACTCTTGGTCTTAACTCAGGTGATGATCAGAGTTATAAGATCCAGCGCTGCGACAGACTCAGCGCAAAGTCTACTTCAGATTCTTACTCTCTTTCTTTTCCCTCTGCCCCCACAACATCCCCTGCTTGTACATGCTCGCTCACTTCCCCCAAAAAAATAAAATCTCACGGCTGAGTAATACTCCATTGCGGACATATACCACAGATTACTCAACAATTAGAAACAATAAATACCCACCATCTGCTTCAACATGGATGCAACTGGAGGGTATTATGCTGAGTGAAGTAAGGCAATCGGAGAAGGACAAACATTACATGGTCTCATTCATACGGGGAATAGAAAAGAGTGAAAGGGAATAAAGGGGAAAGCAGAGAAAACGAGTGGGAAATATCAGTGAGGGGGACAGAACATGAGAGACTCCTAACTCTGGGAACCAAACAAGGGATGGTGGAAAGGGAGGTGGGTGGGGGGTTGGGGTGACTGGGTGACGGGCACCAAGGGGGGGGCACTTGACGGGATGAGCACTGGGTGCTGTGCTCTTTGTTGGCAAACTGAACCCCAACTAAAAAAATTTTTAAAAAGAAAAAACTAAAAGATAAAATAAAATAAGTACATAAACCCCAGAGTGTGAGGTGAAAAAATAAATAAATAAAAAAGCTTAATTAAAAAAAGGAAGGCAGGAAGGAAGAAGTATTATGGTAAGCCTGGGGGGCTCAGTGGGTGAAGCATCTCTCTCTGGTTATGGTCACGATCCCACTCCTGACATCAAGCCCCGTGCATCAGGCTACCTGGCTCAGTGGGAAGGCCTCTTCTTCCCCTACCTCTGCTCTTTCCTCCCTACTCATGTTTGCTCTCTCTCATATAAATACAATCTTCAAAAATAAAAAGTGTTGTTATTTAAAGCAAAAGCTTAGACAGTTATTTCAAAATATTTTCATCCAGGAAATGCTTGAGCTTCCAAATATGAAAAATCGACCCTATCTATGGCACACAACAGTGTTTCTGCAAGGGCAGTGACTGAATGTAATGCACGTCAAAGAAAGCACAGGGAGACTGGCAAGTGTGGTCATCACCAGCTCCCCATGCACACCTACCACCCTACTGAGGAACTACATAGGCTGAGCAGGAGCTACTCTCTGGAATGGGAGGCCTCACCGTGGTACATGGCTGGCAGAGTGGCTACCAGCACAAGCAGATACCACCTGTAGGATGTCATGACCTGATCCCCCTGCTCTCATCTTCTGAACCTTAGGGCCTAGAGTGCCCAAGGCCTATTACAACCTGCTGCTTTCTCCTCCCATTTACATTCACCCAAGCTACTCCTCTGGGTCACGGTCTCCTACTCATCCCCAGAAGCATCCATTTCCTAAGCCCCTGCACACCTTTCGGCCTCCATCATCACCACACTCCCCTCTAGGCCTTCAATCCTTTGTGGGCTCTGAGGGTACCATCTACTCCCAGGCACAAAGGGGAAGATTTTCTTTCTGGGGTGGAAAGGTTGCTAGCAGACAAAATGTTGCCTTTCTACAGGCATTACTTTTCTCTTTCCCTGCCCCTGCCTTAGTTTTCCAGTTGTTTCCAGGATGACAGGACCTGCTGTATAAAATTCAGTGCCGATGTCTTCATATATATATGTACATATACAAAGAAAACTTTTGCAGCTATTTTTATTTACTTATTTATTTATTTATTTATAATGTAAAATACGTTGTAAAAAAAAAAAGTTGACCTGTACCTTGTTTCTGATCTCCATATTTACTTTCTTTAAAAGTAGTTTCTGTGCTATTGTGACATTGTCCCCTAATGCTGCATAATGGAGAGCAGTGTTGCCCTTGATGTCTTTTAGATCAGGATTAGCACCATGTTTCAGCAGAATATCTACACATGCCTCATCTTGGGATTGTACAGCCTGTGAGCATTACAACAAGAAACAGAATGTAAATTCTGGGAACTGAAAGGAAACATGCCACAAGTTTCACCAATGAGTTATGTTTAAATGCAACAAATGTTCATTCCAAGGACTTCAATCCAATCCATCTCAGGCAGATATACCTGTCACCACGCACCTTCAGTAGAGCGGTCGTGTTTTCAACATCACGGAGGTTTAGCTGGCATTTCCGATCTACCAGGAGCTTCACCATATCTTCATGGCCATTGGCACAGGCCAAGTGGAGACAACTCCTGTGAGTGTGAAAGGGCTTGTCAGGATTACAGTGTACCTTTTCAAAAATTGCTAATCAATTCATAGAATTGTAAATGTTAAATACTGCTTATTCTCATGACTCCAAAACAAAGAATTAGTTTACTTCAGACTTCTCTGTCCCACCTTCTCATTACTACCTCATCATCATTTAGTAATTTTTTATATTTACTTCCACTGTTTAAAATACTATGTCATATCTGTCTTCCGATTGGACCCAGACTAATATAGAGGCCAGGGAGTTGCACTCTTTGGATTTGTCTTCTAGAGGATCTACCATAGAGAGCACAGTTGAACTGCAGCTCAAAATGTAGACAGCTGCTACATTTTCATATCCACCGTAGCACTCACACCAAGGCCTTGTGTCTCTGCTAGGCTGTGTCCAGCCAATGACTTAGCACAGAAGGAATACAAGTCATTTCTGTCTCCCGTAGGACCCCTCTACAGGCAAGCTTCTGATGGGGACTCAAGATCAGAAAACCCCGAGGGCCTGTGCTCTGATTCTCCAACAGGGGCTTGCCCTGAGATCCACGGTACAACTTTTCCCCACCACTGACACCATGAATAGCATAGGGTCTACTGGATCCTGCGACCAAAGCAGTGAGGACTCCTAAGCACAGCCTGCACCTGCTGCACAATTCATCTGCTCTGAGACCACTGAAGTCTTGCATTCCTTAGTTTCACCAAGGTGTATGGATGAAACGAGTACTCAATGTAGGACAAGGTTTCCCAACCTTGTACCATGGACATGGTGGATTGTTGTGGAGGCCTCTCTTGGGTATGTTTACCAGCACTCCTGACATCGACCCACTAGATGCCAGCAACATCCTCAGTTGTGAGGATCGGAAATGTCTCCGGACGAATCTATTGTTAGCAGTGTCTATAGCTAATAATACTGCATTGTATACTTAAACTTTGCTAAGAGGGTAGAGCTTATGTTAAGTGTTCTTACCAATTAATTAATTAATTAATTAATTAATGAGACCAGGAAGAGACTTTGGGAGGTGATGGGTAGGACTATGGCTTTAAGGCATTGATGATTTCACAGAGGTCTATACTTATCCACAAACTCACTGAATTCGATACATTAAGTATGTACAGCTTTTGACATGTCAAAAAACAGGTCTCCAGACACTGCCAAATGCTCCCTGAGGAGCAGAATTCTTCTCCCACCACCCCACCCCCAACGCATTGAGAATTAGTGGCGTAAAATATGCTACCTCCAGAACCCAAAGAGGTCTCCCAGTTTCTGTCTTTGTGAAAAGGTATTCAAAATGTGGCAATTTTTCTTTCACTCCTGCGAGAATATCCTGGCATGCCCACTGGATGCCTCAAAACTTCACGGATATGTCAATTCATGCCGTCTTACCAAGGGCCCAAAGCGTTATAGCCTCTTACTGATCCTCATGTCAAATTAGCATGGTGTCAATATGATAGGCCAATGAGATATTCTGGGGATGTTCAAATGGTCTAGCTCCATGAGTTAATAAAACGCTGAGGCAAATTAAATGAATGAACACTTTGCCTATACTCTATGAATATGAACTATTTCTGATTCACTAGCGGACTAGAAAAGAATGCATTTGCCAAATCAGTGGTGACACATACCATGTACCTGACGTCTTATCAATCTGTTCTGGAAGCAATAAGAGGCGCACAATAACTATGACTGGAATTACTCTTTGTTTAAGTTGACAGTAACTACAGATATTTGCCACAATCTATCTTGTCTCTGAATGGGCCAGACTAGTGAATCAAGCAGAAATGTGATAGAGCTCACCAGCCTTTCATCCTTTAGCACTATCCCACTGCACCTCTGCTAGGGTTGTTTTTGGTATACCCTACCAAATGAAGGCTTGGAGACAGTTTCAGAGGTTTCTGCTTGGACTCTCTAAATTTTTTTTTCTCAGTTATATTTCCTTATTCAGGAGAGACACAGAAAGAAAGGCAGAGACATAGGCAGAGGGAGAAGCAGGCTCCCTGCTGGGAGCCCTATGTGGGGCTCAATTCCCGGACTCTGGCATCAAGCTCTGAGCTAAAAAAGAAAAAACTCACAATTTCAACAAGAAACACTTTTAGCTACTGTAAAATCATACAGAAAAAAAAAAACTATTGCAAATGACATCAATCTATATTACAAAGGATTCTGAATTATACTATACAATGGGGATCCCTGGGTGGCGCAGTGGTTTAGCGCCTGCCTTTGGCCCAGGGCGCGATCCTGGAGACCCGGGATCGAATCCCACGTCAGGCTCCCGGTGCATGGAGCCTGCTTCTCCCTCTGCCTGTGTCTCTGCCTCTCTCTCTCTCTCTCTGTGACTATCATAAATAAATAAAAATTAAAAAAAAAAAATTTATACTATACAATGTTCTTCACCTTGTCCTGTCAGAGTAATTGTTTTCTACCTAACCGATCACATGCTGACATTTTTCACTATACTTATAAATACTCTTCTTATTAATAAGTTAAACTTTCTGCCTTGAGAAATTGTTACCACTCTCGACCAAATACTAAGATTCACCAAAAAAAAAAAAAAAAAAAACACCTTATCTGTTAGTGTAGTCAACTGCATTTATATTTGCTTCTTCTAATAAAAATGCCACCATTTTCTCTTTTTTTTCATTTACAGCAACTAGAAGCAGTGTGAGGCCATCCTGTAGGAGTGCAAACAAAATTTATAATTTACAAAATTACATATTTGGATAATGAATCGTAAAAATTCTGAACGATCCTGTAACTTAAACATGTAACATAGAAAGTAAATAAAATTAGCCCTTTCATTCTCAGCCCTCCATGGTTTCACCAGCTGCTCCTTCTTTTTAAAATACTGCTTTCTCACGGAGCGTGGGTGGCTCAGTTGGTCAAGCATCTGCCTTCAGCTCATCAGCTCAGGTCATGATCCCAGGGTCTCAGGATGGAGTCCCACCTTGGGCTCCCTCTGCAGCAAAGAGTCAGCTTCTCCCTCTCCCTCTGCCCCTCCCCTCCACTCGTGCTCTCTCTCCTGCTTGCTCACTCTCTGTCTCTCTCAAAAACATAAAGTCTTTTTAAAAACTAAAATAAAAATAATAAAATAGACCTCCTCTTCCTCTTCAACAGATTACCTGCAGTCATTCCACAAACTCGCTTCAAACATTGCCTGGCTCCAAGAATCTTTGCTTCTCTCACAATATATATCATGGTATACCCTAGTTATTTTATTCCACACCATCTAAACCAAAAGATTCTAGAGGGGAGGGGTTATTTTTTATCTCTGTATCTCCACTCTCTAAAACATAGTAGTAAATATTTAAAGTATCGTTACTGATTTTAATGGATATCTCCGGAGTAGTGTTTCTTCAATTATATTCCAAAGAACACATGATTTGCAAGAGATACTGTGCCCCAAAAGAAAGATTCAATGATTGGGATCCCTGGGTGGCGCAGTGGTTTGGCGCCTGCCTTTGGCCCAGGGCGCGATCCTGGAGACTCGGGATCGAATCCCACGTCGGGCTCCCTGCATGGAGCCTGCTTCTCCCTCTGCCTGTGTCTCTGCCTCTCTCTCTCTCTCTGTGACTATCATGAACAAATAAATAAAATCTTAAAAAAAAAAAAAGAAAGATTCAATGATCATCTATGTTTGTGAAACATTACAAAACTGCACTATACATCTAGCACAAATGAACCCCATTTACATTTGCTTATCCCCATTTGACAATTCCTTCTTTTGTAGCAAACATTAATACTTGAGAAACAAGAGTTCCCAGGGATATAGTTTTAAGAACTTTCCAATAAAGGTAAGGGTTTTCTCCAGGTTGTACAAACTTGCTGGATTCTCATCTATCAATGGTATGGGGATCCCAGATGTCAACATAAAACACTCCAGCTCCAAATGAGTCACTAAGGAGATGGACTCTGAATGAAAAGAGCTAGGTTTCAGGGCAGCTGGGTTGTGCAGGCAGTTGAGGGACGCTTGGTTTTGTCTCAGGTGTGATCTCAGGGTCGTGGGATCCAGCCCCACATTGGATTCGGGGCTCCCCTGGCACTGAGCACCAAGTCTGTTTAAGACACTCTCTCTCCCTCTCCCTCTCCACCTCCCCCACCCCCACAAGCCTGTGCATGTGTGTGCTGTCTCTCTAAAATGCATAAAGAAACCTTTTAAAAATTAAAAAGAAAAGTAAATAAATAAAAATAAAAGAAAGAAGCTTCAAATGAATTTTGACCACTTAATACTAAATAATCTTTGGTTAAGGTGGGCCCACAATGAGATGAGCACTCGGTGTTATTCTTTATGTGGGCAAATTGAACTCCAATAAAAAATTGTGGGTTTTTTTGTTTAAAATAAAAAATAAGAACAATAAAATATTAAAAATAAATAACTAAATAAATAGTCCTTGGACTTTCTCCTATTATACCATGATAAAGTTTTTTCTTAACTGTTAGAAAGCTCAGTATGAGATTTTTCTCATTTTTACCCTTTTATTCAAATTCAGTTCCATATAACATACTATTAGTTTCAGAGGTAGAAGTCAGTGGTTCCTCAGTCTTATGTAACACCCAGGACTCATTCCATCATGTGCCCTCCTTAATGTCCATCACCCAGTTATCCCATCCTTCCACTCCACCCCTCCAGTGACCTTCAGTTTGGCTCCTATGATTAAGAGTCTCTTAGGCTTTGTCTCCCTCAGTCTCTCTGGTTTAAGTTTTTCTCTTCTTCCCCTTCTCCTCTGTCTTGTTTCTTAAGTTCCACATATGAATGAGATCATATGATAATTGTCTTTCTCTGACTGACTCAGGGTATTACGCTAAGTGAAATATGTCAATGAGATTTTATTCTCAACTATACTCATTCTGAGAACCTAATGCACATCTACTTCTAAAAAAACCAGTTTGTATTCTAGTTTCTATTATCATTGCTATTTTTGATTATTTATAATTTAGACTAAGTGTAAATCAGAAATAAAAATGTCATGACTTACCAATAAAAATTCTAATACTAGATGAGCACTGGGTGTTTACATGTTGGGAAACTGAGATTAAGTAAAAACTATTATTCAAAAATTCTAATACTGCTTTATACGGATTATTTTTAGTATAATAAAAGCTACTATATAAATTGCGTATTTAGGGAATAATACCAAGGAGAAAGAGAATACTGTCTGAAATATGCATAATCTATCCAAGTAGAACCAGGATTAACTTCACATGGCTTGCAGATATTCCAAAAGGTACATGATTACTGTACATATATAGAAAAAATGTTTGTGAAAAAAAACGACTTTCAATTCTTAACTTAGAAAATTCATCCCGAGGCCCTGGGTGACTCAGAGGGTGAACATCATGATCCCAGGGTCCTGGGATCGAGCCCATATCAGGGTCCCCATAGAGAGCCTGCTTCCCCCTGTGCCTAGCTCTCTGCCTCTCTCTGTGTGTCTCTCATCAATTACTGAATAAAGTAATGAAAAAAATAAGGTGACAAAGAAACAGAAAATTCAATCCCAATCCTAAGAAATTAACATAAAATACAAAATATATATTACAAATTAAATATGGAGTGTCTTGAAAATCTTGAAATCTTTGTCAACATATACCATAAAACAGTAATTGTAAACTCAGTGCTTATGGAGGCAAAGCAGGTGACACGAGTCAGTGAAGAACCTAGGCGGGGACACGAGCAAACTGGAGACACACGCCTCCTATAAAGGGACAGCCTCTGCACAGCATACCAAACAGCAGCATGGGCTCAAGGTACCAGAAGTGATCTGTAAGAAAAGCTCAAAATCCAGAGTTCTACATGCGTGCCATAATTTTAAGTGTTAGCTCAACTGACAGTGGAAACTAAATACATCCGGGGGCCACATTTAGTCTATAGCCTACTTGTGTTTTTCTATTTGCTGTGACTGTTTCCAATGGCCGTGCGTAAAACAAACACTTGGACATCAAACCTTTCCTAAAGCATCAGGATCATGTTTTACCAACAAATTAGGCCCCACCTTCTAAGGAAAATTGCTGTGAAGACTCATTAACACCTACTGTCAGAATTTTCCAATGCTTGTTTCAACTACAATCTATTTGTATTTACTTCCCTCACATTGCTAACCGAACAGACTGGAGTTCAGAGGAATGCTGAAGCAAAGTTATTAAAACAATTACCATCTGTATTGTCACTAACTACATGCTGAATGTTTAACACAGTAGTGATTATGCACTATGCCAGGGCCCTATGAATTTGAAAGACATCCTAAGATAGTCTATCCCACAGCTTCAACTAAAAAAGAAGGTTCACGGATTTCTACTGCTGCAATTGGGAAAACCCTGCTTGTAATAATCAGAATGGTAGCAAACCACGTAAAATCTTTAAAGGGTCAGACTCTACTTATTAAAAGACTACTCATAAAGACTTCCCATCTGGGTGCCGGTGAATGACTGATAGTTGGAAGAAAAGGTAATTATTTTTCAAGCCAACAGAGATGACCAATAATTTTCATCTGTAATTCTCAAAGAGATACAGACAGATGAAAGGCTAATGTTGGAGAGAGTGGAAGGAAGTAGCCAGTATCCAACTTCAGTTAAATCTCTTCCAGAGATTTAATATTTTTACATCTCTAAATTTGTATATGTATACCTACCCATTCAGTAGTTGTTAGCCAAGAGTTGTAACAGAATCTCAAAACCCTATTTCCAAATTTCTGCGTACACACGTTATTGGATTCACTCCATCGAAATCTTCACGGGACAGTTTAGGCTTGTAAATTCTTTTAAATTCCCTAGTTGACTGTGATTCACCAGCACAAGTCTAGCTGAGAAGTAGTACAGTACACAACCATGCCAGTCTCCTCTTTCACCTATGTGGCCAATTCTCCCTATCACTTGAGGATTCAGCCAAAAACAGAAATGAGTCACTTATCAAACCTGCATTCAATTTCCATGGCTAGAGGTAGAACAAGGACTAGTAAACTCAAAATGCAACTTGATTCCATTATTTACACACTCCTTACATCCTTCCCATCAAGACATTCTAGATTTGCAAGCAGAGTTTAGACTCGTATCTAAGTGGCTATAGCTGCAAAATACTATACTGTGTTCTTTCCTCTGCTTGTCCACTTTTTGTTTTTTTTTAAGATTTCTATTGATTTATTCATGAGAGATGAAAGAGAGAGAGAGAGAGAGAAAGAGAGAGAGACAGGCAGAGACACAGGCAGAGGGAGAAGCAGGCTCCTCCATTCAAGGAGTGCCATGTGGGACTCGATTCGGAGACCACGGGATCATGCCCTGAGCCGAAGGCATATGCTCAATCACTGAGCCACACAGGCGTCCCTTTTTGTGCCCATTCAACCACCTGTTTACTGCCAATCTGATGTCCTTAGAGTCCTCCTAGAATTGATCTCTATATAAGTTTACAACACACTCACTGGTTCGTAAAGTAAGAATTATTATCCCTGAAAATTGAAGACTCCTTACCTAAACATAAACACTAAGAAAAACAAACACAATCCCAAAACCTTGTCTTGATATTTCCCCTCACTTGCCAAATTTCTAAATCGCTCTGCATGTTCCTGACTGCTTTCTCCTTTGCCCCTCTTTTGTCCCTCTTAAGTCAAGGCTGATAAAAGACAAACTCTGACCGTGTTAATCAATCACTTTTTGATCAAATAGGAACTTCTCAACAGCAGCAAGATTTGATATTGTAAAATACACTTGTTTTGTGTTTTAAGACAAAGCCTATTTCCAAGGCAAATTTTGCTTTCCTCTGTTGTTTGACACTAAATAAGAAAACAAACTGGGTGAGAAAACATTTTTGAAAATAAAGTTTCAGAACACATTCTGTGTTCTCATAAATATTTGCCATAAATACATAAAAGAAACTTGCCTTCTCTAATGCTTCTTTAGAGGTATCATTATTTAGGGGCAACTGAGTGGCTCAGTCCGTTGAGCATCTGACTCTTGGTCTTAACTCAGGTGATGATCAGAGTTATAAGATCCAGCGCTGCGACAGACTCAGCGCAAAGTCTACTTCAGATTCTTACTCTCTTTCTTTTCCCTCTGCCCCCACAACACCCCCTGCTTGTACATGCTCACTCCCCCGCAAAAAATAAAATCTCACGGCTGAGTAATATTCCATTGTGGACATATACCACAGATTACTCAACAATTAGAAACAAAAAATACCCACCATCTGCTTCAACATGGATGCAACTGGAGGGTATTATGCTGAGTGAAGTAAGGCAATCGGAGAAGGACAAACATTACATGGTCTCATTCATACGGGGAATAGAAAAGAGTGAAAGGGAATAAAGGGGAAAGCAGAGAAAACGAGTGGGAAATATCAGTGAGGGGGACAGAACATGAGAGACTCCTAACTCTGGGAACCAAACAAGGGATGGTGGAAAGGGAGGTGGGTGGGGGGTTGGGGTGACTGGGTGACGGGCACCAAGGGGGGGGCACTTGACGGGATGAGCACTGGGTCCTGTGCTCTTTCTTGGCAAACTGAACTCCAACTAAAAAAATTTAAAAAGAAAAAACTAAAAGATAAAATAAGTACATAAACCCCAGAGTGTGAGGTGAAAAAATAAATAAATAAAAAAGCTTAATTAAAAAAAGGAAGGCAGGAAGGAAGAAGTATTATGGTAAGCCTGGGGGGCTCAGTGGGTCAAGCATCTCTCTCTGGTTATGGTCACGATCCCACTCCTGACATCAAGCCCCGTGCATCAGGCTACCTGGCTCAGTGGGAAGGCCGTTTCTTTCCCTACCTCTGCCTTTCCTCCCTACTCTTGTTTGCTCTCTCTCATATAAATACAATCTTCAAAAATAAAAAGTTTTGTTATTTAAAGCAAAAGCTTAGACAGTTATTTCAAAATATTTTCATCCAGGAAATGTTTGAGCTTCCAAATATGAAAAATCGACCCTATCTATGACACACAACAGTGTTTCTGCAAGGGCAGCGACTGAAGGTAATGCACGTCAAAGAAAGCACAGGGAGACTGGCAAGTGTGGTCATCACCAGCTCCCCATGCACACCTACCACCCCACTGAGGAAATACATAGGCTGAGCAGGAGCTACTCTCCGGAATGGGAGGCCTCACCGTGGTACATGGCTGGCAGAGTGGCTACCAGCACAAGCAGATACCACCTGTAGGATGTCATGACCTGATCCCCCTGCTCTCATCTTCTGAACCTTAGGGCCTAGAGTGCCCAAGGCCTATTACAACCTGCTGCTTTCTCCTCCCATTTACATTCACCCAAGCTACTCCTCTGGGTCACGGTCTCCTACTCATCCCCAGAAGCATCCATTTCCTAAGCCCCTGCACAGCTTTCGGCCTCCATCAACACCACACTCCCCTCTAGGCCTTCAATCCTTTGTGGGCTCTGAGGGCACCATCTACTCCCAGGCACAAAGGGGAAGATTTTCTTTCTGGGGTGGAAGGGTAGCTAGCAGACAGAATGTTTCCTTACTATATGCATTACTTTTCTCTTTCCCTCCCTCTGCCTTGGTTTTGGAGTTGTTTCCATGATGACAGGACCTGCTGTATAAAATTCAGTGTCGATGTCTTCATATATATATGTGCTATAGTACAAATATATCTACATATACATGTTGAAAAACCTTTTGCAGCTACATTTATTTATTTATTTACTGATTGATTTACTGATTTATTTATTTATTTATTTATTTATTTATTTATTTATAATGTGAAATACGTTGTAAAAAAAACTTGACCTGTACCTTGTTTTTGGCCTCTATATCTCCTTTATTCAAAAGCAGCTTGCGTGCTATTGAGATATTTCCCTCATAGGCCGCATAATGGAGAGCGGTGTTGTCCTTGAAATCCTTAGTATTTACATCAGCACCTTTTCTGAGAAGAATATCTACACATGCCTCTTCTTGGCATTGTACAGCCTGTCAGCATTATAACGAGAAACAGAATGTAAATTCTGGGAACTGAAAGGAAACATGCCACAAGTTTCACCAATGAGTTATGTTTAATTGCAACAAATGTTCATTCCAAGGACTTCAATCCAATCCACCTCAGGCAGACATAGGTGTGACCACCCACCTTCACGAGAGCTGTCCTGTTTTCTCCATCACGGAGGTTTAGCTGGCATTGAGAAAGTACCAGGATCTTCACCATATCTACACTCCCAATGGCACACGCCAAGTGGAGAGCCGTCCTGTGAGCATGAAAGGACTTGTCAGGAAATTACAGTGTACCTTTCCAAAACATTCAAATTAATTCACAGAATTGTAAATGTTAAATACTGTATTATTCTCATGACTCCAAAACAAAGATTTAGTTTTCTTTGGAAGAAAGTACAATATTTATTAGTGATTCTTCACCGCTCTATTAAAAGAGCAGCCTATCTGTTTAGGAAGAGCATGACCTCAGGAGGCAGCTCAACCTGGGTTTGATTCCCACTTTAACTCTGTCGCTTCACAGTGACCATTTAGCCTTATCGCAATTTCCTCATCCACAAAATGGGCATAAAAATAGTTGTCTCAGGTCGCCTGTCTGGCTCACTCTGAAGAGCATGTCACTCGATCTCGGGAGCCAGGGGTTCGAGACCCCTGTTGGTTATAGAGGTTACAAAACAATAGTAATAATAAATAAAATAAAAGGTACTTATCTCACAAGACCTCTTGTCGTGATCCTTAAATGAGGATCCATGCAAAGTTTTAGAATACTAGTTCCTAGCACAAATATTATTATAGCTATTACTACAACTTACAAAGACCCACTACAATTAGGGAAAACAATCCAATTATGCCCACTTTGCAGCTACGTTTAAGGATGAGCAAGAATACTCTATTTCAATGATTCCAAGATGCTCATTTTGTCACCTTTTAATATCTCTGACATCGGAATCCAATTTCTAATTCAAAATGTCTTAAAACTATAACTGGCATGATTTCTAAAAATTTCTTCTTGGTACATAAATAGTGGGGCATCATACAATCTACGGTGTGTCTTAAGTGAAATAATAGTGACATATACAACAGGTCTGTTGCACTTCTAGTCCTATGCTTGGAATTACATTGTTCAAGAGCTAAAATAATTTTCAGTAGTTGAAAGCATTATGAGAAGAGAGGACTAAAAGAACAAAAGAATGTTTTTAAAGCAACCCTTACTTTAAGTTTCAAGGGATTTTAAGTCAAAAGAAACTCAGGATTCAAATAAACGGGGAGAGTTCTTTTATTTTTGGGGGGGGTGGTGGGAAGCTCATTTTACTAAGCATTTTAATTAATAGAAAATGTTTAGATTCATAGAAATCAAGTATTTTCAATTACCAATATTAGTATTTAGTATTATTGCAATGTCAAAAGGGCAGGTAAAGGTAATCTTTTACAATTTCTGATTCAGAAATGTTTTCCTTTGACAGGAAGTTCCAAGGAAAAGCTTCACGTGAGATTAAGTCCTAATACTTCCATTTAAAATTTCTCACCTAGGGGCACCCGGGTGGCTCAGTTGACTGAGTGTCCAACTTTTGGTTTTAGCTCCGGATGATCTCACGGTCATGAAGACAGACGCCCACATTAGGCTCCATGCTCAGGGTGGATTTTGCTTGAGATCCACGCTTTCCTTCTATTCCTCCCCTCCCATGACCTTCTCTTTTTCTTTTTACAATAAATACATCTTTTATCATATGTATACAATGGAATATTACTCAGCTATTAGAAATGACAAATACCCACCATTTGCTTCAACGTGGATGGAACTGGAGGGTATTATGCTGAGTGAAGTAAGTCAGTCGGAGAAGGACAAACATTATATGTTCTCATTCATTTGGGGAATATAAATAATAGTGAAAGGGAAAATAAGGGAAGGGAGAAGAAATGTGTGGGAAATATCAGAAAGGGAGACAGAACATAAAGACTGCTAACTCTGGGAAACGAACTAGGGGTGGTAGAAGGGGAGGAGGGCGGGGGGTGGGAGTGAACGGGTGACGGGCACTGGGTGTTATTCTGTATGTTAGAAAATTGAACACCAATAAAAAAAATAAATAAATAAATAAATAAATAAAAAAAAATGTAAAAAAAAAAAAAAAAAAAAAAATACAAAATAAAATAAAATCTCTCATCTTAGGAGTGCCTGGCTTGCTCAGTCTGTAGAGCATGTGTCCTTAAATGTCCAGCCCCATGATGGGTAGAGAGATTACTTAAAAATGAAAGCCTTAAAACCTAAATACATAAAATTTCTCATCTTGCTCATACTGGGCAACATGGAGTCTTCTTTTTTAAGATTTTATTTATTCATGAGAGACACAGACAGAAAGCACAGACATAGGGAGAAGCAGGTGCCTCACGGGGAGACCAATGTGGGACTCGATCCCAGAACTCTGGGATCACTCTCTGAGCCAAAGACAGATGCTCAACCACTGAGTCACCCAGGAGTCCCTGAAGTCTTGTTAAAATTGAAAAGATCCTGAGTAGACTATGTCTGCTACATAACTTGTGTTCAGGTTTGTCTGAGAAATAAATGGACTGAAAGAATACATAAATTTATTTGGAGAATATAAATAATAGTGAAAGGGAATAGAAGGGAAGGGGAAAAAATGGGTAGGAAATATCAGAAAGGGAGACAGAACATGAAGACTCCTACCGCTGGGAAACAAACTAGGGGTGGTGGAAGGGGAGGAGGGTGGGGGTGAATGGGTGACGGGCACTGAGGGGGGCACTTGACGGGATGAGCACTGGGTGTTATTCTGTATGTTGGCAAATTGAACACCAATAAAAAATAAATTTATTATTAAAAAATTCATTTGGAGAGCTCTGTAGTTTTTAAAGATTTATCTATTTCTTGGAAAAAGAGAGAATGCAGGAGTGCGGTGAAGGGCAGAGGGGCAGAGAGATAGGGAGACAATCTCAAGCAGCCTCCCCATTGAACATGGAGCCCAACAGGGTGCTCAACCCCACAATCCTAACATCATGACCAGAGCCAAAATCAAGAGTCTGATGCTCAACAAACAGCCACCAAGGCACCAAGAAAGTTCAATATTTTTAAAGAAAACTTTTGTGAAGTAAACTAATATTTTTGAAATAGCAATAAAATGTGTATTTGCTATTTTTTAATTTTTTTTCAGAAGAGGGATACAACAAAAATTCTATAAGGTTTTGCAATACCATTTGTATTTTTTATTTTTTATTTTTATAAGGATTTAACCAAAATAAAATCATTAACCGTTCACTTATTAGATGTTATAAAGCTGCACATAATAAAAACATATGTATAGGTCATCCCCCGTGGCGCAGCGGTTGAGCACCGCCTGCAGCCTGGGGTGTGATCCTGGAGACCCAGGATCGAGTCCCACGTCGGGTTCCCTGTAATGGAGTCTGCTTCTCCCTCTGCCTGTGTCTCTGCCTCTCTCTCTGTGTGTGTCTCTCGTGAATAAATAAATAAAATCCTTAAAAAAATAAATAAAAATAAATAAAACCGTATGTATATATTTAATGTATGCGTAATACAACCTACAATACAGATAAAAATATTCCCCTTAGTTCTGAAGAGGCTAAAGGTTGTTAGAAAATACCAATCCTCTCCCATCAATTTTTTTTGAATAGGAAGAGGGGCGCTTAGGTGACTCAGTTAGGCATCTGCCTTTGGCTCAAGTGTAGGGGTCCTGGGATCGAGCCCTACATCATCAGGCTCCCTGCTCCATGGGTTTCTGCTTGTTGTCCCCCTGCCCCTCCCTGCTGCTTGTTTGCCTGGTCTCTCTCTCAAATGAATCGATAAAATCTCTTTAAAGTAAATAAGTAGAAACTATTTTTTGTCTACACAAGATTCATATTCTTGTTCTCCTGGATTAGTTCATTGATAATAAACCTTTCTTAGAATTTTTATGTATCTTTCCTATAGAAATCACAGATTTTAAGAAAATGAAAAATCCACTTAGAATCCAAATGTTTGAAGATAACTAATTTTATATTTGCACATCTTTTTGGCTAACTCAAAACCATTGTCTGCTTATATGTATGTATCATCAAAACAATTTTTCACTCATTTAATGATCCAAAGTACAGCTTTGCATGTTAATGTGTATCAATTATCTCTGCCACATTCAGTGGTCACATAGTAGTCCAGCCTCTGGATACACTGCCATTTACAAATACAGGCCATTAAGTGACTCCTTAATACACTGCTATTGTAAATAGTGCTGAGAATAGCATATTGTATATTATTTATTTCTAATTATTTCCTAAAGATATTTTACATCAATAAGCTTCATGGCTCAAGGAAATACTTATTTTTCAATGTGGTACATAACCACCAAACTATCTGAAAAGTCCAAAACAACTTAAATTTTAAGTAGTATAAGTAACATCATTCCTTATCTTCACAAAGCTTGAGATGGAAAATGGGATTTTATGCCTCTTTTTAAAATATTTTATTTATTTGAAATTAAGAACACCAGCAGAGGGGAGGGGGAAAGAGAAAAGCAGACTCTCCACTGAGCAGGGAGCCTCACCAGGGGCTAAGCTCCAGGACCCAGAGATCATGACCCTGAGAGGAGGTCAGAAGAGGCCAACTGACTCAGCCATCCAGGGGCCCCTATCTCATTCCTGTAATAACTTCCCTGTAAAACGAAGATGTTCTTTTTCTCCAAAACATATGTTGTAAATATTTTGCAAGTACATTCTCTTTTATTTTGCTAATATTACTTTCTGATTCAGAGGCGTTTTTTTTTGTGTCTGTGGCTGAATCAAACTCCAGAATTTTTGCTTTTAATGTCATGAGCCCCTCTACTGCTCGCCCCGACTCCTCCCGCCCGCCTCAAAAGCCCTGTTACCTGTTCTTCCTGTCCCTTTTATTTAAGTCATGTAAACCAAAAACCAGCAACTGCTGTATCTCCTGCATTTTTTCTGTATCGCCCTCAATCACAGCTCTGTGGATTCCCCGGAGATCTTGATATCTGATGTGGTATCCGGGACCGGGGCTGTGGAAGCTGTCAACAGTCATAGTCATAGGTGGCGACCTGACCCTCAGAGGCCTGAGGTTGAAGCCGAAGCGCAGCAGGCCCCACCCATTCCGCGCTGTAGATCTCTTTTTCATAATGAAGCCGACAGGCTTCAGTGACACAGGTTTCACCGCCTCTAGTGCGATACACTCCCGCGCCAGCAATAAGGCAAGTGGGCCTCGCCTCAATGTCTCAGGGACTAAGCCCAACGACTTAGAATCTTCCTACGCAGAACCAGTGTAACCTAGCAACGCTGCTAAATGCGAATGCGCCTGCGCACCTCAGAAGCTGGCATCCCTGCGCATGCGCACAGAGGGCAGTGGCCAAGGGTGCCCAAAGCATATATGCGAGGAGGCCCAAGCCTCTCAAATCTCTGAGATCCCCTGTGAGCTGGCTGGCTTCCCTTTAGAAGTTGGTGGGATGACTGAGAATTTGGGGACATTTGCAAAATCCTCTGGGGTGTGGAAATGTAGTCTTCTGGGCCTGTGAGTGGCTCAGTGGTTGAGCATCTGCCTTTGGCTTCGGTCATGATCCGGGGTTCCTGGGATCAAGTCTTGCATCGCACACCCCACAGGGAGCCTGCTTCTCCCTCTGCCTATGTCTTGCCTCTCTCTCTCTCTCTCTCTCTCTCTCTCTCTCTGTGACTATCATAAATAATAAAAATTTTTAAAATTTAAAATAAAAAAAATAACATCACTCATTGAGCCCTGCACCACGCAGGGGGCTGATCAGCTCCCCCAAGTGCCCACACCTGAAAGTCAGCACAAAGGCCCCTCCACCAGAAGAATTGATATCAATCAATTAATAACCAAATTAATAACCAAATTTAAGACATACTTAGATAATAATACACTTATACTTGGTGACTTCAATCTAGCGCTTTCTACATTTGATAGGTCTTCTAAACACAACACCTCCAAAGAAACGAGAGCTTTAAATGATACACTGGACCAGATGGATTTCACAGATATCTACAGAACTTTACATCCAAACTCAACTGAAAACACATTCTTCTCAAGTGCACATGGAACTTTCTCCAGAATAGACCACATACTGGGTCACAAAACAGGTCTGAACCGATACCAAAAGATTGGGATCGTCCCCTGCGTATTCTCAGACCATAATGCCTTAAAATTAGAACTAAATCACAACAAGAAATTTGGAAGGACGTCAAACACGTGCAGGTTAAGAACCCTCTTGCTAAAAGATGAAAGGGGAAACCAGGAAATTAAGGAAGAATTAAAAAGATTCATGGAAACTAATGAGAATGAACATACAACAGTTCAAAATCTTTGGGATGCAGCAAAACCAGTCCTGAGGGGGAAATACATCGCAATACAAGCAGCCATTCAAAAACTGGAAAGAACTCAAATACAAAAGCTAACCTTACACCTAAAGGAGCTAGAGAAAAAACAGAAAATAGATCCTACACCCAGGAGAAGAAGAGAGTTACTAAAGATTCGGGCAGAACTCAATGAAATCGAGACCAGAAGAACTGTGGAACAGATCAACAAAACCAGGAGTTGGTCCTTTGAAAGAATTAATAAGATAAACCATTAGCCAGCCTTATTAAAAAGAAGAGAAAGAAGACTAAAATTAAAATCATGAATGAGAAAGGAGAGATCACTACCAACAGCAAGGAAATACAAAGGATTGTAAAAACATATTATGAAAAAAAAACATATTATGAATAGCTATACGCCAAATGGACACATTTCTAGAAAGCCACAAACTACCAAAACTAGAACAGTAAGAGATAGAAAACCTGAACAGGCCAATAACAAGGAAGGAAATTGAAGCGGTCATCAAAACCCTCCCAAGACACAAAAATCCAGGGACATGTGGCTTTCCCTGGGGAATTCTATCAAAAGTTTAAAAGAAGAAATCAGGGGATCCCTGGGTGGCGCAGCGGTTTGGCGCCTGCCTTTGGCCCAAGGCGCGGTCCTGGAGACCCGGGATCGAATCCCACGTCGGGCTCCCGGTGCATGGAGCCTGCTTCTCCCTCTGCCTGTGTCTCTGCCTCTCTCTCTCTCTCTCACTGTGTGCCTATCATAAATAAATAAAAGTTTAAAAAAAATTTTTTTAAAGAAGAAATCATACTTATTCTACTAAAGCTGTTTGGAAAGATAGAAAGAGAAGGAGTACTTCCAAATTCATTCTATGAGGCATCACCTTAATTCCAAAACCAGACAAAGACCCCACCAAAAAGGAGAATTATAGACCAATATCCCTGATGAACATGGATGCAAAAATTCTCAACAAGATACTAGCCAATAGGATACAACAATACATTAAGAAAATTATTCACCATGACCAAGTAGGATTTATTCCCTGGACACAAGGCTGGTTCAACACTCGTAAAACAATCAATGTGATTCATCATATCAGCAAGAGAAAAACCAAAACCATATGATCCTCTCAATAGATGCAGAGAAAGCATTTGATAAAATACAGCATCCATTCCTGATCAAAACTCTTCAGAGTGAAGGGATAGCGGGAACCTATCCAGAAAAGACCATATACTGGGTCACAAATCAGGTCTGAACCGATACGGAAAGATTGGGATCGTCCCTGGCATATTCTCAGACCATAATGCCTTAAAATTAGAACTAAATCACAACAAGAAGTTTGGAATGCACTTTGCAATATAATTCAAATTAGAAACCAAAGATGCATATCAATTTCGTTAACTAGTGACACTCAAATTTTTGTCTTCTGTAGAATTTGTAACATACCAATTTAAATGAAATTTATAACTAAAATTTATTCTTTTCCCTCATTTTTTAAAATAAATTTATTTTTTATTGGTGTTCAATTTGCCAACATACAGAATAACACCCAGTGCCCATCCCGTCAAGTGCCCCCTCAGTGCCCATCACCCATTCACCCCCCCCACCTCCCCTTCCACCACCCATAGTTCGTTTCCCAGAGTTTGGATTCTTTATGTTCTGTCTCCCTTTCTGATATTTCCCACACATTTCTTCTCCCTTCCCTTCTATCCCCTTTCACTATTATTTATATTCCGCAAATGAATAAGAACATATAATGTCTGTCCTTCTCCGATTGACTTATTTCACTCAGCATAATACCCTTCAGTTCCACCCACGTTGAAGCAAATGGTGGGTATGTGTCATTTCTTTTTTTTTATAATAAATTTATTTTTTATTGGTGTTCAATTTCCGAACATACAGAATAACACCCAGTGCTCATCCCGTCAAGTGCCCCCCTCAGTACCTATCACCAATTCACCCCCCCACCCACCTCCCCTTCCACCACCCCTAGTTCGTTTCCCAGAGTTAGCAGTCTTTATGTTCTGTCTCCCTTTCTGATACGTCCCACACATTTCTTCTCCCTTCCTTTATATTCCCTTTCACTATTATTTATATTCCCCAAATGAATGAGAACATATAATGTTTGTTCTTCTCCGACTGACTTACTTCACTCCGCATAATACCCTCCAGTTCCATCCACTTGAAGCAAACGGTGGGTATTTGTCATTTCTAATGGCTGAGTAATATTCCATTGTATACATAGACCACATCTTCTTTATCCATTCATCTTTCGATGGACACTGAGGCTCCTTCCAGAGCTTGGCTATTGTGGACATTGCTGCTAGAAACATTGGGGTGCAGGTGTCCCGGCATTTCATCGCATCTGTATCCTTGGGGTAAATCCCCAACAGTGCAATTGCTGGGTCGTAGGGCAGGTCTATTTTTAACTCTTTGAGGAACCTCCACACAGTTTTCCAGTGTGGCTGCACCAGTTCACATTCCCACCAACAGTGTAAGAGGGTTCCCTTTTCTCCACATCCTCTCCAACATTTGTGGTTTCCTGCCTTGTTAATTTTCCCCATTCTCATTGTGGTTTTGATTTGTATTTCCCTGATGACAATTGATGCAGAGTATTTTCTCATGTGCGTGTTGGCCATGTCTATGTCTTCCTCTGTGAGATTTCTGTTCATGTCTTTTGCCCATTTCATGATTGGATTGTTTGTTTCTTTGCTGTTGAGTTGAATAAGTTCTTTATAGATCTTGGAAACTAGCCCTTTATCTGATATGTCATTTGCAAATATCTTCTCCCATTCTGTAGGTTGTCTTTGAGTTTTGTTGACTGTATCCTTTGCTGTGCAAAAGCTTCTTATCTTGATGAAGTCCCAATAGTTCATTTTTGCTTTTGTTTCTTTTGCCTTCGTGGATGTATCTTGCAAGAAGTTACTGTGGCTGAGTTCAAAAAGGGTGTTACCTGTGTTCTCCTCTAGGATTTTGATGGACTCTTGTCTCACATTTAGATCTTTCATCCATTTTGAGTTTATCTTTGTGTCTGGTGCAAGAGAGTGGTCTAGTTTCATTCTTCTGCATGTGGATGTCCAATTTTCCAGCACCATTTACTGAAGAGACTGTCTTTCTTCCAATGGATAGTCTTTCCTCCTTTGTCGAATATTACTTGACCATAAAGTTGAGGGTCCACTTCTGGATTCTCTACTCTGTTCCATTGATCTATGTGTCTGTTTTTGTGCCAGTACCACCCTGTCTTGATGACCACAGCTTTGTAGTACAACCTGAAATCTGGCATTGTGATGCCCCCAGCTATGGTTTTCTTTTTTAAAATTCCCCTGGCTATTAGAGGTCTTTTCTGATTCCACACAAATCTTAAAATAATTTACTCTAACTCTCTGAAGAAAGTCCATGGTATTTTCATAGGGATTGCATTAAACATGTAAATTGCCCTGGGTAACATTGACATCTTCACAATATTAATTCTGCCAATCCATGAGCATGGAATATTTCTCCATCTCTTTGTGTCTTCCTCAATTTCATTAAGAAGTGTTCTATAGTTTTTAGCCCACAGCAAATATAATTCTCAATGGGGAAGCACTGGGAGGCTTTCCCCTAAGATCAGAAACAAGACAGGGATGTCCACTCTCACCACTGCTATTCAACATAATACTGGAAGTCCTAGCCTCAGCAATCAGACAACAAAAAGACATTAAAGGCATTAAAATTGGTAAAATTTATTCTTAAGGCTGACCGTGAAGACCATTTAATTTATTAGCATTTGGCTGAACTAAACACAGAAAGGACAAGGAGAAAAAAAGAGTTGTGGCTGCAATACTACAAAAGAAAAGAAATCCTGCAATCTGCAAAGGAAACAAGTTACAATTAAAATGCTAATTGCAAAAAAAGTGAAATGCTAATTGCATATGTAATACACTGTTTGATACATGATAGGTCACTTCTTTTGGCTAAAAAGGATATAAATCAGACGATATGGCGGGGGTGTGTGTGAGTTACATGTTATACTTTGATACTGAAAACCCTTGCTTGTTAAGTCAAAATAAGCTCATGAAATTCATTAAGAAAACAAAGGAATCTGAAAGTAACATAGAGATACTGGCCCTCTGTCTTATTAGTGCTGAGAGAGAACACGAAATGGACAAGGTCTGACCCAAGATGGCACACTATCCTGCTATTATATTACTCCAGAATAATCACATCAAAAAGTGAGATCTGGGGATCCCTGGGTGGCTCAAGGATTTGGCGCCTGCCTTTGGCCCAGGGCGTGATCTTGGGAGTCCTGGGTGATATCAAGTCCCACATCTGGCTCCCTGCGTGGAGCCTGCTTCTCCCTCTGCCTGTGTTTCTGCCTCTCTCTGTATCTCTCTCTCTCATAAATAAATAAATAAATAAATAAATAAATAAATAAATAAATAAAATCTTTAAAAAAACCATTAAAAACCAGTGAGATCTTTTAGTTCATGCCAGCCTTTCTCAGGCCTCACCCCAGCAGTTAGAAGGGGAGTACGTGTCTATCAAGAAAGACCTAATAAAAGATACATAGTTTTTTACAAGAACATAAACCTTAACTTTTTACAGTGCAACTCCCAGACCAAGAGCAGCCACTTAAAAAGAACTACATGGAAAGTTAATTACATCTGCTTTACCCTCTACATCACTAAGCTATACTGTCAGAAAAACAGATTTAAAATATAACATGGTGAAGGCACTCATCAGAATTAAATAGGGGAACAATGGTCATAAACAACTCGCAAATGTTAGTGGCACGTGACACTGGAGATTGATTACCTCACTCCTACTCTGTGGACACATGTCCTCTGGGAACTCTGCTCCCCATTTCCACACTCCTGGGCCCCCGTGCGAGAGCTTCTACCATTTGGAACAGCACCTGTGACCAACGGGGAGTGCACGGGTGGAGAAATGTAGCAGACAGTGCGCTGGCCCTCAAAGACTTCTGCCTTGCAGTGACACACTTTACTTCTTTTCACATTTCATTGACTAAAAAGTCACATGACCATAAGTAACATAACCTTATATGTGTCTGTGAACAGCAAATATCAGACAGTATACAGCAGGATGGATAGATGCTTACAACAATATACAAAATTCTTTTTCATTCCAAGTGAATCGTCTGAAAGAAATTTTAGGTCATACACACAAAAGCCTATGATTTCACTTCTGGCATGCAAGGTAGGTACCACTATTATCATCATTCACATATAAGGAACAGAGGTGCCACGAGGTCAGACAATGAGGTATTATCATCACACTGTTGGCATGATATTCTTGGCACAGCCAGAATCCAAGTCCAAGCAATGTAGCTCCACAGCCCCGGCCCTGAACTACCACCACAGATGTGTGTGCACCAGAATGGAGAGCCCGGGGATCTGCACACACGGAATACTCCTTACTACACCCAATTGACCATATAGCTAAGGCACTCCAAGAGAGGTGACTAGACAAACATAATGACAATGAAATGACCTCAAGGATGAAAGACAAAGGAACAAAAGAAAAAAGAAAAGAGGCAGCGAAAGGTCCACACTTGACCTGGATGAATAATGAAAGGTGTCCTGGAGGTTGCAGGATCCCTCCCTCTAGAAATTACCTTTAGTGCCTTGAGCCTCACACCAGACTCTCACTCATTCAATGAGTGGTAGCTGAGTGCCTAAGGGACCAAACTAAACTTCAAGGAGTACTACTCAGTCCCTCCTCCACCGAAATCAAATGGAGCTGGTGACAAAAGTTCACTTGTAATTCTATGCTAGATTCTGGGACACATATTCCTGTGATACTGTGAATATGGTGGTGATGTCTCCAAGTCAGCCCATAAAAGCAGGTTTCAATCCATCCTATGAGGGGTGTCTGGGGGGCTCAGGCAGTTAAGCATCTGCCTTCAGCTCAGGTCATGATCTCAGAGCCTCAGGGAGGAGCCCCACATCAGGTGCTCAGCGGGCAGTCGGTCACCTTCTTTCTCTCCCTCTGCCACTTCTTACCTGCTCATTCATTCTCTCTCTCTCTCTCTCTCTCTCTCTCTCGTAAATGAATAAACTGTTTTAAGAAAAAAAATCTACCCTGTGAGATTCTACCTCAACCTTGACTTTTCTTCCAACAGAACTTGTGTTTCTATAGCCCTTTTCACACAACTCAGAGAAGCGTGGACCTAGCCTCTGTACAATCGCCACATCCCGTTCCATCTCGGCCCTGAGGAACAGGCCACTCCCTTTTACCATCTGGGTCCACAATGAATTGTGGTCAATGTACTCTGAGAACCAATGCAGAATGTCAGGCCCACGCTCATGACCAAACACCTTCCCGGCAACAGGACATGAACTACCACCTACCCTGGCAATAAAACAAGGGTTCTGAAAACCACACAGTCCAGAGACTGAGGAGATAACGAGAGATGAAGCGGGGTACTGCTAACGCCAACACAAGGCTCGGCAAGCCAGTCACCTCTGGTCACGTACAATCACCTGTAGGATGATTTGGCAAAGCTGAATACAGTGGGAGACACATGTTCATGCCCCAACAAATCCACTGTTAGGTAGAATAGCTCAGGAGCTTGTAACTTCCCTACTAGAATTCCTGGTCTCTGGAGATGGAGAAAAACAGGAATCACCTCCACAAGGGAAGTGAGAACTGCCTTCCTGCCTCCACTCATTCCAGGCAATCAACTACCTGCTCTTATGTGATGCTCAGGAGGAAACATCCCACGTGCATTTTTGTAGAGCAAATAGACTCCTGTTATTAAATTAGGAATCGATCCAAAAGTAAGGTGACTGTTCTGCAACGAAGCATGGTTGAATAAACACTTAAATCTCACACTAACTTTCAGAAGGCAGCTGATGTGTTACGCTGAACACAGACTACCTCGGTAGGAGACAGCCCCATCAAGCAACCATTTCGGGACATCTGTAAGAAGAGAAACTGAGCATTTCCAATGACAACCTGGCTCCTAATCACTCAGCCCCAGTCCCACACAGATCTCTAAGAAGGGCTACATATGGTCTCTGTCTTGAGAGTGTGAATTACAAAGGCAACTGTTTACTCAGGGTCTCAGGAATTCCTATCTTTGGCAGACTTTACCTGTTTCTGTGCCAGAAAAAAATGTCAACTATAACGTAAGAAATAAGGTTGTCTGCTTCCTCCAACACAGCTGGCTGAACAATTACCTTGGACTGCCCAAGGAGCATTACCAGCTTCTGATGCCCAGGTCTCCACTCTGTCAGACCAGGTGGCCATGGATCATTTGCAACATCTGGCTATCTTTTCCCTTTCCTCCCACCAAGGCAAATAGGACTGCAGAGGCAAGTAACATAACCACCCCAACCGGGTTACTCTGAACCTAACACCACCTCTCCCCTTTCGAACAGTACAATTTGTTTCTAACAAGCCCTGTACCCCCCCAAGTATCTTATAAAATATTCTTTTGAATCTCACTTACTACTATGTAAATCTCACCTTCCCTCCCCCACTACTTTGCTTCTCGTTGCTTCTAGACTCAAATAAAAGAGGAAACCAAAGGCCTGCACAGAAAATAAGTTTATAAAACCACTGCTCAAAACATGATCTCTCTGTCTTTCTCTCTCTCTCTTTCTCTCTTTAATAGCTTGGCTGTATCAATTATCTTGGAAATAACTTTTTTCCAAGCAACACTCATGGTGCTAATTAGTAAGAAAATTGGAATTACTGAAGGATGAAGATCACACATAAACTTCAAATTGGTCTTTCATTTTCTAATGTTTCCTACTTGGAAATATAAATATAAATAAATTCTTGTTAATAGGTTACCTTCTGAGCATCTGTTCAAGACTTACTTGTAGACTCAGACAAAGAAGACTTCCACTTTTAAAATTCTACCTAAATCGCAAGTATTAAAATCTTCACAAATTCACATGAATATCGAGATTTAAAATAAACTAATTATCCATCATATCTTCCTCCCTCTGGTCAACTACCCTGTCCACAACTTTGTGTGTTTCATTAAAAACAACATTCCAGGCTATCTTTTCCAAAGGAGAAACTGAATATTTCCAATTACAAATATAATTTGGCAGGGAGTTGGTATTCAAAATACACAACGAATTCTTTACAAACCAGCAATAAAAATAAGAACCAAATGATAAAACTAGGTAAAGCGAGACTTTTGGTTTCAGCTCAGATCATTAGGGAGAATGAAAGTCACAGAGCAAACTGCCTCTCGGAAATCAGAAAAAAACAGAGGAATAGAGAGATTCATGGCCAAGATCAGCTTAGCAAAGCAGAAGCCGGTGGAGCCAGAAGCTTGTAGGAAAACAAAAATGGTAACTCTGATGAATTGATGGTGACTGGATGCGGAAGTCTGAGAGTCAAAAACCTCCTGAGCCCCAGTCCTAGGGGAGGAGGCCCCTGCACGTTCCTTGCACCAAATTCTCATAGTGAAGACTGGAGAAAAATCCCCTTGGGTTTGCAATAGAAGAATAGAGAAACAATCATTTTGAAATACGTTAAGTCAAGAGCTTTTTCCGTAACCGAGGCCTGCCCTCTGAGAAAAGCAGCTTTAAATAGAGCCCTATTGGACCTGGGGAAAGAGCTGTAAGGTGAACTCCAGCCCCTGCTAGCCTTCCTGACCCAACTAAGGAAGGAGGGGAAAAAAGGAGGCTAAGAAATGCTTATAGGAGTCAGCAGAGCCCAGGACTCAGGCCCACTAAATAACGGACACTTAACCATCAAGATCACAAGAACAACTCCCCACCAACGGGGTGCCAGTGAAACCACAGTGGTCATAGCTGAGAGATGCACATCAAAGACCTCAAGAGAGTTCCTTAAAGAGCCAGAGGAGGAGGCAGGGAACGGGAGAGACACGAAGGTTTCCGAAGCCTCTGACACTGACAGCTATAGCAAACATTCAACACAACCTAACCTCTAGCTGGCTTAACATAAAAGCTCACACTAAAAGCTGGATTATATCAGTTCCTATTACCCAATAACTATGTCCAATTTTCAACAAAAATAATTACAAGACATGATAAGAGAGAAACACAGTTTGAAGAGATAAAGCAATCATAAGAATCAGACTCAGATATGACACAGATTTATGGAAGCAGGAGAAATACGGAGATTAAAATAAGTATGATGAATATGCTAATGCCTTAGCGGATTAATATGCTAATGTGAGATGGAAACTCAGAGAGAATTAAAGTGAAATGCGAGAAACCAAGAACAGTGTAACAGCAATGAAGGCTGCCTTTGGACGTGGCCAAGGGAAAAATCAGTAAGGTCGAAAATATGTTCATGGAAATTCCCAAAAGTGAAATGCAAAAAGAAACAAAATATCCAATAACTGTGGAACAATGCAAAAAGGATAGCAAACACATGATGGAAAACACCAGAAGGAGAACAAAGAGAGGAAGGAGAAGAAATATTCAAAGTAATAATAGCTGAAAATTCTCCAATATTAATGATAAAACACCAGACCACATACCCAGGAAGCTCAGAGAACACCAAACAGAATAAATGCCAAAAAGATCTACATCTTGCACTAATACTCAAACAGCAAAAACCAAAGATAAAGATACTGAAAAGAGCCAGAGGGGAGAAAAAAGCACCTTATCTACAGAGGACGAGGATAAGAAATACATCAGACACCTCATCAGAGATCATGCAAGCAAGAACAGAGAGGGTGCAGGTAAAAAAAGGTTAAAAAGAAAAACCCACCACCTAAGAATTCTGTAGCTGGTGAAATTGTACTTCAAAAGTGAAAAGAGGACCCCTGGGTGGCTCAGCAGTTGAGCGCCTGCCTTCAGCCCAGGGCGTGATCCTGGGAACCCGGGATCGAGTCCCATGTCCGGCTCCCTACATGGAGCCTGCTTCGCCATCTGCCCGTGTCTCTGCCTCTCTCTCTATCTCTCTCTGTCTCTCATGAATAAATAAATAAAATCTTAAAAAAATAAAAATAAAAAACAAAAAAGTGAAAAGAAATAAAAACAAAACACTCAAATAAACCCAAGGAATTTACTGCTCAGCAGACTTGTCTTGCAAAAAGTATTAAAACCAGCGTGCTGAGTTCTTAAGGAATATGACAAAGTGAAGTCAATTAAAGCAATGTTATAAAGGATGGGGAAAAAAGGAATTGAATATATTCTCCTATAAGGCAACTGCACTACCTGTGAAAAGGTGTAATGTTATTTCAGAGTGGACCTGGATTAGTTAGAAATGAATATAACAAACTGTAGGGCAAGCACAAAAAATTCTTTTAAAGAAGTATATGGGGATCCCTGGGTGGCGTAGCGGTTTGGCGCCTGCCTTTGGCCCAGGGCGCGATCCTGGAGACCCGGGATCGAATCCCACGTCGGGCTCCCGGTGCATGGAGCCTGCTTCTCCCTCTGCCTATGTCTCTGCCTCTCTCTCTCTGTGTGACTATCATAAATAAATAAAAATTAAAAAAAAAATATTTAAAAAAAAAAAAAGAAGTATATGGACAGGGTTGTCTGGGGGCTCGGTTGGTTCAAGCGTCTACCTTCAGCTCACGTCATGACCCCAAAGTCCTGCAATAGAGCCCTGCATTGGGCTCAGTGGGGAGTCTGATTATCCTTCTCTCCTGCAACTTCCTCCCCCTGCTCCTTCTCTCTCTCTCTCTCAAAACTAAAATCTTTAAAAAGAAAAAGTATATGAATATGCTAAGAAAGAATGGAATCCCATAAAATGTTAAACTAAAAGCAGAGACGGAAGAGAAAGAGAGGGTGATAAAAATATAAAAAAGAACAACTGTAATGAGTGAAAATCAGTTGCAAACATGGTGAATATTAACCCAACTACAGCAACAATTACCTAAAATGTGGATGGTCTAAATATGCCAATTAAAACAAGAGACTGGAGGTGCCTGGATGGCTCAGTGATTGAACATCTGTCTTCCGCTCAGGTCGTTAATACTGGGGTCCTGGGATCCAGTCCCACATAAGGCCCCCTGCTCAGTGGGGAGCCTGGTTCCCCTCTGCCTAGGTCTCTGCCTCTCCTTCTATGTCTTTGGTGACTAAATAAATTAAATCAAGCAAGCAAGCAATCAAACCAGAGACTGCAAGAGCAGATAAAAAGATCCAACTATATGCCGTCTACAAGATACCTACTTTAAATAGAAGTACAGGGATCCCTGTGTGGCGCTGCGGTTTAGCGCCTGCCTTTGGCCCAGGGCGCGATCCTGGAGACCCGGGATCGAATCCCACGTCGGGCTCCCGGTGCATGGAGCCTGCTTCTCCCTCTGCCTGTGTCTCTGCCTCTCTCTCTCTCTCTCTGTGACTATCATAAATAAATAAAAAATTTTAAATAGAAGTACACAGGTAGAAGAGAAGTAAAGGAAGGGGGAAAGAAACCAGGCCTACACCACCCAAAAGAAAGCTGAAGAACTCATATCAATTTCAGACAAGGCAGATGGCAGAATGAGGAAAATTCTCAGGGATAAAAGAAGGTATTACACAGTGAAAAAGGGATCAATTCTCTGAGAACACAGAACACTCCTTACTGTGTATGTATGTGCCTAACAAGAGAGGGTCAAAATACATGAGGCAGAACTGATAACATCCAAGGAGTCATGGATAAACACACTAGCACCTTTAGAAACTTCTATAGCCTTCTACACAATAATTGACAGACCCACTAGGCAGAACATCAGTGCGGATACAGTTGAACACAACAGCACCAACTAGTCTAACACTTCATCTAACACAGCACTACACAGTCTTCACAAACTCACGCAGAACCAGACAGACCACATCCTGGCCATAAAACACACTGTAACTATCTAAAAGAATGGAAATCACACACCATTAGCTTAGACCACATGGAGTTAAGTAAGAGAAATACAGCAGAAGAATCTCCATACATTTGGAAATTAAATGAGTTAAAGTTGAAGCACTGAAATTTTTAACTATTCTGAACTAAATGGAAATACAACTTATGCAAATTTGTGGAAGGCTGCAAAGGAGTGGTTAGAGGAAGATTTCAGCATTGAAGGCATATGTTAGAGAGAGAGAGAGAGAGAAGAGAACACTAAAATCAGTAACTTAAGCTTCTACCTTAGGAAACAAGAACAAGAAGAGCCAGGAGAAGAAAAGGAAGAATAAAATAGAAATCTGTGGAATTGAAACAGGCAAACATGGCTAGGTGGCTCAATCGGATAAGCATCTGAATCTTGGATTTGGCTCAGGTCATAATCTCAGGGTCATAAGACTGAGCCCTGAGTCAGGCTCTATACTCAGCAGGTGAGTCTGCTTGAGATTCTCTCTCTCTCTCTTCCTCTCCTTCTCCTCTGCTCATTCTCTCTCTCTTTCTCAGAGGAAAGGAAAGGAAAAAGGAAAAAGGAAAGGAAAGGAAAGGAAGGAAGACGCCCAGTTGGCTCAGCGGTTGGGTGCATGATCCTGGATTCCTGGGATCCAGTCCCACATCCAGCTCCCTGCATGGAGCCTGCTTCTCTCTCTGCCTATGTCTCTGCCTCTCACTCTCTCTGTGTCTCTCATGAATAAATACATAAAATCAAGAGGGAAGGAAGGAAAGGAAGGAAAGGGAAGGAAGGGAAGGAAGGGAGGGAGGGGAGAGAGAGAGGAAAACAATTGGGGAAAAAAACAACAAAGTCAAAAGCTGGTTCTTTAAGATGATTCATAAAATTGGTAAACCTACAGCCAGGCTAGCCAAGAAAAAATGAGAAAAGAGACAAATTACTAATACCAGAAATGAAAGAAGAGTCGTCGCTATGGATCCCACGGAGATTAAAAATTAAAGGTAACGATAATCCTATGCCCTCAAATTTGAGGATTTACATGACACGCACCAATTCCGTAAAAGACACAAGTAACAAAAACTCCTACACAAAGAGAAATAGGTGATCTCAATAGGCCTATACCTAAAGAGAAATTAAATCAATAATTAGTAACCTTCCTCAACAGCAAGCACTGAGCCCTGACGGCTTCACTGGCAAAAATAAGAAGATGACATTATACCAATTCTCAAACTCTTTCAGAGAAAATAAAAGAGAGGCTGTACTTCCAACTCATTCTATAAGGCCAGCCTTATCCTACTATCAAAACCAGATAAAGACAGCAGAAGAAGGAAAACTATAGTAGTCTATACTTTTCTATAGAGATATAGACTACTATATAGTCTATAGACATATAGACTACTATATCTCTTATGAACAGAGATGAAAAACTCTTCAAAAAAATTTGAAAAATTTCAAATCAAATTCAACAACATATAATATGGATGCTATACCAAAACCAATGTTTTTTTTTTTTCCAGGAATGCACAGGCTGTATAATATGCAGAAGTATTAGTGTAAGCCATCACTCCAACAAGATAAAAAATATCTATTTGATCATATCAACAGATGCCAAACAATTATTAAGAAAAATCCAACACGTATTCATGATAAAAGTTACCACCAAACTGGGAATAGAGGGGACTTCCTCAACTTGATAAACATGTATAAAATACCTAGAGCAAACCTACTTAATGGTGAAAAACTAGATTTCCCTCTAAGATCAGTAACAAGGCAAGGATATTCCCCTCTTACCACTAGTAAAGATTCAGTACTTAAGAAGAAGTCCTAGCTAATCCTCTAGGAAGGGAAAAGAAAAGAAAAGATTTACATATGGGGAAGGAAAAGGTAAAACTGCCTTTGTTCAGAGACAACATGACTATGTATGTAGAAAATCCTAAAGAAACACGAAAAAAACTCTGGGAACTAGTAAGTGATTATAGCAATGATTCAGGATGCAAACTTCATGTACAAATATCAATTACTTTCCTATATACCTGTGTTCTATGAAAGAGAGAAGAAAAAGGCTGACAAGTCCACCTTGATGAGAAATGGCTTCTTAAGGGGACTTATGGACAGAAGTGTGTCTTGGGAGGCTGAAAAATTAGTAGATCTCCACAACCCCACCTCCAGTGAGACCTGTTTTGGGGCCCAAGAAGCTGGCGGGTAACTGCTGGAAGCCCACCCAGGAGGAAATGCTTGAAAATCATAATCCTATCTCTAGAGCAGATGAAGGACATTCATGGGTGTACTTAAGGGTGTGACCAGACAAAAAGAAAGAATATGAGAGGGACCTGTGCTCCAGAAGGCTTCAGGCCACAGAGAGCCATCAGCATGGTGGGTCTGCCCAAGATAGCATTGTTCACACTGCCAATGAACAATGCGAATTTGAAATTAAAAACAAAATACCATTTACATTAGTGCCCAATCTAACAAAAAGTGTACAGAATCTCAATTCGTATAAAACTCAGCTGATGAGGAGCCCGGGTGGCTCAGCGGTTTAGCGCCGCCTTCAGCCCAGGATCTGATCCTCGAGACCCAGGATCAAGTCCCACGTCGGGCTCCCTGCTTCTCTCTCTGCCTGTGTCTCTGCCACTCTCTCTCTCTCTCTCTCTGTGCTCTCTGTGTCTCTCATGAATAAATAAATATTTTTAAAAACTCAGTTGAAAGAAATCAAAGATGATCTCCATAAGTAAATTCCATGTTTACGGACAAGAATATATAATATGATCAAGATGTCAATTCTTCCCAACTTGGTTTATATATACAACACAACCCCAACCCAAATCCTAGCAAGTTATCACATATATATGACAAACTCATTCTCAATTTTACATGAATAGGCAAAAAAAAAAAAAAACAGAACAGCTGACACAATATTGAGAAATACAAAGTCAAAGGACTGACACCAACCAATTTCAAGATTTCCTATAAAGCTTCAGTAATAAAGACACAGCAGTATTGGTCAAAGAACAGAAAAACAGGGATCCCTGGGTGGTGCAGCAGTTTAGCGCCTGCCTTTGGCCCAGGGCGCGATCCTGGAGACCCGGGATCAAATCCCACGTCGGGCTCCCGGTGCATGGAGCCTGCTTCTCCCTCTGCCTGTGTCTCTGCCTCTCTCTCTCTGCGTGTGTGTGACTATCATAAATAAATAAAAATTTACAAAAAAAAAAAAGAACAGAAAAACAGATCTGTAGAACATAACAGAGCTCAGAATAAAACCCACACGAATACAATCAACTGGTCTTTGGCAGAGGAGCAAAGACGATTCAGTGAAGAAAGGCCAGTCTTTTCAAATACTGATGCTAGACAACTGGATATTCACATGCAGAAAATCTTTGAATCTAGGCATAGAACTTATCCCTGTTCACAAAAATGAACTCAAATTAGATCACAGAACTAAATATAAAGACAAATCTGCACAATTCCTGGGTGACTTTGAGCATGGCAAGGAGTTTTTCCATGCAACTCCAAAAGCCCAACGTATGAAAGAGAAATTGCAAGGTTGGACATTATTAAAATTAAGAACTTCTGTTCTGTGAAAGAAACCGTTCAGAGAATGAAGAAACAAGCCACAGACTGGAAAAAAAATATTTGCAGAACACGTATCTAATAAACGACACGTATCCACAAAAGACAACTGTTAAAACTCAATGATAAGGGAAAAACACAACTCCCTTAAAAATAGGCAAAAAATGGAAAAGACACTTCTGTAAATCTAAGACTGTTCTAAAAAGAAGTCTACTATTTCAAAGGTATCTAATGAGAAAACTGTCCAAAGAATCCAAAAAGACGTTTCTGCAAAGATGATACAAAAATAGCCAATAAACACACAAAAAGATAATGAACTTCATCAGTCATCAAGGAAACGTAAACCACAGCAACAAGGAGGTATCATGTCCCACCTTCTTCTAGAAAGGTGAGAACAAAAAAGTCAAACAAAAGCAAGTGTTAGCTAAAACAAGTGTTGGTGGGGCACTTCAGCGGCTCAGTTGGTTACACAGCCGACTCTTGATTTTGACTCAAGTCATGATACCAGGGTCGTGTGAGATTGAGCCCCAAATCAGGGTCTGTGTTCACAAGGAGTCAGCTTGAGATTTCCTCTCTGCCCCTCTCCCTCACCACTGCCCACCTCCCTGCTCGCTCTCTTGCTCTCTCTCTCAAATAAATAAAATCTTTTTTTAAAAAATAGGGTTAAAAAAAAATAATAATAAAAAATAAAAAATAAATAAATAAAAAAAATAAAAAATAGGGTTGACAAGCATACAGAAATCAGAAGCCTCACACACTGCTGGTGAGAATACAAAACAGTGGAGCCACCTTGGGAAACTGCTGGTTCTTCTAAGTGTTAAACACAGACTTAGCACTTAACCCAGCAATTCCGCTCCTACATACATGGCCCCCAGAAATGAAAATATGTCCACATAAATACCTGTATGTGAAGGTTCCTTTTTTTTTTTTTTCATTTTGTATTTTTTTTTTTCTCCAGGTGGGGTTTTTAACGGTCACTTTCCCACACTCTGGATAATTTCTGATCCCACCACAAGGAGCCCTTGAATTGGCTAATGTGAGAAACTGGGAATGAAGACCCCTTTTAACTGCCATCTTGCCGAGGGAGTCTCCTTTTTTTTGGAAAAAAAAATCGAAAGGTTATTGCGTGAGCCTGGATGAATCCCACTCTCAACCCTCCACGGTCCGACCCACCCCATCTCACCTCATACCCGTTTTTGGCAGGGAGAAGCAGGAGTACGTGGTCCCGAATTCTCCTCCTTCACCTTGTTAAACACTAGAGGGAAAGCCCGCCATGAATGGCAACGATTCACCTTCAAGCTGCCTCCCTTCATCCAACGTTAAAACCCTTTGCACATAAGGCAACGTGGAAGCTGATGTTTTTACTCACCTCGCTGTTTTAAAGCACCATTATGAAGTCAGGTTGTACAGTAATTAACAGTACCTTTTATATATATCTCATATCTGTCATTTATATATATATACACACACACACACACAAACTGGAAGAGGTAACAGCAGCTTATAGAAATGGATCTTCTTCAAGGTTTCCTGTGTGGTAAGCACCTGAAATACTGCATAAAAGGGTCTTGTGTGATGTGTCTCCCTGCTGCTCATTGGGCTCTGTTCTGCATGACCAGGAATGGTGCTGGCAAGAGAGCTCAGCGGCTGGAAGGAAAGTCTGCTGCTGAGCGTCACTATTTTCCACCCCCTGCTTGTGCTCCTATCTGATCAGGCTAGAGAAGACAACAAAACATACATAGTTAGAAAAAACTCCAATATATAGATTTCTGTAGAATTTCCTTTTTTTTCCCTCCTGTCCTTCCTCTGCAAGGTATTGTTGCTATGTCCTGTTACTGGTTTTTGCTGCAATAAACCCTCTTTGTTTCAATCACAGCAAGAAACAAAAATCCAAACAGAAACCCCTCTGAAAAGAGTAGAAAACAAAAGGTTTTACCTACAAAAAGGGGAGGGGGAGACAGGAGGGACCTTGGTTTTGTTTTTAAAAAGGACTGAAGATTAACATTGAAAAATCAGGAGATGATGTGCAACCCTTTGTGCAAGGCAAAGCCCTCTGGTACTTCCGCCTCTGGTTTTGTTTTAAATTTCCTTTTTCTCTTCTGCGTGCGGATACTTCTCTCCATCTTCATGTTGTCAGTGTTTTGCTGTGTTTTGTGTTTTCTTGTTTAACTTTGTGTCACTACCTCAGTCTGCCCTCATGTCCCTTACACACAAACAAAACATTCCTTCAGCAGAGCGAAGAGGTGGCGGATGACCGGCACGCTCCACGACCGGCCCAGCAGTCTCTGCGTCGCCAAGTGGCTCATGTTGGAGACATCAGTATAGTGGACAGGGAAGCCAAACACCCTTTCCATTTTAGTGCACCGTAAGATGTCCTCTTTCTCATTCATGAAGACGGGGACATGCTGGTCTTTGCCCTGCTTTATGGAGTTCGACCTAGTAGTAATGGTCCTCACTTTGCTGAACTTGGCTATCCAGCCGTGCTCCAGACACTCCTGCAGCTCCAGCTTATCATTCACAGTGGATGCCAATGGCCTCCTGTTCATACCAGGAAGGTTCCCCCAGAAGTAGTGGGCCCTGTGTGCAGCTGACACTTCTTTGGCATTAATCATCATAGGGTTGGACTCGAGAATTCGCGAGATGTCCCTCTTGTCACTAATGCCCATGGCCACCACATTCTCAAAGAGCCGGAAGAAGGGGCGGTCATCGCCCTCCTTGGGCCGCGCATCATGCAGCAGGTGGTAGAACTCAAAGAAGAGCCGGCCAGTGCCCTCGTAGAGTCCTTTATGGGCAGGATTGATGATGGAGAGACCATTGCAAGGACTGCCCCCAATCACCAGATCCAATGGGCCCCACTCCTGGATATGCTTCTGCGTGACGCTGCAGACGTCCCCAACATACATGATCTTCCCCACCGTGATGGAGTCCTTGCACACCTCGGAGGCGATGTAGCAGTCCACCTGAATCCCCAAATCCTTCAGCACCAGAAGCCCTGTAGCAATTCCATCAAATAGAGACAGCACCCGGATGGGCTTCCTCTTCTCAGCTGGGACAGGCAGGTAAACCTTCATAGGGTCAAATTCCTGGTCGTGGCTGTTGGTGAAGAACATCTGGAGCCATGAGGGCCAGTCGTCCCGCTGCCGCAGTAGCCCGTAAGTGCCCTTGTGCCCACACATGTAGCAGTTCCGGGGGTCCTCCTTGATGGCTGCCAGGTGGCCCCCAGCCCCAATAAGAGATCCACACCCTCCACACAAAAACACCTGCAGCAGTTATTGTTCCCACACATGAGCACCTTGCCCCCCACCCCCCACAGCAAATGGTGTGGTAGGACTGGTAGCTGTCATCATCATGGTGATACGTATGCACACTCCAGGAAGCAGTTCTTACAGTTTTGGCACATTTCTCCAACAAAGAGAGGGTGTTCCAGGGTAACGTTGAGGCTCCCACAAGAGATGCAAATGTCCTCGATGTTCTGGCACTTCTGCCGCACTTTGTACACCAGCTGCTCTCTTGTGCGTTCATCAATGATCTTAGGCTTCTCAGTCGTACTCTTTCGGGGCTTTTTGGCTGGGGGGGGTGGTGCATAGGCAGCTGCCTCAGGTTCGACCCACATGTCTGTGTAAACTTCTTTGTAGGGGTTCTTCTCTTCTTTGGGTGGCTTCAGGCCCTTGGGGCCAGAAGGCTGGAACCCTCCGAGAGACCACTCGATCATCTGTTTGTTCTGCACCTCCACGGACTTGGCAGTGTCGCTCTCATCGCTGTCGTGGCACGCTGGGAACAACTTCCCCGCATGGCTACAGGCCACCTGCAGGACTTCATAGATGGCTTTGCGGTACATGGGCTGCTTGTTGTATGTGGCCTGGTGGAAAGCACTGCAGAAGGAGCTCAGCGGCATCAACTTCTCAACACACACCATCAAGAACTTGCCATCTCCAAACCACATGACCCAGCGGGTGCCTTCAGCTCCTCAGCTCCGGCCTGTCATCCACCAAGACACAATGCGGCCTGGCCACCAGGAGAAGCCCCGACGTTTCCCCCACACCAGCTCCCCAGTGCCAAAGCCCCGGCCGTCCTCGTAGGCCAGCTCATCATTGGCTGCTTTGGTGGTGTTCTTGTCCCCAGCATCTGCCCCCACGGGCTCAGGTGTGGTGGCCACAGTGGGGGATGCAGGGTTGGTGGGCTGCTGCATTGCAGGAGGACTGGCCTCCTCCACCTTCTGAGACTAGCCAGACCCCTGGTTTTCTTCCACAGCATTCATTACTGCGATCACCTTGGCTTTTCTTCTCAGCCCATAAGGCCACGTGCAGCCCCTCTATGTAAAGATTCTTAGCAGCATTATTCATCATAGGCAATAGGTAGAAATGACCCAAATGTCCAAAGCTGGATAAAGAGGTTAACAAAGCTGGTATATCCATAAATACTACTGGGCCATAGAAAGGTATGAAGTATTGCTACATATTATCATGTGGATTAAGCTAAGTGACAGGAGCCGATGGCAAACAAATCTACCCACCATATGATTCCATTTACATGAATTGTCCAAAACAGGTAAATAGAAACAGAAAGTAGATTAGTGGTTGCATAGGGCTGGAGTGAGGAAGGGTCAGAGGATGAAGGATTAGCGGTAGACAGCTACATGAGACAGGGGTTTGTTGGGAGGAGATGAAATTATTCTAGAATCGTGGAGGTGGCTGCATCACTTTGTGCGTACACTTCACATCCTTGCACATATACTTGAGATGGGTAAACTGTCTGATATATGTCTCAATAAAGTGGTTACAAAGAGTTACTATCTAAATGTTGATGACACCCCAATCAGAGTTGCGAGATTTCACAAAAGGAAATATAAAAAGACAGCACAGTTCATACGTCCACTAAAAAAATAAATAAATAAATTACTGTTTCTCTTAAGTTCAAATTAAACTGGATGCCTTGTATTTTATCTGGCAACCCGACTCCCAAGTCTATTACCTACAACCTAGAACTTACTAATTATCCTCAAGATCCACGTATCCAACTACACAGTAGGAAGTTCTACTTGGTTAACTGCCAAATAGCAAATGAACATAAAACTAAAATCACCTTTCTTATGAGAAGATATTCAATTATGTCAGAAATGGTAGGTCAGGGCTTGTGCAGGTCTCTGGAGCCCTCTCTCAACCCCCGATGGCCTGGCATCAACAATCTGGTGGTTGGATTAGTGGATGTGGTGTCTAGGAGCTGAGGTTTAACCAACACGGGGGAGGAGTTTCAATATGTTGAGAAACATCACCCTGATGGTGAGGGCAGGCTGAGCATCCAACTCCCTTTCTCAAAACAAAAATCACTTTCCTTCCCTCACCCATGGGTTCATTGCCATTGTCTTGACCTGGAAATCTCCAGGCCCATCCCATCTCTGTAGCAACTAAATTTTACTTCTGAAAAAAAAAAACCAGTCTGATATCATCATTCTGCTGCTTTAACCCTTTCAATATACTGGCTCCTACCATGGTCAAATAAAGTCAAAGCCAATTAAGAAGAGGTCTCTACCTGGGCCCCTGGGTGGCTCAGTTGGTTACACCCCGACTCCTGGTTTGGGCTCAGGTCCTGATCTCAGGGTCGGGACCCCGGATCCTTCACAGGGCTCCACACTCTGTGGGGAGTCTGCTAAAATTTCTCTCTCCATCTCCCTCTGCACATTCTAGCACTTGTGCGCATTCTCGCATACGTGCACATGTGGCTCGCTTTCTCTCTCTTGCTTGTTGACATACTTGAAAGTGAACAGAATGGGTCAAAAGACACACGTGAAGTTTGCGTGTGATAGAGGCTGGGAGTGGGGGGCAGCTAGTAAGAAACATAGAATGGACTAGAGGGGCACAGTAAACATTAAAAGCACATTTTACAGCAATTACAGGAAGATCCTTGTAATAGTACACATGCTACTGTGCCACTTAAATGCTAGCAACATCAATTTGTTTACTCATTGCTTTTCTAAAACCAGGATATCAGTGACTATGCTTCCTCGCCACTTACTAGTCACATTTACTTTGAAAAACCACCAAGCTTAAAACTCAAGAGCTAGTGTAACTAAGACTTTGAAAAAAAATTAGTGTCCTTTTCTTAGTAGAAATAACAACCACCTATCACTACTTTTTGGTCTTTCACGTGCTATAATTTAATACTAAATGCCTGCTTGTATTTGCCTAACCTATGTAACTATCAAAGAAAGAAGATCTTCACTATTGTATTTGAAACTCACAAACCACCTTGTTAACATTATAACATTATAATTTCCATTTTATAGGAAGGAAACAGTGGCCACATTACAACTAAATAGAGACACACATGCATGCATTGTTTTGGGCATGTCTGTTTAATGGTTAAGGGGTGCTGATGAACACAACGATACACAAAGGTACCGTGGCAATTCCATAAAAACTAAATCAAGCACTCTAGTCTTTACATGTATTGTTAGGAAAAATGCCACATCTCAACTTTTTCATTTCTTGAGAGTTGCTACTGCTTGAGGCAGGCAAATTTCAGCCAATTTGATGGAAAAAAATGGACTAAGATTTCTTCTAGCCTGTGAAGCAAAAGCACATTGCAAGTGGCTGATTTTCAAATACTATACATCAGTAACATCCTTCTCTCGTGACAGACAACCATAGCAAATTCACCTGAGTTTGGTTTTGGTGCAGATAGAGCTAAGGCACCACAGGTATCAATTTCCTACAGACTCAGGTAAGACTCACATCTTTTTTTTCAGCATCCGGAGGACAGACCCGGCACTTGCTGCCTCGGGCGACGTGGCCGGAGGCTCTCGAGCTGTCCAGGGACCGTCTGTCCGCCGCTGGCGCTGCCCTAAACACGAGCCGCTTCCGCCTGGGCCCCTGGGCCCTCGCCGCTGCCCCGCGGGAGCCGGACGCCGCCCCCTCCTCAGGCCCCGCAGCTCCTCCAGCCCGCCCGTCTCCGGCACAGCCCGCGCGGCACCCACGTCCCGGGAGTGCAGGGTCCGGGAAGCACCGCCGGCGAGGCACCCAGGCGCCGCGAGGGACGAGGCCGCCGCGCAGCCCGCGACCGGTCGCCCCGGCAGCTCGGCCCCCGCGGCTCGCACCTTCCTCAGCGCTGACATCCTCGGGCGCTCGCGGTTCAGCAGGCGCAGGGCGACATGCTTTGTGGCCCGTCTGTCCGCAGGGTCGGCTGGCCGTCAGTCCGGGGGACCGCGCTCGAGCCCAGTGCACGCTGGGAGCCCCTCGCTGGCGCCTGCGCACTGGGGCCTCACGGGGTAAACAACCCCCACTGAGCCCTGCACCAGGCAGGGGGTTGAGCAGCTCCCCCAAGTGCTAACAACTGAAAATCAGCACAATAGACTCTCCCCCAGAAGACCAGCGAGAAGGACAGGGGAAAAACAAGTTATTGACCAAGCAGCACTGGAAAGTTCCAGGGTAAGACAAGGGACTTGCAGGATACAGAATCAGACGATATTCCCCCTTGTTTTGTTGTTGTTGTTGTTGTTGTTGTTATTTTTTATTTCTGTTTGCTTCCCCCACCCCTTTTTTCTTTCTTTTTTTTCTTTTTCTTCTCTTTTTCTTCCTTTTTTCTTCCTTTTTTCTTTCTTCTTTTTTCTTTTCTTTCCGTCTTTCTCTCCTCTCTTTTTCTCCTTTTCCCAATACAACATGTTTTTGGGCACTCTGCACTGAGCAAAATGACTAGAAGGAAAACCTCACCTCAAAAGAACGAATCAGAAACATCCTCTCTCCCATAGAGTTACAAAATCTGGATTACAATTCAATGTCAGAAAGCCAATTCAGAAGCATTATTATAAAGCTACTGGTGGCTCTAGAAAAAAGCAAAAAGGACTCAAGAGACTTCATGACTGCAGAATTTAGAGCTAATCAGGCAGAAATTAAAAATCAATTGAATGAGACACAATCCAAACTAGAAGTTCTAATGATGAGGGTTAACAAGGTAGAAGAACGAGTGAGTGACATAGAAGACAAGTTGATGGCAAAGAGGGAAATGAGGAAAAAAGAGACAAACAAGTAAAGGACCATGAGGATAGATTAAGGGAAATAAATGACAGCCTGAGGAAGAAAAACCTACGTTTCATTGGGGTTCCAGAGGGCGCCAAATGTGACAGAGGCCCAGAATATGTATTTGAACAAATCATATCTGAAAACTTTGCTAATCAGGGAAGGGAAACAGGCATTCATATCCAGGAAATAGAGAGATTCCACCCCCTGAAATGAATAAAAACTGTTCAACACCTCGACATTTAATGGTGAAGCTTGCAAATTCCAAAGATAAAGAGAAGATCCTTAAAGCAGCAAGAGACAAGAAATCCCTGACTTTTATGGGGAGGAGTATTAGAGTAACTGCAGACCTCTCCACAGAGACCTGGCAAGCCAGAAAGGGCTGGCAGGATATAGTCAGGGTCCTAAATGAGAAACACATGCAACCGAGAATACTTTATCCAGCAAGGATCTCAATCAGAATGGAAGGAGAAAGAAAGAGCTTACAAGACAGGCAGGAACTGAAAGAATATGTGACCTCCAAACCAGCTCTGCAAGAAATTTTAAGGGGGACTCTCAAAATTCCCCTTTAAGAAGAAGTCCACTGGAACAATCCACAAAAACAGGGACTGAATAAGTATCATGATGACACTAAACTCATATCTTTCAATAGTAACTCTGAACGTGAACGGGCTTAATGACCCCATCAAAAGGCGCAGGGTTTCAGACTGGATAAAAAAGCAGGACCCGTCTATTTGCTGTCTACAAGAGACTCATTTTAGACAGAAGGACACCTACAGCCTGAAAATAAAAGGTTGGAGAACCATTTACCATTCGAATGGTCCTCAAAAGAAAGCAGGGGTAGCCATCCTTATATCCGATAAACTAAAACGTACCCCGAAGACCGCAGTGAGAGATGAAGAGGGACACTATATCATAATTAAAGGATCTATCCAACAAGAGGACTTAACAATCCTCAATATATATGCCGCGAATGTGGAGGCTGCCAAATATATCAATCAATTAATAACCAAAGTGAAGACGTACTTAGATAATAATACACTTATACTTTGTGACTTCAATCTAGCGCTTTCTACACTTGATAGTTTCCTAAACACAACATCTCCAAAGAAACGAGAGCTTTAAATGATACACTGGACCAGATGGATTTCACAGATATCTACAGAACTTTACATCCAAACTCAACTGAAAATACATTCTTCTCAAGTGCACATGGAACTTTCTCCAGAATAGACCACATACTGGGTCACAAATTGGATCTGAGCCGATACCCAAAGATTGGGATCGTCCCCTGCATATTCTCAGACCATGATGCCTTGAAATTAGAACTAAATCACAACAAGAAGTTTGGAAAGACTTCAAACACGTGGAGGTTAAGGACCATCCTGCTAAAAGATGAAAGGGTCAACCAGGAAATTAAGGAGAAATTAAAAAGATTCATGGAAACTAATGAGAATGAATATACTACCATTTAAAACCTTTGGGATACACCAAAAGCAGTCCTGAGGGGGAAATACATCACAATACTAGCAGCCATCCAAAAGCTGGAAAGAACTCAAATACAAAAGCTAACCTTACACCTAAAGGACCTAGAGAAAAAAAAAAAAAAAAACAGCAAATAGATCCTACACCCAGCAGAAGAGAGTTAATAAAGATTCGAGCAGAACTCAATGAAATCGAGACCAGAAGAACTGTGGAACAGATCAAACAAAACCAGGAGTTGGTTCTTTGAAAGAATTAATAACATTAATTAATTAGAGGTATTGAATAATATAAATGGTGAAGTAACCTCGTACTTGGAATTTAAAAAATTCTATCAGATGGTAGCGTGGAAAATACAGAAAGGAAAGAACAACTAGAAGGCTATAAAAGTGTAGGTTGAATCCAACAGATTTTGCCTTGGATATTTGGGTGATCATCCTACCTTAATCAGATTTGAAAGGTCTTTGAGACTGATTATTTCTTACCCCTTCTTGAAACATTGTGGGTAGTACATTTCCAAAGAAATTCAAAACATAAATGATAGATAGCATTTTCATGAAGATAAATTTAGAATAATTTTAAATACTGTAACAGAGTCTAGGTAGGAAAACAAAACATGTTAGTTATTTTAGCACAGAAAATTTGACAACACAGAAAATTTTACATGCAGGATTGGTTAAGCACATACTGCCTGTTATTGAGGAGTGGAGAAACCAAAAAGGAACACTGAGGTAACACACATACAGTATATATATATTTACCCTGAGAGCTGAAGTATGGTAGGAAGAGGATGTAGTTATTAGAACCTAATGGCTTAAAGGAGGGGCCCTGCAGAACTGGTGATATAGTACCTGCAAGCGGTGTGATGAAGCTGGTTCTGGCTTGGGTCAGATAACAGAGAACTGGAAACTGGAGCTGTGGCTGCTAGGTGTCTCCTTGTCCTGCCTCTCAGTGTGAATTCCAGTGCCTCCTATGGGCAGAATCTAACAGGAAGCTAGCTGACTAAACAGCATTATTTGCAGTATCCCAGTCCTAGTAGCATCACAGTAGAGAAGGGGGTGGTGTTGAGGCTGAGACAGCAGCTTAGTAAACCTTAATAGTTGTTGTCATCAAACTACTTGTAATGAGTTATTTCCAATAAAGTATATATTCAGGATTTTAGAATGAATCTAATTTCGTGGAAAGTGGCCTTGTTAATTTGCAAAGTAACAAACTCTAAAGTGCCATTTATCATTACAATTTCAATTTGGTAGTTCTTTGCTGATAGTTACAGTGGCAGGCCACTTGGACATTGTTTTGGCTTTTTAAAAAATCATAATTCAGAGAAAACTAATTCTGCTTGTTTTGATTTCTAAGACATGGGCTAAATGTAGTGAAATCAGAAAGAATAAATAATGGGCATGTAAGCTTGATGGACCCAAATCATAAACGGTGTCAGGGGATTTCATTTTATGGGTGGAAGCTGAAGACTGTTACCTGAATGGATTAAGTGTTACGTGTTTTCAGAATCAGGATTTCCCTTTCTATAAATTTCAAGTATAGGTATATAATCTCCGAGTAATGGTCTTTTTCATTATAATGCACCCAGTGCTGTGAGCATAACACCTAAATTATTTATAAATTACAAATTTAATCTTATCTGAGATGTTAGCTTTTGAATCTTTCTGCAGGTTACTGTAAACTCACTTTGTCTTTAAATCACTTTTAATGGAAGTTTTTGAGTAAAAATTTTAAAACATAAAATTAGTTTTTATCTAATATTTTCATAATGAAAGAATAAAATAACAGATGAATAACGTAGGTCAAGACATTATTTTAACCTAGGTTTAAGAAGTTATGGAATAACTTTTTTTTAAAAATAGTTCTTTTTTCTCTTTGAAGTTTTCAGACTTTAAATCCAACTTTGAAAATCAGTAACAATATTATCTAGTTATCTACATAGACATTTGGTTGTATGAATGATTTATATGTATCAAACGTTGATGATGGTCTAGTAGAAGTTAACCTTATTTTTTCAGTATTAGATTAAGATACTCACATGTAGTTCCCTAAGTCCCGTGATGAACATTTATTGTGATTTAACATAGAACCTAGCCTATGATAAACTATTTAGGAAAAACTTTTTTGAATGTCTCTTCCTTCCTAATATAAATCATAATAAGACTTACAGATCACATGTAGCTTGTTATAGATTAGTTATGCATATTTGTGATTTTTAAGACGCCTCCGAATTGCTTCATTTAGAAAAAAAATTATTCACATTTAAAGAGTTAATTGATATCTTCCCTTCTACATATCTACCAATTTTGATTTGCTGGGAAGTTCTTTAAATTCAATCACAGATGACTTTGCATTTATATTCCAGCACCACTTGTTATCCCTTAAATATCTTCTGCATTTTTTGGAGCTTTTCAAATTGAGGCTCTCAAGATCTACTTTCTGTAACCAGTCTTTGCCTGAAGATATTCTACTTAATTTTTTAAAATATATAAATTTATCAGAAAACTCTTAGGCCCCATGAATTTCTTTGTTATAGTAAATGCCTTTCCTTGATGTTGTAGATGTTATTCAGTGAACCATTCCTTATTAACAATTCATCAGTTAATTTCTAGGATTAACTATTTTTTTTTCCATCTTTTCACTTGGGGAAGAAGTAGTAGGATTCTGTATTTTAAGGGAGAGTGCAGAAAGGGATATACACTTTTTTAAGAGGAGAAAAACATGGTTAAAAGACATTTTGAATTGAAGGAGAGCAGATGGGTGCCTCTTTATTTGTTTAGTACATTCTTTCAGAGCAGTCCTTTTCATCCCTTTTGGTCTCAAGACCTCTGTCTCTACAGTCATGAAAACTGAGAGCTGTTGTTTATCTTCTACCAATATTTACCATATTAAAAATTAAAGCTTGATAAATGAGTCACTTGGGTGACTCAATCAAACATCTGCCGTAGGCTCAGGTCAGGATCCTAGGGTCCTGGCATAGAGCTCAATGTCATACTATTCAGTGGGGAGCCTGCTTCTCCCGCCGCTCCTCACCCTTGCCTAAGAGTGCCTGCCATGTCCCCCAACTCAAAATCTTTATTTAAAAAACTTGATAACTATGAAAAATAATTCTAAAATCAGTTGATTGTAAACCCTTTAATGTTAGCTTATGTAATGTTTTTATGAAAAATAATTATAAAATTAAAAAAATAGATCTTGAGTATCTCTTTAATGCCTCTCTTAAGAGGAAACTTCAGATGTGCTCTGCATTCAATCTTCCATGATAACATACTTTTCTACAGCATCTGGGAAAACTCCACTGTTTTTGTGGTAGAATGAGGAAGAAAAAGACCATCATATTAGTGTTATTATGAAAATAGTTTTGATCTTTTGAAATGATTTTGGGGTCCCTCAAGGGTTCCTGGACAACACAAGGAAAACTCCTGCCTTAGTATATCAAGCCTAAGCCAGCAAATTTGAAGTGTTTGCAGACCTTTTTGAAGTTTAGTTCTTCGCTTGTTGGTTTTTTTTTTAATTTTTTAATTTTATTTATTTATTCATGAGACACACGGGGGGGAGGGGCAAAGACACAGGCAGAGGGAGAAGTAAGATCACGCCCTGGACCGAAGGCAGGTGTTAAACCGCTGAGCCACCCAGGGGATCCCTAGTTCTTGGTTTTAGATACTCTTTTTTTTTTTTAATCAAATTTAACAACTTTAAGATCTAATGTTTAATATGGTGATGGTAACTGGTAACACTATATTGTGTAATTGAAATTTGCTGAGATGAAGACTTAAATGTTTTCATAAAATCTGTTAGGTGATGATGTGTTAATGAACCAGATGGGTGGAATCCTTTCACAGTGTCAAATCATCACAGCATACACTAAATATCTTCCAGTTTTGTCAATCATACTTCAATAAGGTTGAAAATACACAATGAAGAAAAGCATTGTAACACCTATTGCACAACAGTATTTAAATATTTCCCATTACTAAAAGGTTTCCCCCCCACAACCTTTTTTTTTTTTTTTGAGTATGGAAGTGGGGTGGAGAAGATAAACTAGAGTTATTAGTATGTTGTTGTAATGCTGTACGCTGAAACACATTTTGTTAAGTAAGACATTAAGTTATACTGAGCTAAGATTTGGTGGGCAGAATCCACACAGTGTCATAGACTCCTATTCTTCAAGGTTCTGGCCTGTAAACTTTTAACTGTCCTGGAGTTAACCTGGGTGTAAATTAACTGTCATTAAATAATATACCATTTACTTGAGCTGGAAAAAAAAATACCCTTTTTTCTTAAAGTGAGACTTTGACAAGGAAAAAAGTATGTTGATATAATTTTTTTTTTTTGATGCATGCTCCTTATCCCCTGCAGAACAGGTAACAATTCACAAAGCCATCGCTTTGAAGAGCAGTGGTGTAGATCACTCTGCCCTGCTCTGATGTCCTCTCATCCACCTGTCTCAAATCTTATCTACCTCTCCAACCAGACTAGTTATCATAATCAATCTCATGTAACCACCTTCCAAGCAACCCAAATCTTCCAGATACATGCATAGAAGTATTCAGTTTGGGGCAGCCCAGGTGGCTCAGCGGTTTAGCGCCACTTTCAGTCCAGGGCCTGATCCTGGAGACCCGGGATCGAGTTCCACGTTGGCTCCCTGCATGGAGCCTGCTTCTCCTTCTGCCTATGTCTCTGCCTCTCTCTCTCTCTCTCTCTCTCATAAGTAAATAAAATCTTTAAAAAAAGTATTCAGTTTGTATAATAATTTAGGTACAGGGAGTAGTAAGTGGTGAAAAAGCTTTTAGAACTTGGCCTTCTGTGATTGGGTTTCTGCAACTTGGTTGTAGCCTACCTTTGGAAACTAGAAGGATTGAGAATTAACTTTCTGTATGAGAGGTTTGGAGGCACAGGGCTGATTGCCAATAGCTTCATTATTTTGAGGCATAATCCCAAGAGCATAAGTGTGACAGAATCTGCAATATTTTTTCATCTCTTAAAATTATTGCAGCATTTTGAGAATTGGTATTGATTTGGTGGCAATAATGGGCATCCTGAAACTTAAGTTTTTATCCTTTTTTCTGTCACCAATTAGTTTTATGGCGTATGGATAACTCTTACGACTATCTCTAGGCTTGTTGCCTACTTGGCAAAATTAAAGCTGAGTCAGCAGGGCATGAAGGTTCATTCTTTTCCTCAAGCTTTAAGATTGTGTCACTGTCCACTGGTGAACCAGAATTGTAGACTACCAACGTATAACATTTCATTAATCTCAAAGCTCCTTTGAGGAAATAGTCCAGAAATTCATCTAGAAGTAACTTGGGATTCTTCCAGATTCCTGGGGCCAGTGCACTTCTTTAAATTTTACACTTTTTAGATCAGTAGCATGGAAATTGGCCCTCCTTTCAGATTTCTCTAATTTCTTTATAATTTTACTATACCTATAAAATACCTAAAGAGAATGTATCTGAGAGTTTTTGAAAGGCTAGTTTTTGTTACAGGGATATGAGTGATGCTGCTGACCTCATATATTATGTGAGACAAGGTTTAGCTTGCCCAATCTCATGGATTTTGAAGGTGAAGCAAATATATGGCTTTTAATTAGCTCTGTGTTTATAGTTTTATTTTTAAATTCTGTGGGTTTTTTTTTTCTTCACTAAGTAACAGTGAATACAGACCAATTGTTCTTGGTTACTAATATATATGAGTATTATTGTGCATGAGTTTAAAATTGATACACCATCATGTCATGAAATCAGTTAAGTATGGGTTTTCTAATCTCCACCCCCCCCCATGTGACAGGATTTCAGCAATTAAAATTATGTAATGGGGAACTTTGGTAATGCTTTTCCAAAGTCAAGATGTTAATTTTGCATTTCTCATTCTGTGCTTAATAAACTAATGTATATGAATCTGTTTTAATTTCGTATTTTACCGGATTTTCCATTGTTATTTTTGAAGGTTTTCATAGACTAAAGTCTCCTAAGAGATATAGATAGATATCTACACACACACACACATAGATAGATAGATATCTACACACACACACACACACACACACAATTACATTTTATATCAGGGTACATTTTTTTTATGGTCTTTTCCCTTATATGTGCTTTGAAAACCATTGACTGTTGAAGTTTCATAATAAGTGGTTAAATAGTATTAATATTTTCTAATTTTTAAAAATGTATTTTTAAGCCTTATGATTCTGCAGATGACTGGTCTGAGCATATTAGCTCTTCTGGGAAAAAATACTACTACAATTGTCGAACCGAAGTTTCACAATGGTTTCCCAAAAGAGTGGCTTGAAAGGTATTTGCTCTTACTCATTAAAAAATACTTATTATTCTTGACTACAGCTTAACATCTTAGAACTTTCTCAGCTTAGGTTTCTTAGTGAAACTCCTCATTCCCCCCTTCAATTGCAATAGTTGGCCCATTATGTTTTCTATAATTTCTCTTTGCTTAAAAAAAAAAAAGAAAGAAAGAAAAAACTTGGATAAGTCACTGTCCACAAGGACCTTGTAAACCATCAGTATATTTAAGATTTTATATCAACCTATATTATCATTTATAATGAACATTTTCATAATTTAAAGTATATTAATGTTTCCTTCATATGTGTAGAATTAATATTGGGGAGTTTTGGTTGTAGGGTTTAATGGTGTTATAAACAATTGCTATAATGCTATCACTGAGAAACATTAATGTTCTGTTAGCTATGTTTCATCTCCCATACCAGTTGATATTATGGCTATGTTCAGTTCTTTTATTTTCCATATAACATTCTGTTGAGCATTTGGTCAGAAGTGTCATATGTAAACTCATTGTACCTGATGTAATTTTTATGAGTTTATCTATGTTTTATTTTTAGAGAACAGAGACAAAAAGAAGCAAACAAGATGGCAGTTAACAGCTTCCCAAAAGATAGGGATTACAGAAGGGAGGTGATGCAAGCAACAGCCACTAGTGGGTTTGCCAGTGGAAGTAAGTATTAATTTTTTTTTTCTTTGAAACAACATGATGTTTAATTCACTCCTATAGTTTGTATGTTTATATCCATATGCATAGCTGTTTACATATGTAAACTAAAATAATGTAAATGTATAGTTTCTTTTATGTTAGATCTGTCTTCCTAACCTCCACCATTTTGTTTCCTGAAAAGGAAAAGAGTTCATGGAGGATTAGTACACGTATGTTATTCTTCACTACTCATACTGGCTATGATGCAGTTGAATTGGTGGAAAACAAAATCTCATATTGTGGATTGACTCTTAAAACAGGAGTTGTTTGGGTTTTTTTTCCCCCCTTTGCTGAATTGTGTCCTGTTAAACTGGACAGTGAAACTTCTTCCAAAACTCATTGAATGTTTGAATCTAACAATTGAATTGTAGCCACACACAGATGGTAACATTAAAGTGTCTCTTGGTGTTTTGTGTTTATCAGTGAGAAACTTTTTTACCTTTTATCTGGGAACTGATTACATCATCATAGATGTGAATAGCATCTCTATACTGTGAGCATACCTTAAAGGTTTTTGAGGTCACATTTTGTCTAAGTGGGACAATATGAGTAATATGCATTTATTTCTTAATTCAAATTAAATTTGAATTTGAAGCTTTTAGTAAAGGTCCTCTATTCCCAGTGGCTTCCTTTTGCCCAGAATAGAATTTAAATGCCACCATAGACTTCTTAGGCTTTTTATTAGATTTTGAAATTTGGAAGAATTTTTAAGATGTGTTCAGGGAATTCTTGGACATCTTCTTCCTGTAACTTACATAGAAGGTTGTATTTGGTCTTAGCAAGACAGTACTGCTTTTTTGATGGGAAAAGTTTTAAGATGAAGCAGATAGTAAAGTAACATAATTCTTCACTGAATTTTTAAGATATGTTCCTTTGAACATTTAATTTTTTTGTACTAGTGAAATTGTATTTAATTCTTACAAAACAATGATTTAGTGTACTGAAGTAAGGAAATTAAAACTATTTTTGAGACAGAAGACTTGGGTCCTGGTTCCATTTTACTTAATATCTTGAATAACTGTTACTTCTTGCAAACAATCAGAAATAAGGTAAAGGTTTTCCTCTCCAGGTTTAAAAAAAAAAAAAAAAAAAACCGCACCCAGCTTGTAGTAGTTCTGTCTGAACAAACTGCAGAAGGATATTGAGAAGATATGGTGGAGGAGTGGCAAATGGTTGTAAAAAAAATAGTCACTTTTTTTTTTTTTTTTTTTAAGATTTTGGGCCAGGCCTCTCACTTAGTGGGTGATAGTTCCCAGAGAGGGAAAAAAAATAGCCTAGTGCGTCAGCTTTATTCTTTCCAAAATACCCTATCATTTTAAGTCTCTTCTCCTCTCTTGAAGTAAATGGAAGTAAATAAAGATCTGATGGAAGTATTGATGAAAGTGAAAGTAGTGTTTTTTTGTCTTTCTAATAAACCATCTTTAAGGAAATAAAATCAGAATTGTGTTTTTAAATTGTGTGCATCTTTTTCTTTCACAAATGAAGGAGTTCCTTCTCTTTTTTCTTTGTAATTTCAAAAGTGAAGCATGTTTGTTACTAAAAAATAAAAAGGGGATTTTTTTAATTTCATGAGCCAAGAACATTTGGGGACATACACTTTTTTCTGCGTGTATATAAATGTGTATTAAAACTACATATGTGTGTGTTTTACATAATGGCATTATATGTTACTATTTTTAACCTTTTTTTGTTCATTAATATTTTGAGGAAATATTTCTGTGTCAGTTTAGAAATCCCTGTGTGTTAAAATTACATGGTTTTCCTTTTTTTTTTTTTTTTTTTTTTTGATGTGCCCTCATTTATAGGTAATCATCTGTGGATACTTGGGTGGTTTTTATCCTTTTCCTACTGTCAGCAGTGCTGTGATGTCTATCTTTGCCCATTACTTCCTTAGTCACATTCCTAAAAGTGCAAATGAGGAGTCAGTAGGTCTCTGTGTGTGTTGAAGTACAGTCATGTGTCTCACTTTTTCAGTTTTAAGTGATAATTAGAAAAAAAAAAACCTTAGCTATATTTCTTTTTATTTTTCCTTAATTGGTCAACTGAGTTATACCTAAGTGTGGTAGTAATGAAGTCATTGAGTCATTTAAGTGCTTAACTTTTTCTGTCCAAAAAGTATTGGCAGAATTTTCCCATGTGTCCAGCACATTGGTGTTCATGTTGGGTAAGACCTAAAGCTTTGCAGTTTGAACTGCTAATACAAGGTATGCGTGTTGGTGGGGGTGGGCAGATTGAAAGATTTTATATGAAAGGAGAAAAAGGTAGAAAATCAATTTATTTTATGCACTACAGCAAATAATGTTATCTAGAACTTGACCTTGAAAACTTTATGGATAAAATTTTTAATTTGGTTTTACTGCTACTAGATTATTTTCATTGTCTTTAATCTGTGCCTTACAGAATTATTGCTCTATACTTAGAGAAACCTTAACTTGGTGTTTCTCAACTGTAGCACCAATGACATTTTGGGTTAGGTGATTCTTTGTTGTGGGTTGCTGTCCTGTGTCTTAGGACATAGAGTACTGTACCTGGCCTCTACATGCTAGATGCCAGTAGCACACCTCCTCTCTTCCAAGTTGTGATAACCAAGAATGTCTCCTTACATTTGCCAAATGTCTTTGTTGTGGAGGCGGTGTGCAAGTAAAGTCACCATGTTAACTGTTTCGTCTAGAGTTGTGAATCATAGAAAGCTGTTGTAGCTACAGCTTCCTTAGTTCCTATAATGCTGCTGCCACTGTAAAGCTTACAAGTGTCTGAAGAAGTATCAACTTTAATTTTCATCTGAATACATTTGCTTGATACTCTTTGACTCTAGTCTTACAGAAGTGAGATTTTTTTCTTGGTGTCCAGGAAATAAAAGTTATTGGTAATCAAGTGACAGGATTGGTGGGAATTGGGTATGGTATTATTTCTGTTTTATTCCTAAACGTTTCTGTTGTAGCAGTATTCTTTTCAGGAAGAAATTGTAGAATAAAATTTAAGTTCCTTGTGCATGCAAATGGATAGTTTACTGATGAGTTAATATCATGCAACAGATGTTTGTATTTTGCTGTGATTAGCTCAATCTGTTCACCTTTTTCTGTTAAGGTTAATATATGTGTAACTTACAACACTGAATTTCATTTATTAAGTCAAAGACTTTGTGTTTTGATATAACTAAAGCTTTTTGGCAGTAGCCAGTACATTCTGTTTAGTATAACATGTAGGAGTTGTACGCTGAAGGTTTGGAAACTGACTTGTAGTTTAAGCATACTTCCTTCTTTGTGCTGTCTTGGTTTCTAGATTCAGAGGAACCATGAATTGGGAAAAAAAAACCTAAAATACTCAATGGGGAGGGCATCTTTTGGTAATATTATTATTACATATGTGCTTGAATCTTAAGATATTTCTCTACTTGAAAGTTGTTTTAAGTTTCAGTTATTGATTAGACTTATAATTTTGGTTAGAGATTTTTTGATAAATTTTATCAAGATTGGAATTTTCCTTATTTTTTTGTGGAAGCAGAAGTATTTCTGAGGTTTAAATGTTTTGTGACCAAATTGGAAGAGGATGTTTTTAATATAACTGGTAATAGCAAGTAGATTTTTCTGACTATGCTGCTGGATGTAGGCCTTCTCTGTTTTCAGATAGCATTATCTATAACTTGAGCTTATTACTAACTTGTATTGTTAGCATTTTCAAAAATATGAACTGATTTAATTACTGATTGCACAGTTCATCATAAATTCAGCCGTCCCATTTAAAGCCCTAGCACAAACTACTTTAGAGACCACTAATTAGCTACTTCAGTATTCAGAAAAATCAGGCTAATAAAGCTAATATTCCTTTGCAGTTGAACCACTGTGGATAATTCAATTATTAGAACCCATGGCCCATATTTTCAAAGAATGGACCATTTGCTTTTTATATTTTTAAAATACTTTAAAATTTTTCATTTGAGTGAAACGTTAAAACTCCATATATGGACTGTTTGTTTGTTTTTTTTTTTCCAGTGTTTTGTTTGAATTGTGGTGTGGTTCTAAAGAATCCCCAAAAGCTCATAGCTCATTTGAAATCTGAGTATAGATTACTTAGAGTTGAGGCTAAATATCCTCTTTCAGTATTTGCTGGTGGTAAAACTGCAGATACTAACTGGGCTTGCAGTTTTATAACAAGATATAAGTATGTTGCTAAATTAGCTGATGTTATAGACAGGATTCTAACGTAATCTTTTTTCTTCCCCCTTCTGTCATTCCAACATCTCTTTTTTCGAACTGTGAACTAAAGTGGAAGACAAGCATTCCAGTGATGCCAGTAGTTTGCTCCCACAGAATATTTTGTCTCAAACAAGCAGACACAATGACAGAGACTACAGACTGCCAAGAGCAGAGACTCACAGTAGTTCTACGCCAGTACAGCACCCCATCAAACCAGTGGTTCATCCAACTGCTACCCCAAGCACTCTTCCTTCTAGTCCATTTACGCTACAGTCTGATCACCAGCCAAAGAAATCATTTGATGCTAATGGAGCATCTACTTTATCAAAACTGCCTACACCCACATCTTCTGTCCCTGCACAGAAAACAGAAAGAAAAGGTATGCCATTATTACTAGATGCTGCACGTTGAACTGTAGATTGAGTTTTTTTTATTATATTACAGTATCTCCATTAGCTTGAATAAGACTCTTAATTATAAATTCTTTTTAAAAGTCTTTTAAATGTTACTGCGTAGATTTAGGTCTAGAGTTAGCCATATTTAGCTTTTTCTTTTAATTTTAATTACTAAGCCTTAGCTGTTTTGCCTTTGACACTTCGAAGTCAAGTGCTTATTAATTTATAAGTTAGTAATGGTTTAAAGTCAAAGGACTGTCCCATCATATTTGTGTAAAAGTAATTTTTGTTTTTTGTGATAATTGTCATGATGGTTTAGTTGAGATATTGTCTCAATTTTCTGTTAATTAAAATTTGATATGAATAGAGACCTTTTAAAACCTGTTATTTCTGCACAACATGCAACTATTGGTTTCAGTTTGTGAATAAGAAAACTGTGTCCTGGGCCAGAGGACAAAGAGTCTTAAAGTCTGAATTAGAACTTAAATCTGAAGGGTAGAAGTTAACTTCAGAACTCCAATTGTGTTTATCCAGCTCAGTGCTGATAACCGTAGCATGTTAAAGGAGAAAAATTGTGGCTACAACTACTCAGGAGATAACATACAACAGAAGCAGAGTGATGAGATAATAAGTTTATTTGCACAGACCACTCACAATTCTAAACTTAACACATTATAATGTGTTTTAAGAAATGAAGGAAATTAAAAGACAATAGGCAAATAAATTATAGGCAGACCCATTAGCAGCCTAATTAGCAGATTAGCATGAGTAAATTCTGAGAAACTTTTAAATGTCCTGTGGGTTTAAGAGATGTTACAGGGAGCTAATGAGTCTTTAAGCTTTTAATCTATGGTTTGATTCATTATTTCACATTGATTTAATTTGCTTACAAAGGGTTCTCATAGATTTCTTTGCTGCTTGTTTTCTTTTATGCATGTTATTTGAATTTCTTCTGTAAGTACTCATTCCATATTTAAACCACGTACTTTGGGCCGCCCGGGTGGCTCAGCGGTTTAGCGCCGCCTTCGACCCAGGGTGTGATCCTGGAGACCCGGGATCGAGTCCCACGTCAGACTCCCAGCATGGAGCCTGTTTCTCCCTCTGCCTGTGTCTCTGCCTCTCTCTCTCTCTCTCTCTCTCTCTCTGTCTCTGATGAATAAATAAAATCTTTAAATAAATAAATAAATAAGCCACGTACTTTTGTCATCTGGTGCTTAATGCATCATAAACAGATCGTCCCAAATGTTGTCAGATTCCCCTAAGATAATTTGTACCAAAATCCATATGTTGAAGTCATATTTACCCTGATGCAGAATTAAATTTGTAAAGAGAATTCTTGAGGGAAATCTGAATTAATGCAGTAATTGTTAATGTGGTAGTACTTTCTAAAGGATGTTAACGGTTTTTCAATTTTTATAATTTTGATTATTTAGTCACAGAAATTCTTTTAAAAATCATTAAATCCTGTGGCCTTTTAAAAGTCTTTATCTTGGGGTGCCTGAGTGACTCAGTTAAATGCCTTTGGTTCAGGTCATGATCCCAGGGTTTTGGGATTGAGCCCTGCAACCCTCTCCCTGCTCAGCAGGGAGCCTGCATGTCCCTGTCCCTCTGCCCCTCCTCCCTACTTGTGCTCTCCCTCTGTCTCTCACACCTTTTTTTTTTTCTCTCATACCTTTTTAAAATCTCAAATAAATAGAATCTTTTTTTTAAAAAAATATCTTTATCTCATTTCTCTCTTGTTAATTTAATTCTTAGCTCTTACCTCCTTTTTGAAATTCTTTCCATCACTGGCTTCTGGAATAATGCTATTTTTCAATATTCTAGTTCTCTTCTTGCCCCCTAAATAACCAGTATTGTTCATCCTTTTACTGTTTTCTTTTTTTCTTGCTCAGTATGTTCTCTTTTGCCAGGCAGTCTTATCTACAAAAGTGACTCCCAAATCTTTATTTCTGACTCCTACCTTTTATCTGCTTTATTTCAATAAGGACTTGTTGTGTCCCAAATGCCTCCCTTTCCCCACAGCTTATTCTCAGATTCTTGGTAAGTAACTACACTGTCCTCCACTGTTTCTTGTTCTTTAGAATTTGTCCTCATCTCTGTCTACTGACCTATCAGCAGATCTTGGATTCCGCCTTCTCTATCCTTTCTCTGGTTGTCGCCACTACTATGGAAACTCCAGGCATCTCTCTTGAAAAAGCCTTCTAATAACTGTTCTGCATCCTTCCATCCACACTATTCACTGACAGTTGTTTCATTATAAAATTTAGATTGGATTGTGTTACTTCTAATACTTTTCCATTATCCACAGGATACGTCCATACTTCTTAGTGCCTGACAGTCTGCTTGCAGCCTGTTATATCCTGGGCATGTTATATCCATTCTTGTTGTGAGCTTTTGCTGAAAAAGGACATGCTCTAACATTCCATCCTGTTGAGCTCTTTAAGAGGCAGCTCCAATGCCCTTGGGTTCTCAGCGTCAGTTATGCTCTCTTAGTCTGTGTTTCCCAAACCTCTCCCTGTTATATTTATTTATTATTATAGCACCTATCATATTGTAATTTTAGTTGACTTAATTAAACTGTTTAGAGTTAGGTATTAATTACATGTTGAACTTGGTTCACCTATACTACCTTCTCCCTCCATGCTTCACCATTCCTGACAAATTTTTAAAATATCATTAAAAAATTTCTTTTAAATATTTATTTATTCATGAGAGAGCGAGAGAGGGTGGGGGGTGCACAGACACAGGCAGAGGGAGAAGCAGGCTCCATGCAGGGAGCCCGACATGGGACTCAATCCGGGGTCTCCAGGACCACGCTCTGGGCTGAATTCTGCGCTAAACCACTGAGCCACCAGGGCTGTCCAAATACCATTAAAAATTAACTGTGTACCAGGCTTGGTGCTAAGTGTTTACTACATATTTTAGTTTATTTTTTAAGACAGTATTGCAAAGATGGTGTATCTTTTAGATAAGAAGAACCTGAACATTGCCACTGTTTAAGTACATGATGTTAGAGGCAGCTTCTCCAAAATTCATGTTATTTCCATAAAACCCTAGGGTAACGAAAGACACAAATCTATATATTTTTTTTTAATTTTTATTTATTTATGATAGTCACAGAAAGAGAGAGAGAGAGAGGCAGAGACACAGTCAGAGGGAGAAGCAGGCTCCATGCACCGGGAGCCTGATGTGGGATTCGATCCCGGGTCTCCAGGATCGCGCCCTGGGCCAAAGGCAGGCGCCAAACCGCTGCGCCACCCAGGGATCCCGACACAAATCTATATTAATTTGAACCCCAGTAATTAAAAATTGGTAACAAATCCTAGATGATTCCATTTTAATACTACAAAGTATATTTGCTAATCACAAACTTTTTCTAAAACTTTTACATATGGTAATTTTAAACTTACAGGAAGAAACTTGGTTACCTTGCAGTTGACTATTGAAATAGGAAAAATTGTATAATTTTCCCAAGTATTCCTTGTGTATAAATGAAGACTACTATTTTCAAACTGTTCATTAGTTGGTCTAAATTTGTGAAGTGTCCATTAATTTGAAATATTTTTTTTCTCTCAGGCACATCCATGTTCTTTAAGTTAAGCCTTTTTATTGACTGTTATCAATATACTGATTTCCTTGTTTGAGTTTTCCTTAACAAATAATTTATATTAAAAGGCTGATGATTGGGTAATATCAGACTTTTGGACTCTTGGTTGTAAGTGCTAATAGTATGGCTAGGCTCTATCTGGGGGTGTCCATGGTAAGATGCTGTGTTAAATAATAGCAAGATCTTTGTCATTATGACCCACTGCTCTATCCCTAGTTCTGGAAAAAATAACAGACCATCAATACTTGTAGATGGATAAGTAACAGAGAATGGTAATGGTGTGTGTGTTAAGGGCTTGGAAAGCACTTGCAGTAGTTCATGGTTTAAGAAATGGATTTGGAGAAAAAGAAAAGTATTATAATTGTTGTAAACCTAAAGATTTAGATCTGTTTAATGCCAGTGTGCCTTTTGAGAAGAAGCAACTAAATTAATTAATTTAAAGGATAAATTCAAAGTCTGTGCTTGCTTGAGAGACAGAGTGTGGAAAATCTGAAGCTCTGGTTTTGTAGGAAACAATCCTGGTGTTAGGTAGGGTGAAACAAGGTCAGGCATCTTCTTTTAGATCTGTATTTGTTGTTAGGATAACATTTGAACATCTCTTGGCATATTACTTTATTGGACAACCATATAACAGAGTGATAGAGACAATGATATACTTAAACACCTAAAACTTGGTTTTTATCAGTTGGTATCCCATTAACCATTCCTCATATATATATATATGTGTATATGTATATATATATTATTTATTTATTATACAGCGCAAGAGAGAGAATATGAACTGGGGGACTAACGGGGAGAGGGAGAAAGAATCTCTAGCAGACTTCCTACAGAGCATAGTGCGGAGCCTGACAAGGAGCTTGAGCCAAAACCAGGAGTTGGAAACTGGAACCTGGATGAGAAGTCATCCAGGAGCCTCTTCAGTCCCCCATAGACTGTTCTAAATTGTATCTAACTCTACCCTTTCTTCCAGATTCATGAAATGACAAAATAGGCAGGAAACCATTGCTTTGGCCAAATAACTGCCAGAGTGAGAGGAGTTTAATGACCTTAATTAATAAGTTTCTTACTTAGTAATTTTAGAGTTATGATTTATTAGCATAAACAAACTTGAAAAGTAAGGCAAAATAACCAAAGAAGCAGACCTATTCATTGAGTAATGCTAATCTGCTGAGGGCTAGTTTGCATCTAAATCCTTAATGTGGTTACTTAATTCCGCACTCAATCTAACAGGAGGGGGGATTAGTCATTAATGTGAGGTGTGAGTCACTTGGAATAAACTTTGCTTTTGTGTCTTGATGGTATGTAGACTGAGTGAAATTTAAATGAACCTGAAGATTTCAGTATGCATTAAGGCAGTACTAGCCTTTTATAAGCTAGTGTAGTAGGTCATTAACTAACTTGAGTGGGCCATGTTCAGCCCTCGCTCCTTTGCTTTACTTTATAATAATTTTTAGGATTACTAAACTCTTCATGAAAATTAGGAAAACTGGTTACAGATGTGTTAGTGACTCAAATTTTTTTTAAGATCTTAAAAAATTTATTTGACGGAGTAAAAGAGCACAAGCAGGGGAGAAACACCCCACCAAGCAGGGAGCCTGATGCAGGGATGCAGGGCTGGATCCCAGGGCTCTGGGATCATGACCTAAGCCAAAGGCAGGCATTCAACTAACTGAGCCATGCAGGCCCCCCATGATTCAAATTTTGTTGAATAACTGAATACGTTAGTAGAAGAATTTAGTCTGTATTAGTCTGTAACTTTAAAATTATGCTAGTTAATCTAAGATGGCACTTTTAACAATGGGACGGGGGAATAGCTGTGATGAAAGAATATACTATTTATAATTTGAGGGGTGGGGAAGGGCTTTTTAAATCAAGATCCAGTATGCCTTTGCCTTTTAAAAAAAAAATGTTGATAAATTTAAACACAAGACATATCTCAAATTGGTAGAAAATACTTGCAACACGTATAGCAATATGTTAAGGATTCATTAAGAATACATCAAAATAGTAGGAAAAAAGACAATCTAATAGAAAAAATAAGCAGTAGATATGAACAAGCAGTTATAGAAGAGGAAATTAAAATTGCCAGCCTTGGCTTACAGCTATAAAAGTTAACTCAAAATGGATCAAATACCTAAAGTTAGGAGCTGAAACTCTAAAAACTCTAAGAAGGAAACGGGTGAAAATTTCTGTGACATTGGATTTGGTAGTGATTTCTTAGATGTGACACAAAAAGCACAGGCAACGAAGGAAAAAGATAAAACGGACTTCATCAGTATTAAAAGCTTTTGTGCATCAGAGGGCACTCTAGAGTCAAAAGGCAACCCATACAGTAGGAGGAAATAAATTGTAAATCCTATATCCAGTAAAGGATTAATATCTAGAATATATGAAATCCTATAACTGAGCAATTAAATGAAACAAGCTAGCTCAAAAATGGGCAAAGGACTTGAATAGACGTGTTCTCCAAGGCCAGCCAGTAAGCACACAAGGCATTCAGCATCAGGGAAAGCAATCAAAACTACAGTAAAAAAAACATTTCACACCCATAGGATGATTATTATGAAAACAAACAGCAATGAAAATAAATGTTTTTGAGGATGTGGGAAAAATTAGACCTCTTTTTTTTATTTTTATTTTTTAAGACCGCTTGTACATTGCTTCTAGGAATGCAAAATGATGCAGCTCCTGTGGAATACAGTTTAGCAGTTCCTCAAAAAATGAAACCTAGAATTACCATAGGATCAAACCATTCTGTGCTTGGATATATAACCAGAAGAATTGAAAGCCAGGGAATCAAACCGGTGGTTATACACTGATATTTGTACCATTGTTATTTAAAATAGCCAAAAGATGGAAATGGTTCAGGTGTCCATCAGCTGTTACAGGTTTTAAAAAAATATATATTAGCTAGACATACAGCCTTAAAAAGGAAGGAAATTCTGACGCATGCTGCTGTGACATAGATGAAATTGAAGACCTTATGCTGAAAGGAGGTAGTATAGTGGCTACTAAGGAGTGGGATGATGAGCCCTTGTTTAATTGGTGACAGAATTTCTGTTTGGAGAGATGAAAAGGTTTTGGAGATGGATAGTGCTATGTGATGTTTGCACAACAGTTTGTAAATACTTAATGGCCCTGAGTTGTAAACCTAGAAGTAGTTAAAGTAGTAAGTTTTATGTTATATATATTTTAGCAGGCTAAAAAATTTCAAGAGAAAGATTATCAGTGCATATTGGAAATTAAGATTAAAATAAGATTTTTCACCTTTAAGATTAGTGACAGTTAACAGCTGGATGTGGGGAAGCACAATTGGTGGGAATGTGTATGTCGGTTATTAGAGGAATCCCTTTAATAAAATCTGTTAAAAGTTTCAATACGGGGATGCTTGGGTGGCTCATGGTTGGGCACCTGCTTCGGCTCAGATCGTGACCCCGGGATCTGGGATCGAGTCCCACATCAGGCTCCCTGCGAGGAGCCTGCTTCTCCCTCTGCCTGTGTCTCTGCCTCTCTTTCTGTGTCTCTCATGAATAAATTTCAGAGTATGTTTATCCTTTACATGTATAGCATAAAGATTTCCTCAGTTGAATAAAAAAGCAAGGTGCAAAAATATATCTTAACATATTTTACATCACCATATTTCTGTACGTTTGTAAAATGCAAAGAAAAGGTTCTGGGTGGTGGATATGTGATTTAACATATTCATGAATTATCAAATTAAAAATAAGTGAAAATCACAGATTATATACCAGGTTACTGCCACCTAGATACCTTATTATTACATTTTTTTCCTACTACTTTTGAATACTTTGTTTCCTTTGTAACTTCCCCATGTTGTAATCTTCAGTGTAACACCATTACTACAAAACAGAACAAAACAAACTGCCCTTCTTGCAACAGTAGTTTGAGCTTTGTTCACATGTTCCCCTGAATATTATTACAGCAACTCTCCAAGCATCAGAGGAAATTAATGATTAGAAATGTAGTATGGTACCTTTTACCCTTTTTAAGTGCAGTGTCTTTAGATCTTATTGTAGATCTAGAAGGAATTCTTTGGCGTGCCAGAAAAATGTAGGTCAAAAATAGATTTTGACTTTGGTTTATGCTCTTGGATATTTTGGATGGGGGCCTAGATTTAGAAGAGGTGAATATTAACTTTAAACCATAAAAGAATTAGGGTATAGTAACAGATTTTTAGGTGACTCTGAAGTTTAGTCTTTAGTAGATTATGGCCCCTACTGGTAAGCATTGGAAATGTAAGTGAATAATTCATACAAGTATAAGGGGAAAGAAAAATTTTGTCAAAGCATATATACCAAAAATGAGAGGATAAAATTTTAAAGTTTATAGTAAAGAGTTGGTTAGAGATCTGTAAGTCTTAGAAATAATCATAAGGGAAAGTGACTTAGTTTAAGTTTAAAATAGGTGTGTAAGAGATTGAAAAAAATGCTCAAAGGAACCTAGATTTGCTTGGGGAGAGTTTACATTTAAGGAATGAGACTGGAGGATGATATTCTTTAAAAGTGGAAGAGCCTATAGAAATGGCTTTGTAATGCAAAAAGTGTTCTTTTACCTACATTTACTTCTTGGTCTTTATTTTGAAAGACCCAAGTTTTTATTTGTTTAGTTTGATAAAAATATATATTTGATGACATTACTGTTTATTCCAAATAGTTCCATTTCCTCTCTGTGTTTTTTAAAAAGAAAGGTTGAGTATTTTATAGGGTTATTTAAAATAAGCTTAAATAAGTTAAATTTATCTCTAAGACTACATATAGTTCCTTACTTTTATGAAAGTAGCATAAAGCTGTAATTGTCAGTTATTTAGGATGGAGATCTTAGACTTTCCTCCGTATTATCATAAATTCTATACTTAGAGATTAGAGGGAGAATGCATGTACGTGGACCTGGGCCTTTACTGCAGGATCAGGTACCCATTCAACAAGTACATGTTGATGCCATCTTGGTGTCATGTCCTCTCGTACCAGGGCTATAGAGATAAATACAACAAAATCCCCCTACTGAAGTTGTTAAAGTTCTGCAAGAAAGGAAAGACAATAAACTATATAATAGAAGATACTGGGTAACGTTAATAGATCTCTTTTAGGGCATTCAAAACACAGGAGAGGTACCCAACCAATACCTTTCTTTAGTAATATTTTAAGACTACCTTACAGAGTAGTATTTTATATCTATATTATTAAACTCAGTACATTGTTCTCAGTTATATATATAGATTGAGGAAAGTAATATGTAAAATGTTTAACATGTAACATGTTTTGGAAGGGCATTTGTATGGATGTGTCTTTATAGGGAGACAAGGTGAGTGGAGCTATTATTAAAATAGTGTGGAAATACTTATATATGTGAAGAGTCTAAAAAACCAAAACCAAGTGTATAGATACAGAGCACACAGCTTGGTGGTTGCTGGGACGAAATAAGTGAAGGAAGTCAGAAGATACAAACTTCCAGTTATAAAGCAATGGGGACATAATGTGCATAATAATACTATTGTATATTTTCAACTAAGTCTTGAAAGTTCTCATAGCAAGAAAAATAATTTTGTAACTGTTTGGAGATCATTTTGCAGTATATATAGATAAGAATGTTGAACACCTGACACTACTAGAATGTTGTATGTCTGTTATACCTCAATGGAAAAAATAGGAGACCTACCTGGGAAAAATGATTTAGCTTTTCTGTCTTGCATCTTATCCTTAATTCCACTCACTCCTGTACCTTTGTGCTATGCTGCTTTGTTTTGGTTTTGTTTCCTTTGGTTTTTAAGGTGAAAAGCAACCTTGAAAGCTCTAACCTGTTTTTTCAGAATCAACTAGGGTGTCAGAATCACCTATAGAATTCTTACAACTTCAACATATGCCTGGGCCTCCCCAGGTTCATTAGAGTGGAGCCCAGGTATCTGTTTTGTTTTGTTTTGTTTTTAGCTTTATAGATAATTCTGATAAGCTTTCTGCTGAAAACTGATACTCAAACCTTTTAATAGAAAAATTCTGGCCTTTAAAGATGTTGCCTGTTCAAGGGTCTCCTAGATATTAAGCAGGATCACCTGGTTTCCATACTACTCTTCAGTGATCTTTGACAGAACTTCAAAAGAAATTTATCTTAGAGTAAACAAACTTACTAAAACTAAGAGTTAAGGATATTTAGTTTTTGTTACTTTATTTCTTTATGGTAATATGTATAGTTTTCTTTTCTGGGGTGTTTCCTTTTTTTGGATTAAAGGGCAGCACTCAAGAGTTTTTTAAGCTGTGCTTATTTTAAAAATGTGTGGATAGATTGAGCAGCATCAGAATACGTTAAAAAACAGAAGAAAGCCACAATAAAAGTAACAAAAGAGTAAGGATCATTTCAGAGGTATGTAAGCACTAATTTGATGGTTCATGCAGAAAGTAAAAATGCAGAACTTGTTTTCATTTTAAACATTAATCAGGAATGCCCCTAAGCTGACCCTTAAGGAGTATGATCTGGAGAAAACTGTCATCATAAAATGTAAGAACTGACAGGTTTTCAAAGGGGAAATTTTATTTCTTTCAAGTTTCTGTATACTTGTATATGAATCCAGAGCAACAAAATTGAACGTGATAGGCAATCTGCTAAACTGAATAACCCTCTTTAAAATGTGTGCTTTACAAAAATTCAGATGTTACACTTTTATCAATTTTGATCATAGTTGATCAACATAGCCATGAAATATATTTTAAAGCAGCTGTGAAGTCCATACTTCAGAGAGCTATTGCCCCTAATTCTTTTGACTATTATAGTAGTGGTATAAAAAGGCTGATAGAGGAGTCCTTTTTCAGTAAGTTTACTAGTAATTCCCAGCTTCTGTGGGGACATGAAGATTAATAAATGTTTAGTTCTTAGAATTGGAAATGAGGATTTGCAGTTACTAGGTAGCAGTGTAATATTCAGATGCAGTATTCCTGCAACTTTTATACATCATATAATAGTCTTAATTTGGGATATATATATATATATATATATATATATACAAACTTGAAAATCTTCAAGAAATAGGTGTGTATGGAAAATTAAAGATTTTTAGCAAATCTTCATATTTAGGCCAGTATTGTAAGCATATGCATGAACATCTTGATTAGTTGTTTTAATATTTTTATCCAGAGGTCCTCTGTTCCTCTTTTTTTCTTTCTTTAAAGTTATTATATTAGTAATATTCCATGGTATGAAAATACAGTGTTCATCTTTCTGTTGGTGAACATTTAGTTTGTTTCTAGTTTTGTGCTAAAATAGAAACAAGCATTGTATTATTATAAAAATTGTAAAGCCATTCCGGTTTCTTCTGGGAAATGTCTTTATTTCATCTTTTGTTCATTTTTCTTTCGTGTAGTTTGTCTTTTCTGATTATAGGAGTTCCTTAGAATACTTATCTGTGCTTTGAATGTAATTGGTTTGCTTTTTGTAGTTTTCTGCGTCTAGATGTCAAAGATACCTTCTTGTTTTCATCTTCTAGTTCTAAAGACACATAACAGAAGTTTAATCGACCTTATATTGGTTTTCTTTCAATTGTGAGTTTTTATACTGGCAAGACACATTTCACTAGCTGTGTTCTTTTTTTTTTTTTTCATGAACTTCATGGCCGTACTAGCCCTTACCTTTTTCTTTTTTTTTTTTTTTTAATTTTTATTTATTTATGATAGTTACAGAGAGAGAGAGAGAGGCAGAGACACAGGCAGAGGGAGAAGCAGGCTCCATGCACCGGGAGCCCGACGTGGGATTCGATCCCGGGTCTCCAGGATCGCGCCCTGGGCCAAAGGCAGGCGCCAAACCGCTGCGCCACCCAGGGATCCCTACCTTTTTCAAATAAGTTAATAGAATCAACTTCTCAAATACTGCCAAAAATGCTTTTGGAGTTTTGATTGCGATTGCATTGACTCTATATATGTAATTTGCAATGATAGCTTTCAGATAATGACCATTTTCCGTGCATGTTTTATTTATTTATTTATTTTTGGTTTATTTAAAATACTGAATATATGTATTGTGGATGGGTTGCTATTAAAAAAGCATCATTTCTAGTGCTAATAAGTTTTAAATGTGACAAATAGATATATTTATAGAAGGAAAGTATGTAATCTGGAAACTCAATTGTTAAGTATGAAAGTTCAAAGTTGGAGTTTCATTCTTCTGATCTGTAGCCTATATTGGAGGTGCTCGCCATGGTGTTAAATCCTGATTTGTTTTCTGGTCATTGTCATGTTTTGGAGGGCTGTTACTGTGGTCATAAACATTTTCACCTTAAATTAAGTCCAGGAGAATTGTATTGTACCTTTATCTTAATAGAAGCTTATTTGAACGTGTAGTTAATACATAACTAACTGTGTTTGAAACAGCATTACCAGTAAACAGAACATGAGACTTTTAGAATCAGACATGAATATAGCAGAATCACTGCTTTACCAAGTTTTGTGATTTCAAGCAAGTTACATAATCTTTCTTGTTTAGTTTTCTCACCTGTGAAATCGGGATATAAAAATACTTAACCCTATTATTCTAAGTAGGTAGATCTTTACTGAGCCCCCTCCCTGTGTCACCTTGGGAAGATGGAATGAAATTACTTGAGTTGGGTGTTTGGCACATGAAAGTTGCTCTTTCGATGTTGGTTCTAGTTTTCTCCAAGTAGTTTTTTTTCAGCCTTGTTATCTCCTTTTTACTTAGAGTCTACACCAGGAGACAAATCTGTATCACATTCTTGCACAACTCCTTCCACATCCTCTGCCTCTGGACTGAATCCCACATCTGCACCTCCAACATCTGCGTCAGCAATCCCTGTTTCTCCTGTTCCACAGTCACCGATACCTCCATTACTTCAGGACCCCAACCTTCTCAGACAGCTGCTTCCTGCTTTGCAAGCCACACTGCAACTTAATAATTCTAATGTGGACATATCCAAAATAAATGAAGGTAAATTGGTAACAGTTTTATTATTATTATTTGCTTCGTGTCGTTAGTAAATTCCCCAATTTAGGAGTGGTCTTTTGTTTCATTTTGAAATTCACATTTGAGCGTCATTCTTTGAAATTCATATCGTAACCTCATGGTTGTTGAAAGCCTTTGGTATTGTAATTGAGTTAGTAGTACTTGGATTTTTCCTGTATATTTTTCTTTTTTTTTTCTCTCTGTATATTTTTCAAGACTTGCTGTGTACGGTATTTACCGGAGATAAAGCTATTCTGTCTGCTTAATGTGTATAATAAATCTCTTTTTTTTAATTAAAATTAAATTTTTTTAATTTCTAAAAACTGATATAAAAACACTTAAATTCTAGCATATTGTTAATTCCAACTTTGCTTTTCAGTATGCTGTTTAGCTAGCAACATCAAAGAAGTCTGAATAAAAGTGGATATAGTTTTAATTGACAAGCTATTCAAATTCAAACAGTCTTAAGAGCATTTTAAAATTTTCTGTTTAGAATAGTCCATTTCAGTATGTGTACATTGTTACATAATATATTTAACAGTAGTGCTAAATGGTTAAGTTCTTCCTTTATCTTAAAAATGGAGCTATTTCACGCTAGTTGGTCAATAATTTTGTTCTTACTGTACTTTCTTGCATTTTGATTTTATTCTCTTAAGATAACTGTGCCATTCTATTTGATAGGTACATGTTTTACTAGGGAAAGTAGGACTTTAAGCAGTTTGAAGAGATGATAGCATAAGAAAATGTCAATAATAAAGGATCTTGTGCTTTGAAAATAAATGATGTTCCTAAATTACCTAGCTTCTTTTATTTAATGTCTGTTCTTTAAAAGATTGTTGGAGTGGGTATTAATGTAGGGTTTTATTTTATTTTATTTTTAAAGATTTTATTTATTTACTCATGAGAGGCACAGAGAGAAAGAGAGGCAAAGACACAGGCAGATGGAGAAGCAGGCTCCATGCAGGGAGCCTGACATGGGACTCGATCCCGGGTCTCCAGGATCATGCCCTGGGCTGAAGGCAGGCACTAAACCGCTGAGCCACCTGGGCTGCCCTAATGTAGGGTTTTAATGGTCACCTTGTTTAGTAAAGCATTCACATGAAATAACTACCCTTTATCTTTTTAATTTCAGGTAACCTACAAAAGCCCTTTAGCTATTAATGAATAGATTTCTGGTATAATCAGAATTTCCAGGGAACACTCTTTACTGTTTTTAAAAAGTCTCCGGAGTTTCTTAAATTGAACACAAATTTTAATGCAAAGGAAAACTACTGTTTTCCTTTACAAAAAAAAACCATTAAATTTCTTCTACCTCTGATCATTTCCTATCTCTGGACCCATTTTATTACCATCTTACAGATTTTTATTTTGAGAGTTCTAGTTTGAAACACTGCAGTTTCTTTGGGGTTTTTTTAGTTTTCAAGTTGTTACTAATACCATACTGTGCCACTATGTTTTTATTTTAATTTAAGATATGTGTTTAGTTCTTACAGCAGCTGTGACACAAGCCTCATTGCAGTCTATAATTCATAAGTTTCTTACTGCTGGACCATCTGCTTTCAACATAACTTCTTTGATTTCTCAAGCTGCTCAGCTCTCTACACAAGGTATTCATTTTCTTAGGTATTGTGAGAATTGTATATTAATTTGGAGCAGGGGGTTCATGGTAAAACTTTTTGGTTTCTGAAGAGACTAGCTATAACAATTTGATGTTTGTTTTACAGGATCCTGTAATTTGTTTTTAATTTTATTTATTTATTTATTTGAGAGAATGTACATGAGGGCGGGGAGAAACAGACTTTCTGCTGAGCAGGGAGCCCAATGTGGGACTCAATCCTGGGACCCTGAGACCATGACCTGAGCAGAAGGCAGATGCCCAATCTATTGAGCCACTCAAACACCCCTGATGTTTGATGATTTTTTTTTCTAACACTAGTATATACAGTATTTTTTTTTCCAGATGAGGCAAACATTGACATTTATCTTCCAGTATTGCCATTAAATCTGTAATACATATTTAATTCAGACTTTAAGTTGTCAATGTACTCTAAAGCTGAGTGTAAACTGATATAAAGCTGAGTGTAAACTGATAGGTCCTCAATTTTTATGAAACATTGAATATATTTTAAGTGTTGGTTTGGTTCACATTTGATGTTTAATGATTTTTGACTGACCACAGGATACAGAAATGCTCAAGTCCTGTCTTAAATTACCTATTTCTCTTCTCCATGAAACATCCAATGGAAAGAGGCATATATAGGAACAAAGAAGAAATGAATTGGTCACTTTGACTTGTCCCCCTGCCCCAATTCTGAAAACTAATAAACTGAGCAGAAACACTTATTCTGAAATTGAAATATAATAGTGCAAAGACTTAACTCTCTGGTTATCCTCATGAGGCAGGAGATAAAGGGGTATAACCAGGCCTAAATATAGAATAAGAAAGAACAAATAAGAATGGTGAGGATGCCTTCCATGTGAGAATAGTTCAGGCTTACCTTCTTGCTTCAGCCTAAAAAAACAGGTTGGAGGAGGCATACATTGGATGTGCTTCTCTAATTCACAGCTCGTTTTTAGTCCGTGACTCCAGTGAGTATTTCAGATTCTGACTTTAAACAGTTAAGTGTTCTGTCTGGTGTTCAGGGGGCATGTAGAGGGATGGAAAGACCTCTACATATATATTACGGAAGTTTTGGTTTATTTGGAATTAATTAATTGCTTTACTTTTTCACAGCTCAGCCATCTAATCAGTCTCCAATGTCTTTAACTTCTGATGCATCATCCCCAAGATCGTATGTGTCTCCAAGAATAAGCATACCTCAGACTAACACAGTCCCTATCAAACCTTTGATTAGTACTCCTCCTGTTTCATCACAGCCAAAGGTATGTTGCTTTTGAGGGAAATTTGGAAAAGAAAGCACGAAAGCACTCACTTCTGGAAAAACAAGTTTAATGTTTTAGACTCTCTATTGTAGGAAAAGCCCTCTTTGAGAACGTGTAGTAGTGGTGGAGTGAATGATGGGTCAGCTTAGATGCAGGTTAGTCTCAGTAAATTGAGGACTCTAGAGGGAGTTGCATCTATGCTACTTTTAAACATTTTTTTAATTAAAAAATTATATTTATTTATTTACAGAGAGGGCATGGGGGGGGGAGGGCAGAGGGAGAAGCAGACCCCTTGCTGAGCTGGGAGCTCACTGGCGGCTTGATCCTAGTACCGGGAAGTCAGACACATAACTGACTGAGCCACCTAGGCACCCCCATCATATGTGTTACTTTTATACGCTGATTGTTTTCTCTTACTGGCTGAGATTTGTGACCTGGAGGAAGAGTGGGATAAAGAAGGATAAAATAATTGTCTTAATATTTGTAGAGTTTTTTAACTTTTTAAAAGATATAACCTGTTTTCCAGTGGCTTTCCTCCCATACTTTTATTTTAGAAATGAATCCATTTCTGTGCTAAGAGCTTAATAGTATTATATTTAACTTCACATCATGAGAATCAACTACTATTTGCTTCATTTAATAGATAAGAGAATTAAGCCTTCAGTTAAATCCAGTTTTTGTGGTGGAATCAGAATTTAAGGCCTAGGTCTTTCTGAACACAGAATCCATTTTACTAAGCTTATACTACCTGTGTTTCTCCAAGCAAAAGTTTGCATGAATGGCTCCTCAGAGACAGTTAGAAAATTGCTGGTCTCTTCTTATTGGAATATAAACCAGACCTTAACAACACTGCCTTCAGATTTTATACTATATCATTTGAGTCTTGCCCAAATTTTTTTTTTTTAAGATTTTATTTATTCGTGAGAGACACAGAGAAAGGCAGAAACACAGGCAGAGGGACAAGCAGGCTCCATGCAGGGAGCCCGATGTGGGACTTGATCCCAGTACTCTGGGATCACACCCTAGGTGGAAGGCAGACGCTTACCTGCTGAGCTACCCAGGTATCCCTTACCCAAAATTTCTTAAGCAAATCTTAGTCATACTCATTCTTTGCTTTGTAGTCCTATTACCAGCAAAACATTAAAAGATTTGGAAGTTGGTATATGCACAAATTGCAGTTTTTTTTCTTAATGGTAAATTTAAGAAATTCTTTTTAGTTAAAAAGTAGGCTATTTCAATCCTTCATGCTGAAGATTTTTTTTTTTAAGAAGGAACTTTTTTTTTTTAAGAATTTATTTATTTATTCATGAGAGACACAGAGAGAGAGAGAGAGAGAGAGGCAGGCAGAGAGAGAAGCAGGATCCATGTAGGGAGCCCGACGTGGGACTCGATCCTGGGACTCCAGAACCAGGCCCTGGGCCAAAGGCAGGTGCCAAACTGCTGAGCCACCCAGGAATCCCCTGAAGATTTTTTTTTTTTTAAGATTTTATTTTATTTTATTTTATTTTAATTTTTTATTTATTTATGATAGTCACACAGAGAGAGAGGCAGAGACGTAGGCAGAGGGAGAAGCAGGCTCCATGCACCAGGAGCCCGACGTGGGATTCGATCCGGGGTCTCCAGGATCACGCCCTGGGCCAAAGGCAGGCGCTAAACCACTGCGCCACCCAGGGATCCCTAAGATTTTATTTTTAAGCAGTCTCTACGCTTATCGTGGGGCTCGAACTCACAACCCTGAGATCCAAGAGTTGAATGCTCTACCTACTAAGCCAACCAGGGGTCTTGCCAAAATTTTATATTGAAATAAAGTTAAGGCTTAAAGCTTTAGGCTTTTTCACAGAAGCCTAAAAATAAAAACGTATTGAAAGATAACTTGAAATTGATGCTAGGACAGCTTTTAGGTCTTCCTTAGCTTATCCCTTCCCTATTTAAGTCATTTATCTAAACTCATTTTAGGGTCAGTCTGGATTGATACATTTAACTCAAAATTTAAAAAGAAATTAGTCTATTCTGCAATTTCATACTGTTTGCACTTTGTGAGAGAAGGAAAAAATTGTTTCAACAAAGGAGATCTTCTTAGAGCTTAAAACTCGTCAGGGTGTAGTATCTTAGGAGTACAATAAATAATGACTAAAAGTGATTGTAAAGTTTTACAATCAGTTATAAGATTAGCATTTCAAATCCCTTATGTATATGGGCATCAAATTTTTTTTTTAATTTTATTTATGATAGTCATACAGAGAGAGAGAGAGAGAGGCAGAGACATAGGCAGAGGGAGAAGCAGGCTCCATGCACCGGGAGCCTGACGCGGGATTCGATCCCGGGTCTCCAGGATCACGCCCTGGGCCAAAGGCAGGCGCCAAACCGCTGCGCCACCCAGGGATCCCCATCAAATTTTTTTTTAAGTGGGAATTCAGTATTAAGTAGACCTTATAAAAATGCTTATAAAAATGATTTTTATGTAGCCAGGCTATCCAGATTTGTTTGGGGGAATATTAAAAAAAAAAAAAAAAGGAAGAAAGAAGAAAAAAACAAAACTATTATTGGAGGATGTGACTTAATCACAAATGGCTGTCTGCCTTCGTGCCTTAATTCGGGGCTTGTGTTTAAAAGTACTTGTTTTCTTTTTCTGTGGCATGTAAGTATGTGTAGTGTACATATCCTCACTGACAATCATGGTCCTCTTGTTCCACCTCTGTAGGGTAACATGTCTTTGAAGACCACTCCAGTGTTGACTCATTCACTGGTAGACCAATCTATACGCTCTGCATATGTGGTTTAAATTTGAGCAGCTGTATTTGTATGATATAGTAACATTAATTTTTACTGATATAAAAATAACTGAATCAGAGGAGCTATCTTAGTGTATTAGAAAGAAAACTGGGCTCAACATTAGAGAACTAGTTTGTGTTCTTCTGCTTTACAAAAAGTAATCTTAAAGTCTTCTGGGCCATTTTATGAAGAAATTCTATGTTAGTCTCAAAATGAACGTGGCTCTTCTAACTGTGAACTTTGGGAAATTAATCTGACTGCAATTCTTGAAGTCTCTAGATTTTTCAGAGTTTAAGACTATCCAACTAGATTTGGAGGGGTGTGTGGATTTGGGGACCTGGATGACCATGATTTACACAATTAAATATGTCTATATCACTAATAATTATGAAACAATTAGGGGACAGCTCATGTTATCTTAAAAATTACTAAAGAATAGAAATAAGAGACTTCACATTGATAGTACTTTTGGTTTTATGTACTTTCCATGGTATTTATGTATATAATAGAAGCCTGTCTCACCAGATTTTGACATTTCAGGTTAGTACTCCAGTAGTTAAGCAAGGACCGGTTTCACAATCGGCCACACAGCAGCCTGTAACTGCTGACAAACAGCAAGGTCATGAACCTGTCTCTCCTCGAAGTCTTCAGCGCTCAAAGTAAGTTCATGTGTGTTGAAACATTTTTTCATTAATGTTGCATGCTGCATTGTTTGAATATTATAAAAATATATGTATAATAGAACTTGATCTTGTAAGAATCCATGGTTAGCCTAAGTTTTATGTATTATAAGATTTACAAAGGCAAATCTTACTCCAAGTAGGTTGTTGTCTCTAGTAATGAAGCCAGCTTATTTTTTGAAGAAAGTCATTCTTCAGATTTTACTTAATAGAATATGATAGGAGTAACAATATGTCATACTTGTACAAAGAGGGCACCTGATTTTATAATACTTGTTGGAAATGACATCATTTTTTAACCTCCTCATAGCAGTTTTAGATATGAGTGTATTGCTGAATCCAAAAATGGGAAATACTATTTCTCAACTGGTATGTGTCAGGTTTTCCTAAGAGCTTCAATTTTGACCCCTGTGTGGAGTGCTTGTCAGATAGGGCTGTATTGTGTTACATGTTTCTTTGTTAATTAACAAATACAACTTTAAATGATTTTCATTTGATTGATTTTCCTATTTTGATTTCTTGCTATGAGGTAGCAAAATAATTCAACTATTGTTTTTATTGTTGTTTTCTAAACAAGCATTTCAGAACTTTTACATCCAAATGAGAGTTGTTCCCTTCAAAATAATCACCTTGGGAAGCTGTCTACTTACTCCAGCAATGTTGCCATTGCTCAGAACATTTTTGGGAAATACTTCTTTTAAATTGTCTTTAGAGGCTGCAGTATTATTTTAAATATCCTCAGTGATGAAAACTCTTCATCCTTTGGGAGATTTAGTTTTTGGAAATAACTGAAATTCATTCAGAGCCAAGTCTGGTGAAGCAGGTAGGAAATCAACTTGGGTGATTAAAGTTTTGGTTCTTACCACCATATCCCCAAACCCTAGCCAAACCATACAGTTTTAAAAGAAGATAACTTATCTCAGAGTGTTATTTTGGGTCTTATTTTGCCACTAAACTCATTTGTTGCTGTCCAATAAAATGCCTGTATTTTGCTTCACATTATCTACCCTCTGATTCAGTATTTTGTTCTGACACTAAACAAAGGCAATAGATTTTTTCCCCCTCTTTATCTACATGTACTTAAGATGCAATACTCAGTTGTGCCTTATATCTACAACTGTTAAAATATGACCATTTCTTAGTTACATTCTGAGTAGTGTTTCTGGTATACAAAATCACAGGTTCTGCTGTCAAATTTGAAGAGCACTATTAGTTTAAATTTAACTGACATTACTGTTCTTAGAAGGGCCCTTTTTCCTCCCAAAAGTGTGTTTAAGGAGTACATGATATATAACTACACTTTGGATTTTAAATTCTATGTATTTGATGTTAAAATAACAGATTTTTCTTAGGAATTTGGATATCTTTAATTTAATAGAAGATATTGACAATTTTTAGGTATCTCCTTTTAAAAATATACTATACATTCAATTCTTTTTTCTCTTCCAGTAGCCAGAGAAGTCCATCGCCTGGTCCAAATCATACTTCTAGTAGTAATGCATCAAACGCAACAGTTGTACCACAGAATTCATCTGCCCGACCTACATGTTCATTAACACCTACGCTAGCAGCACACTTCAATGAAAATCTCATAAAACATGTTCAAGGATGGCCTGCAGATCATGCAGAGAAGCAAGTATGTTACATGATTCATAGCAGATGTTTTACCTTTGGATGAATGACAAAATATAATTTCTTCTAGAAAATCTAATCTAGATCACTGAATTTAAGCTACATTTAAAGTAATGTCTAATTAGATTGTCTATAGTCAGTGCATTAAATTAAATATTTGGTAAGCACTTATTTTAGGGCATTTATGAGATAACTTTTTATGGTTTCACATAAAATATTTTAATATACTCAGCATTTAGCACTGTGCTGAGTGCTTTATTTTCTCCACTTCTCAAAACTGTTAAGCAGTGCAGATGAGTTCTCCCATTTTACCATTGAAGACCCTTAAGACCAAATAAATTATATACCAAAGTCACCCAGTTAGAATAGTTATGAGGCTTAAAGCCAGGATGCTACTCAGCCAGCTGCTCTGATAGTTTTAGAACTTGTTCATACTATTACTCTTCTATCTCTCCACTAGACTAGCAAGTAGAAGTTAGAAAACAGTTTTGCTTTGGAATGAGGGACCTTTGGACATTCCAATTAACTGCCATTGGCTTCTCCCTTTTAGCAGCTTACTGACTGTCTGAAATTTTCTCTAAGTTCACAGAGGTAATATTGCATATCTTATGACATCAGAATACAGTGAAGTCCCTTTTAACATTGTTACACCTGAACTTTACTCTGGCTGACTCAGCATCTTATTAACCACGAATCATGAGCTCTTCTATCCTTAGTGCTATGCAATACTAAAATTGGAAATACTATATCCTCCAGAAGTTGAAGGGGGAAATCTTGGAAAAATACCTTCTTTCCACCATTAGACAGTTTTTTAAAGAAAATCCTTTTTCTCCTTTAGATTCACTATCATTTTTGTGGATTTAAAGGCGGATTGTTCTGTAATCTTGGTACAAAGTTGTCAGAAATTTAATGTTTTGGGGTTTTTGTTTTTTTTTTTTGTACGTGATTGTGGCATGTATGTGATCTTTATTTCTTTAATTATAGGCATCAAGATTGCGAGAAGAAGCCCATAATATGGGAAGTGTTCACATGTCAGAAATTTGTACTGAATTAAAAAATTTAAGATCTTTAGTCCGAGTATGTGAAATTCAAGCAACTTTGTGAGAGCAAAGGTAAGTTTTTCACTGACAAAGTTTTTGTCTTAGTATATCTTAAATCAGACTGAAGAATATAAATCAAATTTCATTTCTGAAATTTAAAGTTCTCTTTGATAGAACGTGTTCCATAACACTGTAACTGCATTTTTAAAAAACGATTGATTTAAGAGAGAGAGTGAGTGAGGTGGGTGGGGGGGAGCAGAGGCAGAGAATCTTTAAGCAGACTCCCTACTAAATGTGGAGCCTGATAACACGTCTTGATCTCTAGACCCATAATAAGATCATGACCTGAGCCAAAACAAAGAGTTGAACTCTCAACCAACTGAGCCACCCAGGTGCCCCACACTATGATTACACTTTGTAATTTAATAATAATCCTGGTGAATGGTAATGGCATCTAGATTTTAGTTCTCTAACCCATGGTAGATGCTTCATTAGACTTTTGTCTTCTAACTCTGTAAAGTACAATAGTATTTAAATAGTGAAATGTTATAACACTGTTAACATATAATGTTAACTAAATGTTAACAACAACTGTTAACACAGTTGACAGCAACTAATTATAAAGGGTCTCCTCTTCAATTGAGGGTAGTATTTGGTTGCTGGCCATACTTGTTTCAGTTGAAATTTCAAATCACTGTAAACATTGTCTTTGGATATTTCCAAGATCCCTTGGAAATTTAATTGTCTAGCAAGTATATCTGTTTCTGAGGTGTTTTCACTTAAACTCTTCTTGTCTCTCAGTTTTTAATCTAGTATCCTACTCAAGCAAGGATATCTACATCCAAGTAAATAGGACAGATATTTTTTACATGTGTCTTATAAAATCAAGGACAAATTTTTAAGGGCCTCTCACATCCTATCTTTATAAGTCACTGGGTCACAAGTAGAGTTAGTCTTAACATGAATCTACAAATATTTAGTAAATACCAAGTTGGCATTTATAGTAAAAATTGAAAACTGTTTTTGTCTAATCCTTTATTAAATTCTCTGGAGTTGTATTTTGAATATCAACTGGGATTTGTTTATGATTGCTCTGAAAGTACTTCAAACATACATAAAACTTGACTACATTTTGGCTTAATAAGACAGGTGATTTGACTTTTAGGAAATTATTTGCTGCCCCAACTATTGACAACAGTATACACTGATTACCAAGCTATAAATACTATATAATTATGCCTATTTCACTGGTACAGGCAGTAAATATCATACTCCATAGAAAAGAAGGGTCAGAAGTTCATGGAAGGTTTATGAAGTTCATGGAAACCTAGTTAGCCGTGGAGTTTATTTTATTTTTTGTTTTAAATATGCTTGTTAATTGGAATTTGACTCAGCTTTCTTTATGAGCCTATGTTTATATTGAGAATTTGTTCTTCAAAATGATTAGCCTCTTGCACCTAGTTTATTCTAGGCTTATTCTGTTGTGGCCTAGAAAACATATTTGGCTCAGGTTGTGATCCCGTGGTACTGGGATCAAGTCCCACATCAGGCTCCCTGCAGGGAACCTACTTCTCCCTCTGCCTATGTCTCTGCTTCTGTATGTCTCATGAATAAAGAAATAAAATAAAATATGTGTCTCATATTTAATATGTGCTGCCTTTTGTGTGTATCTGTGGTGATACAGTAAATGACATTTTAAAAAATCAGTCTTTATAGTCAAATTAATTGAGAAATTGTTAGAAAACCAGGAGACATTCTAACTTTTGTCATCCTAGTGTTTCATGCATTCACTGGTCATTTTGTCTTAACTCTAGACTAACACATTTATTTATTTTTAAATATTTATTTATTTGAGATGGGGAGGGGCAGAGGGAGAGAGAATTTAGAGCAGACTCCCTGCTGAGCACAGAGCCTGCCATGGGGTTTGATCTCAGGACCGGACCTTAAGATCATGACCTGAGCCAAAAGCAAGAGTTGGGACACCCAACTGACTCAGCCACTCAGGTGCCCCTAGACCAATCCATTTTTAATTTCTTAGTTTTAACTGTAGTTATTCATTTTATCTTTTTTTAAACATTTTTAAAAGATTTTTTATTTATTTAAAAAAATTATTTATTCATGAGAGAGAGCAGCAGAGACAAAGGCAGAGGGAGAAGCAGACTCCATGCAGGGAGCCTGACGTGGGACTCGATCCCGGTCTCCAGGATCAGGCCCTGGGCTGAAGGCAGAGTTAAACTGCTGAGTTAAAACTAGACCTGCCCTACGACCAGCAATTGCACTGTTGGGGATTTACCCCAAAGATACAGATGCAGTGAAACGCCGGGACACCTGCACCCCGATGTTTCTAGCAGCAATGTCCACAATAGCCAAACTGTGGAAGGAGCCTCGGTGTCCATCGAAAGATGAATGGATAAAGAAGATGTGGTCTATGTATGGAATATTACTCAGCCATTAGAAACGACAAATATCCACCTTTTGCTTCGACGTGGATGGAATTGGAGGGTATTATGCTGAGTGAAATAAGTCAATCAGAGAAGGACAAACATTATATGGTGTCTCATTCATTTGGGGAATATAAAAATAGTGAAAAGGAATGAAGGGGAAAGAAGAGAAAATGAATGGGGAAATATCAGAGAGGGTGATAGAACATGAGAGACTCCTAACTCTGGGAAATGAACAAGGGGTGGTGGAATGGGAGGTGGGCGGGAGTTGGGGTGACTGGGTGACGGGCACTGAGGGGGGCACGTGATGGGATGAGCACTGGGTGTTATGCTGTGTGTTGGCAAATTGAACTCCAATAAAAAGAAATTTTTTTAATTTTTTAAAAAATTAAATAAATAATATAAAAATCATGTACTATGTATTTCCCTAAATTAAAGTGGAGTGAGTCAGAGCTCCAGGCGCTTGACAACTGCATCCCCTCACACTGTGTCAGTTTTGGGGCCATCATTGGAGACAGCCATGGTTCAGTGTGTTTCTGATCGCAGAGGTCCATGAGTCCCCAGGACACCAGATCAATTTTTGGAATTATTTACATACTTAGAACAATTGAGATAAAGAATAAGACTCTGGTGAACCAGGCAGATGGAAAACCTCTCTGAAGGTGACAAAAAGCCAACAGCTCTAAATCTACAGGAGCTTACCCCAAATGGACACAGCGATTCCCTGGGGCTCCCTGCTCCTACCTCCACAGTCTCTATCTTTATCTCCCCCATACTAGATCCAGGCGGGGTCACACACATATACATAAAGATTGGTTGGTTCCACAGTGACTCTACACTTCTTTCCTTTGAAGAATAGCATATGCTGCATGTCTCTAATAAGAAAGTAATACAGGTTCACTGCAGAATCTGGGAAAAAGTATAAGAGAGAAAGTAAAGGAAATTTAGGGAAAACTAATATAACATTTGGTTCTATGGCTTTCCAAACAGGTTTATATGTTTTTTAAAATGGGGTCATGCTGTACGTTTGCTTTTTCACTAAATTTCTACGTTTGCCTTACACCTTGTTAATAAATGATAATAATCTGCCATTTGGTCTTCCCTGATGTGAAAATGCTTTTTGCCTGTGAAATATAAACAGATTGAAAGAATTCAAAATCCAGCTTCATCCAGTTTAAACTTGAATATTGAGAGACTCAAATGTTATGAGAAGGGGTTATCTTTAGAATAATAATTACTAACTAACATTCATTGGATGCTTATTCTTATGTTAGGCATGATGCCAGGAACTCTAAAATGTTATCTGGTTAGATGCTTACAATAACCCTGTAAAATAGAATCATGGCCCTTATTTTCAAATGACACAGTAGCATAGAGGGGTCCAGAAACTCGCAAAGGACTCAGTTTGGCATTGGGGGTGGTGAGTCTTAGTGCCATGTCAGCCAAACTAAAGGTCATGTTTTTAACTACTGCATTCAATTATTCAAGTGGTCTCTATCGATAAAGTCATTTCTATACACTAACAATGAGACTGAAGAAAAAGAAATTAAGGAGTCAATCCCATTTACAATTGCACCCAAAAGCATAAGATACCTAGGAAAAAACCTAACCAAAGAGGTAAAGGATCTATACCATAAAAACTATAGAACACTTCTGAAAGAAATAGAGGAAGACACAAAGAGATGGAAAAATATTCCATGCTCATGGATTGGCAGAATTAATATTGTGAAAATGTCAATGTTACCCAGGGCAATTTACACGTTTAATGCAATCCCTATCAAAATACCATGGACTTTCTTCAGAGAGTTAGAGCAAATTATTTTAAATTTGTGTGGAATCAGAAAAGACCCCGAATAGCCAGGGGAATTTTAAAAAAGAAAACCATATCGGGGGCATCACAATGCCAGATTTCAGGTTGTACTACAAAGCTGTGGTCATCAAGACAGTGTGGTACTGGCACAAAAACAGACACATAGATCAATGGAACAGAATAGAGAATCCAGAAGTGGACCCTCAACTTTATGGTCAACTAATATTCGATAAAGGAGGAAAGACTATCCACTGGAAGAAAGTCTCTTCAATAAATGGTGCCAGGAAAATTGGACATCCACATGCAGAAGAATGAAACTAGACCACTCTCTTGCACCAGACACAAAGATAAACTCAAAATGGGTGAAAGATCTAAATGTGAGACAAGATTCCATAAAAATCCTAGAGGAGAACACAGGCAACACCCCTTTTGAAGTCGGCCACAGTAACTTCTTGCAAGATACACCCACAAAGGCAAAAGAAACAAAAGCAAAAATGAACTATTGGGACTTTATCAAGATAGGAAGCTTCTGCACAGCAAAGGATACAGTCAACAAAACTCAAAGACAACCTACAGAATGGTAGAAGATATTTGCAAATGACGTATCAGATAAAGGGCTAGTTTCCAAGATCTATAAAGAACTTATTAAACTCAACACCAAAGAAACGAACAATCCAATCATGAAATGGGCAAAAGACATGAACAGAAATCTCACAGAGGAAGACACAGACATGGCCAACACGCACATGAGAAAATGTTCCGCATCACTTGCCATCAGGGAAATACAAATCAAAACCACAATGAGATACCACCTCACACCAGTGAGAATGGGGAAAATTAACAAGGCAGGAAACCACAAAGGTTCGAGAGGATGTGGAGAAAGGGGAACCCTCTTACACTGTGGGTAGGAATGTGAACTGGTGCAGCCACTCTGGAAAACTGTGTGGAGGTTCCTCAAAGGGTTAAAAATAGACCTGCCCTACGACCCAGCAATTGCACTGTTGGGGATTTACCCCAAAGATACAGATGCAATGAAATGCCAGGACACCTGCACCCCGATGTTTCTAGCAGCAATGTCCACAATAGCCAAACTGTGGAAGGAGCCTCGGTGTCCATCGAAAGATGAATGGATAAAGAAGATGTGGTCTATGTATACAATGGAATATTACTCAGCCATTAGAAATGACAAATACCCACCATTTGCTTCAACGTGGATGGAACTGGAGGGTATTATGCTGAGTGAAGTAAGTCAATCAGAGAAGGACAAACATTATATGTTCTCATTCATTTGGGGAATATAAATAATAGTGAAAGGGAATATAAGGGAAGGGAGAAGAAGTGTGTGGGAGATGTCAGAAAGGGAGACAGAACATAAAGACTCCTAACTCTGGGAAACGAACTAGGGGTGGTGGAAGGGGAGGAGGGCGGGGGATGGGGGTGAATGGGTGATGGGCACTGAGGGGGGCACTTGACGGGATGAGCACTGGGTGTTATTTTGTATGTTGGCAAATTGAACACCAATAAAAAATACATTTATTATAAAAAAAATAAAGTCACTTTTGGAGACCATGACAAGGACAAGGCTTAACATGCTGTTTACTAGAAACCCTACTGAATGACAACCTATTAATCTATTAAGAATCTTTTTTTTTCTTTTTGTTAGTATTTTAGACCACAGAGATGCAAAGAGACTTTGTTTCCAGCTTATGATTTAATCTGTAAAGTAAAAAAGTCTATCCAAATCACAGAATAGGGACTCTAAGCTCTCTTGAGCTCTCTCCCATGCTTTAATTAGATTGACATTTTAATAGATGTGATATCCTTCTAATCACTCTTCTATTGCCCAGAGTGAATTACTGCTAAATAACTCCTAGACAGCTGTGGCTACATCACTTTTAGAAGAAATTTTTGTGGTTAGCCTCTCTTTGGGGTAGTCAGAGCTTCTGAATGAGTAATGATAAATCATTCTAAGTGATGTTTGCCTCAGCAGGAAGGAAAAAAATACCCAACAACCTGCAACACGTATCTGTTGATGACTGAACTGCTTCTTCCAGATCCACTATGACCAGAAGTGAGTTCTACTTCAAAACGTTAGCATGACAGGAAGAGATTGCAATTGAGCTTGGCGAGTATCAAGGACACTGCTTGCAGAAGAGTTATTGAAGACTGAGTTTCGACAGCCTTGAGACGAGGGAGTTGTGCAAGCTTTCTGAATAGTGAGAATTATAAAATGAAACCCACCTCATCTTCATGGATAGAGTTACAATTTTTTCCCTTTTGCAATATGCTAGCTAAATTATTTATCCTGAGGCCTTAAAGAACGAGTGGCTTCCAAAGTCATTTCAGAGTTTGAAGAAAAATCTTTTCCAAAAATTAAGCCAGTGTTTCCTCCAGCCATGACTTCCACCATCTGGCCATAGATTCTTTTCCTTCCTGCTACCTCTCATGTGGGCTGGCCCCTCACCATGGCTAATGATGCCCAGATGTCCTGGATCCACAGGGTCCCCACCTTCAGCTGCCTGTCAATGCATCATCTCCTCTAACTCCTGCCAGGAAATAAAAATTAGAAACCACATTCCTCTCTTCTGGACCAATAGCAAAGAGCTCCCTGGTCAAGGTAGGGTAAGTTGACATCTCAAAGCTTTCAGGGTAGGTTATATTTCCATTAAGAACAACAGAATATCTTTATTTTTCCAGCAGTACCCATGAAGGCACAGACCCCAGCAGTCTGTGTGCAAACCTGTGAAACTGTTGCTTGGCTCCTTATCAGTTAGGGAGTCTAGCCTTGATGGCTTTCCTTGCTATGCAGAGCATAAGAACTTGAGACTAATGGCTCCTTGTTAATTCCAAGTGGTACCTTTGTTATTGTAAAATGCACAGGTATTCTGACGCATCAATCTAGGCTGGAGGACTAAAGGTGAAGGAAGTGGGACTTATAATTTGAAAGGAACTTTTCAAATAAGCAGAGTACCACCCATCTGTCATGCCTTAACTTCACTTTCAATCTTTTTCACTAAATATTCTTGATGCTAAATTGTTCTGCGTAATCCCAATCTACCAAGATTGCTCCTCTGTGATCTCAAAGGTTCCACCTTTCCAAAGTCTAAGACTTTCACTTTGAAACTTCACTTTGAAAATGAGAATGCTGTCTATGGGGAGGAAATTGTTGGTGAGTGACCAGAAAGGGGGTTTGGAAATGTTAAATATTCTCATTTCTGTCCTTAGTTCATTGTTATTAACTACAAGGCTGGTCTAGTGTGAGGCGCAGAGACAGTTTAGTGCAGTGGTTGGAGCCCAGACCCTGGAACCAGACAGCAGGAGTTGGACTCTTGCTCTACTACTTACTATCTCAGCTGGCCAGCCGCTTGACTTCCTTGTGCTTCAGCTTTCTCACCTATAATGGGTCTAATAGCACAAGACTCATAAACTTCTTTTGAGGACCATATGATTGAATATTTTCTAAAACAGAAGAGAGCTTGAGCACTTACACCAAGCACTATATAAATCCTCATAAAATTAAAAAAAATTAACCTCCTCTCACTTTACTTTTTACATCTAGAATATGGGGTTGAATGTAGTCACCCGTAAAAGAGTATTGTTCAGAGATTTAATAAGAAAACCATTATGTAAGAACAAAATATTTTAACTCTGGGCAAAGTCCATCAGCTCAGATTAATGGATTAAGTGTGCAGAATCTATCATCGTCAAGGACAAAATGATGCTACTTTGTGCCAAACTATCACAACATGCCAAGACCAAGAGGACTGGAGCCACATGAAAGAAGAGCTGCAAACTTGAAGTGTCTAATGGATGTCGTTACTTCATTTTCGCAAGGGGAATATTGGAGATGTTACCCAAAATGTTTCATCCATGAAAGCTACGTTTCCAGCCAAAGTCTCAGAAAATGACTTCCTAACTATGCATGAATAACTCCCTGTGTGTTGCAAGGAGCATTAATTGTTTATAAAAGCACTCCATTTACATTCCAGTTGGGCTACTAGTTTTGAAAACTGGATGGACTTACCAATTCTTAGCTAACCCTTAATTCTGGCCCAAAGTTGACATTGATATTCATCCTCTAAGTTCTTCAGTAGCACAAGAACTCTTTTTCCCGAGATCAATGATATAGCTGCCACACTGCAGTTCTAGAAGGTTGACTTGTCAAATGAATGTGTAGCTGCATAGTGTTAGGTTGTGAAGTATTAATAGGTCTATCTTCAATAAAAAGAAATGGAAAAATATGCATTTGTAATGATCTAGAAACTGGCTGGAGAGTCTGGCTCCATCCATGTATTTTCTTTTTCTTTTTTTTTTTCCATCTATGTATTTTCAAGCTCTTCAGTATCTCTGAGAAACCATCAAAAAGTATTTTTCCTTTGATATATGAACTGTAGTGTATCTTTGAATTGGCTCACATTTTTGCCATGCTTTTCAAATTCCTCAAATTACCATCTCCAGAAATGGCACTAGAGACTAGGAGACCTTGCTGTTAAACCTGTCTGACTGCATTAACAGCAGAAATGACACAATAAAAGAGATGACGTTCACAAACTTCTTGGATCTTTCCGAGGAGTAGCAAATGACAGCTTCTCTACTCACAGTTCATCTGCTGTATTTATTAATAGAAAAGAAACATATTTTAGACACAAGATGAACAGGATTACTAGTCCTTCTACTTTTCAAATACATTTCAACGTTAATACATTTAAAATGTTAAAACTGTACTTGGCATGTCAGTGTTCTATGTTCACACATTTCTACATTTAAAGGTTCTGCGATTTTCTGCTTTTCATTTCAGAAACAGTCATTTAAAGTCTAAAGTGGAGTAGGGATGGGCTTTGAAATGAAGATTGGGAAGATTTTTGCTGATGGTATTGAAGGGCATGAGAATTTTAAGAAGGAACTAGGCATAAAAGGAAGATAAAATCCTTCTGGTGCCTTGGCTGTGGCTAGAGGTTCAAGAGCACTAGTCTAAAGGTCTTCTGATGTCCCATTTCGATGAAATCCCACCACCACCACGACCACCCCTCCACCTCTGCCATTTAAATCTTGCCAGAGGTATCCACTCTAAATTTCATCCAGAAATCTACATCCCAACACATTTATTAAATTCCAAAAACATACAGATCCTAATCCACTATTATCACCTAAATTTAGAATACAAGAGATTTATAGGGAAAAAATGGGAAAAATTGCTGCATGGTAATAAGTTGATCTGTTTGAAGGGAAAACAAAAACATTTTATAGATCAAAAAACCATCTTTTTGTATCATAATTTTTTGAAGCACAAGATATGTCCTGGGACCATAGGAAAACAGCCGACTCACCAGGCATGCAGCCTTGGGCAAGCTATGCACACTGCGTCTAAGTGTCTTTCCCTACAGAATGGGGACAGCAGTAACCCTACTTCCCTGGGTGGCTGTGAGGGTTAAATGAGGTAGTGAGTACTGAACTCTTGGAACAATTCCTGGTCCATAGTAAAGGCTATGGCATCATGATTCCTGAAGTGAAGAAGCAATGCTGTCACCCTTCACCAGCCACAGGAGCTGCTCCAAGTTCCACGGAGGTGCTAGCCCTATATGTGCTTTCTGCTATCACACCCTAGCCTCTAACCTGTCTTCTTGAATGCTGTAGAGAGGAGAATAATACACACAGGGAACCTCTCCAAAGGGCAGGCTCCTGGATCCCGTCTCTGAGACTGTGACTCCATAGGTCATAGAGATGCCAGAAATGTGCCTTTGAATGAGTTCCCCAGGTGCTCTAATATATGGCTGCCTGGGGAGAAAAACTGCTGCAGAGCATCACAATATGTGCTGCCGAAGTGAGCACTGCTGCAGAGCATTAGAAGTGGTTGTGTTTGGTGCAGGAATTTCTGGGTTTCACTCAAGTGTAGCAGCAAATGTACAATTTCTTCAGTTTTTCTCAAAAATCATTATGGATTCTTAATGTTCCAACAAAGATCAAATAACAGGGCTGTATTTAACAAACTAAGTTCTTGATTCTATCTTCATGTGAATAGAAGATATAACACTATTGTTGGAAAATATTTTTCAGAAATGGGTGCTCCAGCTTCAGAGATAGTTTTCATTGCCTATTTTTACTGAAATATGAATATAATGCCACTAAAAATGCCTTTTTTGGGGGAGAGATAAAACATTTCACTTTACTTGCATTGTTTTTCCCCAGTTATTACAATTTTTAATATACTATGACATATAATTCAGGGATAGTCATTACAAATACAAACTAGAGAAAAAAGAAACCCAAGATTTTTGCTGTAATATATTACAGAATACTTCAGAATAATCAAATCATCCTCTTTCTTCTAATTGGAACAGTGATGGTAACAATATACTGTTATAAGATCTGTGTTTTCTGTTTTGAAAATAAACATGTTGGCCCAACTGTATATTGCTGTGGTGGTGGGACCTTTTATTTTTGTAACCCTTGTATTTTTTTATCTTTCCTTTGGGAAAATAGGGTGACAGATAGTAATCCACATGGGATGATTAAAAACTAATTATTCAACGTAACATAGATTTTTTTCTTTCTAGGGTAGGATAATATGCTTTTAAAAACTAAAGTAAACTTAGTTTCTGCTGCTCTTAGTAGAATGTTTTATTCACGGCTGCCTCAAAAAGAACAGAGCATTGTTTTATTATACATCAACATAGTGATGAGGTTTTACAAACAGTTTTTGGTCGTTTTTAATGTTATTTTTATAACAGCCCTGAGACATAACTAGAGCTATATGATCTCTAAAGAGGAACAAGGTTAAGGGTACAGAGGGCGCCTGGGTGACTGAGTTGGTTAAGCATCTGCTTTCAGCCCAGATCCTGATCCCAGGGTCCTGGGATCGAGTTCTGTATTAGGCTCCCTGCTCTGTGGGAAGCCTGCTTCTCTCTCTCCTTCTGCCTGCCACTCCCCTTGCTTGTGCTCTCTGTCCAATAAATAAATAAAATCTTAAAAGAAAAAAGGATATAAGGTACAGAACCACTATGCAAAAAGCGGGCTACCACCAAGGCCAAAATCACTGAAATTGAATGCAGTGGAAATGATGTTGAATGTAGCTGTGAAGTAGGATTGAGAGAGTCCTGTCCAGGCCTGTGGGTGGCTTTGCTCTTGAACAAAGGCAAAATGTCAGAGCATCTTCTTGGACCAAAGGACCAAGAACCAAAGTGCAAATGGTGGTCACCTCAAAGCCACCTAATGGTTGATGGGCAGGCTGAGAACAGAGAATGGCCCAGGTGTCTGTGGAAGGGTGAGCTGAGAATGTTCCTTTCCAGAGCATGTAGACCCATCCTGTGCTGAGACCCAACTGCCAATGGCCTACCAAAATTATATATAGTGAATAAAAAGGGTCACTAAAATAATAAAGTTCCATACCACAGCCTTAAGAAATGTAATATTCAGGAAAGGTACTTCTGTGAGCTTCACAAGATATTAAAAATATAGAACTTAATCATGGAAACAAAGAAATGATAAAGAGAAAGCAAGCACCCATATACATCAAAAAACAAAACAAAACACAACACCAGATCTCAATGACCACCAGGGAAGAAGGAGAACAAATATAATATACAGAAAAATTCTTGCAAAGCCATTTCATGAAAATTTAAGTACAAAAGAATGGCACATTTTCATGATTTAAATATATTTAAATGCAAACAGCTGCCATACATATTGTCTTATAAATGTTATGTGCTGTGGTTTGTAAATAAGGCACCTTAAAAATAAAAAGAAAATATTTATTTTATCATTAAATATTATTTAGAGAAAAGAACAATGAAACTAAAACTTTCTCAAGGCTAAAAGTAGTCCTCTGCCATTCCTTATATTTTCTACCTTTTACCATAATTTTGAGACTTTAGAAAGAAATGTAGCATTTTAACAATCAATAACATAAATCAATTTTAAACAAAAGAGAGAAAGGGAGGGAAAGGCAGGGGGCTGTGCAAAAAGAAAAAGAAAGCAAAAGTTACATTTCCAGAACAAACTAGATCCACTTACCCACATTTTTGTTTCTGGTGATGGAATACTCTATATACATTCTCAAAATGATTTAAAAATTAAAATTTCCAATTCTAAATTCTCTTCAGACATCCAGAATTAGATGGTGAATGAGCAACGAGAAACAGTCATTATTGCCTTGAATCAAAATGATATAAAAGAGTCTGGCTTTCCGGTGGTCATCAAGACAGTGTGGTACTGGCACAAAAACAGACACATAGATCAATGGAACAGAATAGAGAATCCAGAAGTGGACCCTCAACTTTATGGTCAACTAATATTCGATAAAGGAGGAAAGACTATCCACTGGAAGAAAGACAGTCTCTTCAATAAATGGTGCCAGGAAAATTGGACATCCACATGCAGAAGAATGAAACTAGACCACTCTCTTGCACCAGACACAAAGATAAACTCAAAATGGGTGAAAGATCTAAATGTGAGACAAGATTCCATAAAAATCCTAGAGGAGAACACAGGCAACACCCCTTTTGAAGTCGGCCACAGTAACTTCTTGCAAGATACACCCACAAAGGCAAAAGAAACAAAAGCAAAAATGAACTATTGGGACTTTATCAAGATAGGAAGCTTCTGCACAGCAAAGGATACAGTCAACAAAACTCAAAGACAACCTACAGAATGGGAGAAGATATTTGCAAATGACGTATCAGATAAAGGGCTAGTTTCCAAGATCTATAAAGAACTTATTAAACTCAACACCAAAGAAACAAACAATCCAATCATGAAATGGGCAAAAGACATGAACAGAAATCTCACAGAGGAAGACATAGACATGGCCAACACGCACATGAGAAAATGCTCTGCATCACTTGCCATCAGGGAAATACAAATCAAAACCGCAATGAGATACCACCTCACACCAGTGAGAATGGGGAAAATTAACAAGGCAGGAAACCACAAAGGTTCGAGAGGATGTGGAGAAAGGGGAACCCTCTTACACTGTTGGTGGGAATGTGAATTGGTGCAGCCACTCTGGAAAACTGTGTGGAGGTTCCTCAAAGAGTTAAAAATAGACCTGCCCTACGACCCAGCAATTGCACTGTTGGGGATTTACCCCAAAGATACAGATGCAATGAAATGCCAGGACACCTGCACCCCGATGTTTCTAGCAGCAATGTCCACAATAGCCAAACTGTGGAAGGAGCCTCGGTGTCCATCGAAAGATGAATGGATAAAGAAGATGTGGTTTATGTATACAATGGAATATTACTCAGCCATTAGAAATGACAAATACCCACCATTTGCTTCAACGTGGATGGAACTGGAGGGTATTATGCTGAGTGAAGTAAGTCAATCAGAGAAGGACAAACATTATATGTTCTCATTCATTTGGGGAATATAAATAATAGTGAAAGGGAATATAAGGGAAGGGAGAAGAAGTGTGTGGGAGATGTCAGAAAGGGAGACAGAACATAAAGACTCCTAACTCTGGGAAATGAACTAGGGGTGGTGGAAGCGGAGGAGGGCGGGGGGTGGGGGTGAATGGGTGACGGGCAATGAGGGGGGCACTTGACGGGATGAGCACTGGGTGTTATTCTGTATGTTGGCAAATTGAACACCAATAAAAAATAAATTTATTATTAAAAAAAGAGTCTGGCTTTCATACATAAGAGTAAACAAACTACATATTTTTGTCATGAAAGTACAAAATAATTGTGTTTTTGGGTGGCTGGGGTGGAGAAGGCTAATGACAGCCAGGAAAACCATACATTCCTTCTAGTATCCCCAAGCTCTTGTAGGTAAGTTAGGTAAGTGGCCTTCTCCCCTTTTTAATAGGATGTGGTAGTTCTAGTCACTTTTCCACACTCAGGCGTTGGAAGCAAGAAGAGGGATTGGTATTCAAGGGAAGACTAGTTTTTTATCAAAAACAAAGAGATGGGTAGGCCTCTGCTCCTAGAAGAGTGCCATAGCACCATTGTTCATGACATTTCCTATTGTTTTGGATGTCTATCTCCTTAGACGCACACCCAGGTAATGCCCAGCATGAATGCACCACTCTTTGTTTTGCATACAGTTTGCACATAGGTGCACAGCCAAGGGAGCTGAAGGCATCTACTGAGCATAGGAGGAGTAACAATCCTTCTCAGGCCACCCAGAAAGGGAGCTGAACACAAGACATTACAAAACACATATGAAGAAGTGAGCCACTGTTTCAGGCCTCAGGGCAGCAGTTAATTACACAGACCTCAGCATAAGATGAGAACAGGAGGTGAGAAGGTGGAGTTGGCAAGTAAGTCTTTTTAGAAAAAGTATTTCTTTTATTTTCCAAACTTGAAGTATCTGGATACATTATCTAGTTGATTTTCAGCCTGCTTTAGGAGGCTTATAAAAACCATTCTATAAAATAATTGTTTATTAGACAACATAACATATTGATTCTTACTCAGACAAGAAGGTGGCCAATAATACTCTCAAAGTGAAATTAGTAAGGAATCTGTATTTGAGTTGACTTATAAGAGTCTGTAGGAGAAGAATAAAGAAACGAAAGATGAGCAGTAATGAAGAGCCCTTGGTAAAAATACATTTAATTATTCATACAACTAATGATTGTAAAAATAAAAATTGGCAGGGCTAGGAAAAGCAGAAAGTGGGCCTAGAAATAGAAAAGAGATTATCTTATACCGAAGAAAAGAGGAAGTAATAGGAGTTGCGTGGGGCAAGTGTTGGAAGCACCTATCAAAAGGTTGCTTTAGAAATGTGAGTCAGAGTTCATGACTAATTGAAGAATTTTTCAAATGGAATTTCAAGCTAATTTTAGAAATATTTGAGGCACAGAGAGAATAACCAATTAGTTGCTCAATTCGCCCAGCTGCTTTTAATGGGATTTGTGCCTTTGTTTTGGTTTATCATGAATTGAGCACACCTGTTCTCTGCTAATAGTACAAACTGTGAAGGATAGACTCACTTAACCACACTTGATTCCCTCAAAAGTAAAGTACACTGGAAAAAGGATAGATTTAGAAGCAGAGAGCTTGGGGTCTGAATCCCAGTTCTGTTGTATATTAGCATGTGGTCTGAGACAAGTTACCTAATCTCTCTAAGCCTCATTTTTTTCATCTGTAAAATAGATACAAAAAAATACTGAACAATGAGGACTATTGTAGAAATTATAAATAAGCACTGTAAGACATAAGGCACCCAGTAATACTTAATACATAGCAGTTATAATTATTCCACAATTGGAAATACTCTGCAGTGGCAGCAACCTTTTGTGAATGTTGAAGATTTATCTTGAAGTGGAGCAGATAAGTAACAGAACAATTTGAAATAGCTTTTGTATTTGAATTATCTAAGCTAGGTCAAGGGCAGCCATGTTATGTCTACGATGCTCAAGTGTAGAGAATTCTCACAGGAGCAAGGTTGCATATTATGAAGGCTTCGGTTTTGCAATGTCTTGGAGACTATCACTTCAGTTGCTTGGTAGCCATAATACTCAACACTTGAGGATGGAATCTTTGGTGAGAGTGAGAATGAGCATACCAAGACAAATTACAGGATTATGTCAGCAACTGGTCTTTTGCTGCTCATTTTGGGGTTGACGCATGTAAGCTATTGGACCAGTGGCTTATATATGTTACCCATGTAATCATATAGGCATGTTGGAGTATTTACTCTTAAATGCTTAGAGAAAGTATTACATGTGAAGACCCTTATTCAAGGTAGACTACAGCACCTAAATTTGAGAAAACAGCTTTGGAAATTCCTAATTCTTATAAGCTACTTCCCTAATATTTATTATTAAGGATTTCCTATGAAGATATAACTAACTAGTATATCTGTCCTTTTCACAAGGAATAAACTAATGACTTACATCATATTTAAAAGGCCTTAACTGTATCACTGCTTCATCTTAACTATACTTGAATCCTTAAATTCTTGATTGACTGGAGCAAGAATATATAGATTATTTCAAATACTCTTGATATTTTACAAAGAGACTGATGATTATTAAAAAGTTCTTCCCACTAATGACCAAATGAACAAAATACTTATTTTTCTTGAAATTTTTTTGCCATCTCTGAATGGTTGACACTTTGATAGAGAATGTACAACTACACTACAGTGAATCTGAAGTTATCCAAGTGAAAACCAAATTATCTTCTTGTACCAAATGTAAAATTATACTTTGTACATATTATTTTATCACCCTAAATCCCCCCTGCCTTTTGGGGGCATAAGTAAGGGCCAGGTTAAGTGAACACAATTCAGGTGATGATAATGTTAACTGAGCATCTTGCAAGTTGTAAGTGTGCAATTTATTTCATTTCCCTTTTGTGTGCACATATCATTTCCTTCATTTATAATATAGAAATTGAGACTCAGAAAAAATGACTGTCAAGTCCAAGGCCAAGTTGTTAGTAAACACTAGGACTAGTACTAGAAGCCACATCTTTTAAGCACAACAGAATTTGCTCTTCTCCAAGTTGTCTTTATTTACTTTTTCATGAGTCCATGGTTCATACAGCAAACATTTACTGAATGCATCTTATATGCCAGGCACTGTGGTAGGCCCTAGAAATACGAATCACCAATGAATCTCATCCCTAAGCAACTCACACTTTGATAAATGAATGACAACAGCTCCTTTTGCCAAGTGCTCTGGGAGCAAGGAGGAGGAGAGAGCAAAGGCAGGGGTAGGAGCTGGTGGTCCTGAAAGGAAAAGATATCCCTGAGCAGCAGATAGAGGCCTTGGGCAGCTGCAGCTGCAAGCAGTCTCCTCTATTCACACTAGCATGCCCAGCCAGTGTTATCATTATCTGAGTACCAAGTCCCAGAAAAGATGGGAAAAGGACAGGCCCGGGGAAAGATGAGCAGGAATTACTCAGGTGAAGAAGATGGGGGAAAAGCATTCCAAGGGAAGGGAATGGCTGCTGTATGAAAGCACGATGTCATGACATTATATGGCTCCTTTGGGAGACTCTATTTGGTGTAGCTGAAACGAATGAGGTGGGCGGCAGGGCAGTAGGGAAGTGAACCAAGAGAGATTAGCAGAGGCCAGGCACTGTGAGGTTTATGGTTTTGGGTGCATCCTGCAAGGTACAGGAAGTGAGTGAAGGGTATTTACCAGTGGTATGATCAGATGTGGATCATAGAAAGCTCCCTCTTGCCGTAGTGGAAAACCAGATTGGAGGAGCCAGGTGGGATCATGGCAGGAACCTAAGGCAGAAGTGAAGAGTCCTGGGATTAAGGACGGAACAGTGAGGATGACAAGCCAAGATTTGAGAGATAGGGGGGCAGACTTGTTGAATGTCTAGATAGGTGTAGAGATGGGAGTCAGGAGTTTGAGATGTCCCTTAAATTTCTGACTGGGATGAATGGATGGACAGTGATGATATCCTCTGAATTTAGGAAGAAAGGGAGAAAAGGAAATGTCCCTTTAGAGGAGGAGGGACATAATGAGTGATTCTGACATGCTGAGTGTATGAGGTGCTTTGAGGACTTACAAGTGTGGATGCTGGGTTGATGCCATCCTTAACATAGAACACTGTGTTTCTGGATGACTTACAGAAATTTTTTGATATTTTCTACTCAAAGCATTTATTTTAACATGGAAATTCATCAGCATATAGGAAAAGCAGCTATACAAATAAATAAGGATGAGTCTTATATGAATCTAACTACAGAATAATATTTTAGCACATAGATCTAAACATTTTCCCATTTGTTAATATTTTTCAACACGTGATTTAAAAAGTCTAAGATACCAAAGTCTTAAAAGATAAATTATTTAAAAATCTTTATTAGTCACACACCCTTAAAACATTTGCATTTGCTCTGAGAGGGAAATATACACCCAAAGGGTGAAGGAGAAAAAAATAGTTTCCTTAAGTGAAGGAATGGGAAGAACAGAAGATCTATCTGGCCACTTGCCAGAGAATATTGAAAAGCTGGACATTTCAAGACAAATCTCCACTAATCCATCTTTTACCAAAGTTCTCACTTAAAGTCCACTTTTTGACATGAAATATTTAATAGGAACTTATTTTAGCCACAAAGTGCCCTTAAAAAAATGTAATACTGGGCTCCTTACTCGGCTAAAAGAAGAAGGTATGAGAAGAAACTTGCATTTAAAAAAAGGAAAAAAGGGACTTGAGGAAAGCCTTGACCAGTTAATGAGAGTTTCTATTGAAAACTGAAAGTTAATGACAACACAAAGTTTCTTTGCTATTTAGGACAGATGTTTCTTAAAGAATGGATAAATCAATAAAGTTCATTTTCTATTGGCATCTGGAACCACAATTTTAATCTGTTGAAATGGCACAAAGACAAAGAACAAAATACAAATAAACACAAAAAGGTTTTCTGTAGAAAGGAGCACCTTTTAATTGGCTTTCACCCTCAGTTTATATTCAGCTCCCTAATGGGGAATAAACTCCCTCAGGAAGGTGACTTTTTGTTGGGTGCGTGCATGATGTTCATTTGTCTTGCATCTAAAAATTAGAACATAACAAGCTTCTAATCATCACCTGTTAATTCAAAACAAAAAGAATTCTTTTTTTTTTTCCATTGAAAGCAGATTGTAGTAAAAAAAAAAAAAAGGGCAGCATTCTCCAAGGTCATATGCTGTTGGCAAAGCTCAAAAAAACCTTGTAGTCCAACTTGCTTATGTTCAGCTGTGTTTACTTAGACTTAACATGACAAAGTCTGCCTCTGATTATGCTGTGCAGTCATCTGCCCACAGATAAATAGGTATTACACAAACTTTTGGAGAGAATGACATTTGGCCTCCATAATTTTGGAATAATTTACTATGTACCTTCAACTTAAAACACCAAAATGATCCACAATATGTTTTTGGGAATGAAGCATAAATATTTCATTTTACAAAGGGAGCAGTCTCCATGACCTTTATGGATTTTAGGTGATTTACTAACAAAGTATGGTACTGGTTTGGAAGGTGTGGGGTAGCTCTGCAACAGGCAGTTTGAGGCAACATTTATTTCAGTCTTTTCAATAACCATCAAGATTTCAAGGAATTTCTGTAAACAAACTGTCACTTAAAGAAAATAACTTTCCATCATTTTTTGCAACAAGTCTCCAGAACAGAACATGCATATAAAAATAAGAGTTAACTAAATTATTTCCAGAGACTGCATCTTGGAGTAATGTTTACACTATTGGTAGAAAGCAAAAGCTCAATGTTTTACCACCATATCTTACAGTAAATGCAAAATTTTGCTTTTGGAGTAATGTAAACCATTTCCACAGCATACAGTCTGTTCCTGATTACCTAAGAATTGATTCTGACCCATCATATTTACTTTGCTTGCTGTTGTATTTACATAATAAAAGATACACAGACATTCCTCTCCAAACTAAGATTGTTTCAAAGGTGGAAGTACTTATTATATTCCCCAGCTATCAATCAATAAACCAATCAATCAACAGATCTTTACTGTATTTTGCTAACAGCTGGTAATACAGTAGTGAACGAGAGGGAGATGGTTCTGTCTTCTGAAAATTATCTAATGAGAAAAATGATAAATGGAACACGTGCTGTCACTTTCTGGGTTACCTAGTTTAATTTACATAATTATGAAGAGTTTTCCTCCACAGAAATGAATATATTTTCAACCCTGAGTCTTGTTTTATTATTGAATTAACTTAGGAATATAGCCCTTCATTTAGAATGTGGTCTGTCAAGGGAGCCATGAATATTCAGCTGTGCCAGCTCCCTTTACCAGTTCAGGACACATCTGTAAAAAGGTTAGTTTTGACTGATTCATTTGATACTTTCTAGTTTGACCTTTATTCTAATTTACTGAATTTGCTTTGATACACACTCTGTAAAGTGAAATAAGGTAAAGGATGGCACTGCTACTCTTCTAGCAACTGCCACTTACATTTAATAAGCAAAGATTTCCAAAAGCCTTTCCCTCTAAAGAACTGAATAGATCTATGTACCTTATGCCACATTCCCCCACTGTTTTCTTACTGACTTTGGGATTCACAAACAATGATTTTAGGAATACACACACACACACACACACACACATTCATATATGCATATGTTTTCAAATGTGTATGCCTTTAAGGTTAGGAAACAAATCCATAACATGTGCTGGAGACTAGTGTCCTGCTCACACCAGTCTCTACAAGAGCATATATGTAGGCCTCATCAGCTTTATTTTTTTTAAGATTTTACTTAATTATTCAAGAAAGACACAGAGAGAGAGAGAGGCAAAGACATAGGCAGAGGGAGAAGCAGGCTCCATGCAGGCAGCCCGCTGCAGGACTTGATCCCAGGACTCCAGGATCACAACCTGAGCCGAAAGCAGATGTTCAACTGCTGAGCCACCCAGGCGTTCCAGGCCTCATCAGCTTTCAATGCAAAACTGCATCCACAATCATTCTAGAAAGGGCAGATTCCCCAGATTCGACGTGTAGTCAGAGAACTGAATCCAGGAAAATGAGGGAGTATGAAATTCTCTTCTGAAGCCCAGCCACATGACCAAGCCACTGATGGAACAGCAAGCCCAGTGAGGAAGGCTGCTGCTCTAGAGAGAAAGAAATTACTTTCACAGCTTGATACCTAGGTCCTATGATAGCTGCCTCAAAGAGGAAGGTAAATGATGTTAGAAAACATGGGGGATGTACAAATGACCACAGTTTACTTTCCGAGCATGGGAGCTGTGGGGCCAGTTGATATATTAAAGTAATGAAAACCCTTTAAGTTATGCAGCCACTTGCTGGGGGATTTCTTATTAAGGAAAAGTAAATTTGCAAGTATTAGATTGGACCAAGACATAACCCTGCACAAAAACTAGCACGAATTCCTTTTCATTTTAAAAAAGGAATTTGTAAGTCCTATATGTGCAAATTATCTGACATTCAGTCAGGGCTATCAGGCAGCAATATTATGTCTAAGAAAAGAATGGCAGACATCAGTATCTCCACACATGCAGTTTGCTCTCTAAAACACCGAATTTAACACAGAAGAAAATGTTAGTTAGCAGATCACTTGACGGGAATTAGTTTGCAGAAGATATGTAGTTGAATCAAACTTATATGGCTCTCTCAATGTTAACCAAAGTTGGAAGAAAAAAAAAAAAAGGAAAGCTTTCACAACCAAAAATCTTGAAAAATTTCCTATATTTTCTGGTTTCATTTTTCCCAGAACTGAAACACCACAAAATAACATCACCTCAGTGCACTCACTTCTAGCTCAGCCAGGAAGTGCTGAGGTACATAAACATTTTTTATTTCACTTTTTTACAAGAAGGTGACCAACATTTTCTTAGCCTTCCAAAAAGCTTCAGGTTTGGAATACATTTTGGTTAAATGTCAGCAAAGGAATTTGCTCATCGTTCAAAAAGCACTTTTTCTTTCCAACTTTGGAATATATGTAGAAACTGTGTTGTGAATGGAATTACCAAAAAGGCTTGGAGCCACAAAGGGAAATCTAGTTTTACAATTCCGAAAAGAGTTGTGTAGGGAAGCCTTCTGTATGGGAGGAAACAGAATGAACAAAGGACATTCATATAGCACAGCTTGTCAAGTGCTTTCACAACCATTAGCAACAGCTCTGGGAGGTAGGACATTTTCTCTCCCTCATTTAAAGATATGGAAATAAATCAGAGAAGTTAAATGATTTATCTAATGTTTTTCAGTTAATGGTAGAGAAAAAATATCTGAACCCAGATCTTCAAAGTCTAAGGCCATAACTAGAAGGCGCAGATTGAAAACCAAACGCCAGCATTGTGCATACTGGGAAAAAGCTAGAAGTCTTGCCAAGGTGTATCATCATCACTATTATTTAACACTGTATGTAGAGGTACAAGTCAATGCAATAAGCCAGGGAAAGAACTCATGGCAAAAATTTCAGCAGGAGGTAAAACCATCACTGTTTGCATGTAATATAACTGTATTGCTAGAAAACATAAGAAAGTCTACTAAAAGGCCTACAAAAATAATAAGCAAATTTATTGCGGTAGCAGAGTATAACAACATATGCAAATCAATGGCATTCTCATATAAAAAGCAACAACCAGTTAGAAACATGTGATGGAAGAAAGGACTCTACTTACAACAACAAAGCAGCAAAAAGATAAAATGCCTATGAACAAATTTAACAAGAAATATGCAAGACTTATTTAGAACATTTTAGAACCCTCCTAATGGCAGCAAAAGAAGCTATGGACAGACATATCAAGTTTTTGGATAAGATGATTCTACATCCTAAAAATATCGATTTTCTGTAATTAATTTGGAAATATAACACAATTCCAATAAAACTAACAAAATAGTTCTTTTTAGTAGACAGGTTGATCCTAAAATTAATATGGAAAAACAAGCAACAATAGCTAGAAAAACTGAAAAAGGAGAAATGAGAATAAACACAGCCATATATTAAACGTATTCTAAAGGCTCACTAATTAAAACAGTGTGGGACTTTCTAGTAAAAGAGTAAAAAAAAAAGAAGTCAGTAGAGGAGAATAGAGAGATAAGATAGGCTCAGTTTAAAATGTGGTATTCCTGGGGATCCCTGGGTGGCTCAGCGATTTAGAGCCTGCCTTTGGCCCAGGGTGTGATCCTGGAGTCCCGGGATTGAGTCCCACGTCAGGCAACCTGCGTGGAGCCTGCTTTTCTCTCTCTCTCTCTCTCTCTCGAATAAATAAAGAGAATCTTTAAAAAAAAAATAAAAATAAAATGTGGTATTCCCATCAGGGAAGAAGGAAAAAGACAAATGGATCAATAAGTGGTATTAGGATAACTAAGTAGCTGTATGGGAAAAAAAATTGAGTAGTTTTTCACATTGTATGATACCATATGTCAAATTAAGATGCATTCCTAAAAGATTTAAGGTAAAAATTGAGACCCATAGAAATATTGGAAGAAAACTCGTGACACCCCCTTTAAAGCTGTGAAGGGAGGAAGTTCTATCACTTAAAATCTAGAAGCCATACAGAGACAGATTATTAAATATAATTACAGTTTTTTAAAGACTACATGAGGAAAAAATCAAAATGAAAATAAACATATGTAATTAATAGAGACAAAATATTTATTACTCACAAGTATCTCCCTACTCCATAAAGTGTTCTTCAAATTAATAAAACATTATCCACAAGAGAGTCCCATAGCAAAAAGAGTATGAATATATATACACACAGGGAGAATGAAATTTTGTGACTGTCTTATTTCACTTAAAAAAATGTCTTTAAGGTTCATTCATTTTGTAGTGTGTGTCAGAATTTCCTTCCTTCTTAAGGCTGAATACTCTTCCATTTTATGTATATGCCACATTTTCTTTATGCATTCATCTGTCAGCAGACACTTGAGCTGTTTTCACCTTTTGGCTATTATGAACAACACTTCTATGAATGTGGGTGTTACAAACATCTGCTTGAGTCCCTGTTTTCAGTTCTTTTGCATATATATATCCAGGAGTAAAATTGCTGGATCATATGGTAATTCTATTTCTGCTTTTCTGAGGAACTAGCATACTGTTTTCTATAGAGGCTGCACTTATTTTATATTCCTACCAGCAGTGCACAAGGGTTCCAATTTTTCCACATCCTTCCCAACACTTGATTTCTGTTTTGTCTTATTTATTTATTTATTTATTTATTTATTTATTTATTTATTTATCTTTTTTTTTTTTTAAATAGTAGCCATCCAATGGGTGTGAAGCAGTATCTCATTATGGTTTTGACTTGCATTTCTCTAGTGACTAGTAATGTTGAGTGTCTTTTCATGTGTTTATTGGCCATTTGTGTATCTTCTATGGAGAAATGTCTATTTAACTCCTTAGCCCATTTTTTAATTGAGTTGTTTTTTGTGGAGTTGAATAGTCTTTTATATAAAATAAGGGAAATAATACTTTATATTCATATTTGCTTATAAATATTAAGGATTCTCTGTAAGGGTATATTAAAAGTTAAATATTTAAATAATGTACTTAGATGACATTCCTCTGTTACATATTTATAGTATCCTGTATTTCTTTGTAGTATTTGGCATACTGCTTCGTTCAATGCTTATCTCCCACAATATGCTGTCTGTCATGCTCATTGTTTTAGCTTTAATACATAGCAGAAAAGATCTCAAGGATTATTTGCTAACAGACTCACTAACTGATGAAGAGAGTAATTTATCACGTTAGAACATATTATGCTATTAGGATGCTAGACTGTTAGATTACAAAATAGTAGTCTTGTTGGAAAGCAGAAAGAAGGACCCAAGGGAGTTAAGCAGCAGGCTCGGGGCTGCATTATGATTTTTGTATGCTCTAGGGCCTTCTGTCTTTGCATACTCTTTCCTATATAAAAAAAGGTTAAAATTGTATTTTATGATTACATCAATAGGTAGATGTATATAATTCACATTTGTTATGTATTCATTACTATTATGTTCATTTTTCTTTTGATTTTAAAAGAAGTAAGATAGAAGTATTTCCATGGGTCCTAGCCATTGTGCTACTGTTTGGAAGTTAGCCCTTGGAGAGGTAACCAAGGAATAAGTAGTAGATGTGAGGTATTTCTTAAAGAAAGCAGGCCTATGATGCTGTGATGCTATGACCAAAGACTTAATCCTGGGGGACTGAGAGGCAATATGAACACATGTGAACCAAGTGTGCATGAAAAGAAGTAAAAGGAACATACAAATTCAACCATTTTGAGGCTTATCTTCTCTGCTTCTGCACCACTGTTCTCTGCCCTCTCTAACAACTTGCTACAGTAGTTGGCATCCATTGGCATTAAACAGGGGTTACTTCTGTGAAACTAAGTTTTGAATTTCAAGGACAATGAAAAATAAAACAACTTTCTTCTCACCCTACTCTAAAATGTTCTTCTAGTTAATTCACTTGAAATTTCAAGAGAAATTTATCTTTAAAAGAAACTAACTCTGCTTTTCTAAATGGAAACTTACAATCTATAAAAAATTGTCTTCTTTTGTTTGTTTGTTTTTTTTTTTTGGTGAGCATAGTGAGATGAACATAGTGACTCCTGTTGTACATATACACACACACATTATGTTTTAGAGAGAGTGTGTACACAAGAGGGGGATGGGGCGGGGGAAGGGCAGGAGAGAGAGAGACTCCCAAGCAGACTCCACACCCAGAGTGGAGTCTTACAGGAGGCTTGACCTCATGACCCTGAGATCATGACCTGAGCTGAAATCAAGAGTCAGATGCTTAACAGACTGAGCCACCCAGGTGCCCCCAAAATGAATTATTGTAATAAAATATTTTCTTATCTCAATATGGTCCAAAATATTACCATTTTAACATCTAATCAATATAAAAATTGATGATATATTTTCTGTGTTGTTTTCCTCCACATATTTAAACATATCTCAGTTTAGACTAGTCATATTTTAAGTGTTCAGTGGCCTCATGAGACTAGAGGCTAATATATTGGACTGCACAGTTCTAAGTGACTCTAGATAAAATGCACACATGAACCACTCTATGACCCATCTCTTAATTCTCATAGTGAGATAATGAATCCTGAGGAATCTCTGAAATACTGAAAATGTCCATAGTTTCCCACAGCATTCCTGTGAAAGCAGAGATTTCTAGAGTTATCCTACAATGAAAAAGTTGAAGATAAGACAGGGCTTGACTGTAGCATGTATTTTGCTTTCCATTCTTGATCCCTGGTTAAAGAAACCTCTTATTCACTACTAATTGGTCATGATGACCATTTCCTTTTACCACATCATCTTCAGTTTCTGTATTAGCACAAGGAGAAAAGATTCCTTGCTGTTGCTGACTTCATGCACACTCTTTCCCCCTTAAGAGTACTTTTTAATCTTTTTTATGGGATAGTGGGAGAAGACTGAACGAGGCTTATAACAGGCTTATACATAAGCCCCACAGTACTCAATAAGTAAAGAATACCAGTTTAAAGACTCACCCCACACTACTCAACATGGAATCCACAAATTCCTTCAAGAGTCTCTTCAGGCCTAATTTGTCAGTAATTCCTGGTATTTAAAAATTCTCTGGTCCTTTAGCATACAGACCCTGATCTGGAAATAAGAGTCATTCCCTTATCCTATTATGATTTTCTTGTCTTCTTAGCTCTCTCCTTTCTCAGTCCAATGAACTTTTCAAATGTTCTTTTCCCACATCACTATGAAATATTTTTTGGATGTTTCTCTTCTAGTTTTTCTTTCCTATTACACATTTATTCGGTCTTTCAATTTCTGACATCATTATTTCTTATAATCACCACTATACTTTCTATTTTTCTAGATGATTCTCTCTCAAAATCAGATTCTCTAGCTCTTTATCAAGATAGAGCTATCCGACCTATAGTCAAGTATTAAAACAGCCCTTCCATCCCAGGAAAGAAATTTATATATAATTTACCTCAAGTACCCAAGTTTAAATGACCAGTGGTTAAGATAGAGGTGAATGAAATGATTTTTGATTCTGGCTGAGTCTTTCAATGGTGGCAGAAAGCACTTGAAGAGAAGTGTCTAATTGTGATGAGCTGGCTAAAGAAGGTAAAATGTGTCTAATGTTGCTCCTTTGTTTTTTTTTAAGATTTTATTTATTTATTCATGAGAGACACACACAGAGAGAGATAGAGGTAGAGACACAGGCAGAGGAGAAGCAGGCCCCATGTAGGGAGCCTGATGCGGGACTCCATCCTGGAACTCCAGGACCATGCCCTGGGCCAAAGGCAGGAGCTAAATCGCTGAGCCACCCAGAGATCCCAATGTTGCTCCTTTGATTTAACATCCTCCCAGCTTTTCTCTCGTTAATAAATCAGAGAGTAAGCCAAGGATTGGGGATCACAGAAGGTACTCCAGTGCTAGAAGAAAGCATGGTCAGGGCCTAACTTCCACTTTGAAGATGTCTACCTCTTCAACACAACCTCAGAACTCTAGGGGTTATAATGACATTTCTGGCTTATCCCTAACTCCATACCTCTGCCAGTTTCTCAACATATGTGTTTACTGGTGATATTTCTAAGTCATATCATGGGACTAGATGGGAAGCTTCTCTCAGAAATATGATAAACTATAGCCCAATAATATCACTGCTTTGAAATAAGATAAAAATCTTTTTGTCCTGCACAATCACATGTAAGAACAAAAGTATTCATGCTAGAATACCCTAAAAATGGAAATAGAATGAAAGCAGCAGTGCTTTGAAATCATAGACCATCACCAAGGAGAGGACCATCATGGGGAAAAAAGAATGTGTCTCTTAGAATAACATAGTTTCAAATTTAAAACAAATGGAAGAAATGATCTAATTATCTAATTGACTCCTTTCCTAAAATCACTATCCACTTTTTAATACCAATTTCTATTCCTCTATCATGTTATTCACTTTTCCTGATAATGCATGTATCATTTTCTTAATAGAGCACGAACATAAAACAAAGTATTTTCTGGTGGATTTGTTTTCTTTTTTCCCAGAAGCTTCAAAGCCACCCTCAGTTTCCAAACTGGCCAGGAAGATGGAATGGACAAGTCCATTAGTATGGGCTTCTGAGCCCAGAGATGACCTCTACACTAACTGTCCTGACCTGGATTCAACTCTGCAGAGGTTATGAGAGCACCCTGCCTAACCATCAACTCTGCTTCAAAGAGGAACCCCAAATAAGTCCTAAACTCATAGTCCCAAGAACACTAGAAACTCCAGAACTATCTCCAAATGGGGTTACAAACCTAGGTGGAATGATGGTTGGGTTTTAGGGAATCCTTGAAATCTTTAAAATTATAAACACGTATAACTAAAGAAAATAAGTTCCCATTTAACATCACAAATACCTTATAAAGAAAGTGAAAGTAATAAACCATGAGGCCCCTTAGGTTTGTTTAGCATCTTGGGGGGCAGGTTAAGTATGCAAAGGTAGGCCTGGAACAGAGTTTGCAAGCTGATGCTGGAGAAAGCTGGATTCTACTACACTGAGTGAAAAGAACTTGGAGATTTCGAGACAATTAGGAAACTAGCGGGTGAATAGGAGAGGGTGGAAGGCAGAAACTTGAACTAGTGAGATGCTGTGAGGCTGGGGGACCACATCAAGCATAGCAGGAAGAGTCCCATGTGGAATGTCTAAAGGACACTTAAGAACAGGGAAAAATAGTGCTGCACATGAAACTATGTGAACTGCTATAATATAAGGCTCTCCTCCGTTCTCTCCAAATTTTCCATAGTCTACTACATTTCTGCATCTTCTGAGTGGAAGGACATGCTGGCATTTGAGGAATAAAGTACATTTCATATCTGAATCTTTGTGATGCAGAACAGGGACAACATATGTGAGATGGCAGTGCAACCCAAAGGTTGAATGTAGCATGGAAAGTACATAGTGACATATGCTTTGAAGACAGAACCCTCAGGCATAGTCAGAAATCCTCAGAAGGAAGGGCACCTGGGTGGCTCAGTGCTTGAGCGCCTACCTTTGGCTCGGGGCATGATCCCAGGGTCTGGGATTGAGTCCCACATCGGGCTATCCGCAGGGAACCTGCTTTTCCTTCTGCCTATGTCTCTGCCTCTGTGCCTCTCTTGAATAAATAAATAAAATCTAAATAAATAAATAAATAAATAAATAAATAAATAAATAAATAAATTCATTCCTCAGAAGGGCCCGACATTCCACAGCATGAATAAAGTGTCCAAGAGAATCCTATTTAGATTTAAGGAATCAAAGATACTCCTTCTACCATCTGGGTTACACTGAAGTGTCAGGTAAGGAGAATGGATGCACATTCCTCTGGACAAGGATCCAAAGCTTTCTATCCAGTTTTCAAAGCAGCCCATATACAAAAGGAGGAACAGCTCTAAATAAACTAAGAGTCACTGTTTGGGAGACTTCTACTCCATGAATGATTTTTTTTTTATTTTGAATATACTTAACTAGAATGGAAAACACCGTAAAATCAAGTGGAAAAAGCCTGAACGAGGAGCTGAGAGACTCAACTTCTCTTTCTGGCTCTGTCATTAAGTAGCTGTGCACCAGTGGGTCACTCCTTCCCACCCTGCAAGAAAGCAGGGATAATTATCCTTATTTTTACGTCATAGAGTTATAATGACGATCAAATAAAATAACAGATGTTCATGTACTTTCTAAAGTACATAGAGCAACACAATGTATTAATAGATCTAATCTGGCATTAGATTTGCTAACCTAATACCAGAATAGTAAGTACAAAAAATGACTTTAGTAAAAATATTTTTACAATTCAATCATGGATATTATACCCTTTTCTTGCCATAATAAACAATGGCATTCTGCTTTAAAGGATATTTTTATCGTTCATCCAACTTTCGGAGTCTCACTGTGTTCTAGCCTCACTTTACAACTTCTATTTTGTGACTTTTCCTACCTACTGCCTTGTTCCTCTACAGGCAAGCACATCATACTTATGCAAAGGGAAAAGAGGCTTTGCTTGCTGCTTCTACACATGGCAATGGACATGACATTTGATCTTAACATAGGGATTAAGTCATTCATGAGTACAGCTCCAAAAAAACAACTAGCCTTGCTGGTACTACAACATCCAGAAATTCAGAGTTGCTTCTGGTACAGTTACAATTTGTAGTCTGTCTGGCACTGAGAAATCCAACTGCAGTCTCTGTGGTTTAAATAAAATGTATCTACAGCAGCTTGGAGCCATGTTTTAAAATTTTCCATGTTATTTTAGTTCAAGGACAAGCTTTCAAAATTAAAAGAAAACTTTGGCTTTAATTATAGATTAAAAATGAGGGTTTTTTTTTTAAAGGAATGCTATTGTGTCCAACTTTTGGAGAGAGCATTCAAAATAAAAAAAAAATTCTTCCCCTAAAGTAACAATCTTCATTAATATAGGAAGATCAAAAACTGAGAGCATACACTCACACATAAAGACAACATTTTTGTGGCTTTAAAACTATGATAGTCACAGTTCATCTACTCAGTATGATATTTTCCAGTAATTTCAGTTACATTTTACAATCAGGATGCAATACTTTAATAGGCATTACTGCTGACACAATGACAGGACTAATAAAAGGCAGTTGATATTGTTGTTTAACCTCAAATGTAAGAAAAACCTAATATCTTAGAATATAAACTTAGGAAACATAGAAGTTGAGTTATATCCTTCATATAACCAAAGGATTCAATGCAGGAATATTTGAAGTCATCAAGTCTCTACACTGTCTTTAAAATTTGATTCAATTTAAATCTAATGTTTGTGGAATGTATCTATTCTGCAATTCAAGGCACAGCTGTATTTTCTGTGGATTTCTATAGAGTGGCTTGAAGTAGAAGCCTGAAGTCAAATTTACCAGCAGAGGCTGTAAGTGAAGCCTTAGACCCCAGACTCTAGACAAGTGCCAGCTCCTCTCCTGCCCTCAGTGCTCTGGGGCCACTCAGGATGCTACAGGAAAGAATCTGACTTCTTTTCTCAACAGATTTGCTGCCCCCTCCAAGGGAAAAGCTCCCCCTAATAAAGGGCCCCATCACCCTTGTTCTATATGATTGCTTTATCTACTTTCTCCACAGCTTGGGCTCCACAGCTCTCAGGAAAATTGCTTTGGGCAGATGTTTGCTTCCCTATGGCCATTGTTATGTCCCTGGATCCCTTCTCCTTTCTACAGAGATGCTCTGTACTTCCTCCTGGAAGTCTATGGCCTGTGTGCCATTGCCTGTCCTACAGAGAAAGCTCTGTCCTAATTTGTCCTAATGGCATCATCTCCAGCCTTAAATACTCATTCATACTGGGACTCTGAAAAAACTTGCATTACTACAAAGGAAGTGATGAAATAAATTCTGGACTGAAGGTTGTAATCAAAGATGAAGGAGTGACAAGGCTGATAATAATCTTCTGGAATGGAGAAATGATTAGGATGGCCCAGAGGAGTGAAGGGGGCTCCTTTGATACTCTCTCACACATTCAATCATTTAGAGACCTGCACGTTCTGCTTTCAAAATACTGTGTGGGAAATGGGGATGATAGGTGGTACTTACCTCACAGGGTCGTTATGAAGATTAAGTAAGAAAATGACTGGCACTTGGTAAACAGTGCTCAATAATTACCAGCTACTATTATTGTCATTATTATGCCTAAACTATTTTGACCATGCTGTTTTCCATCACCTCACAGACATCAGCTGTCCTAAAATAAAGTCCTGCAATTTTTAATGGCGATTCATTTACTATAGAAGACAGAAGGGGTAGACAGAGTACCTACTATGATTGGTGGGAGGCTGAGCACAGAGCAAGGACATAGGCTCCTTAGGAACCAGGAGGTAGAATAAATCTTGGAAAATGAGGTGGGGGGATCTCTCAAGATATTACCATCTGTGTAACTTTCCCTAGGTTTGGGGAAAAGTAAAAAAAAAAGGGGGTCCAGAGCAAGGCTTTAGAGTCAAACAGATCTGAGCTTGAATTCTAGCTCTGCAACATCACAGCTTATGTGGACAAATTTTATATAACTGTTCTTTCATCGTCAAAGTAAGGATAGTAAGACATATATCACAGAGTTATTGTGGGGTTAAATAAAATAGCACATGAGGGTAAAGCACAGTGCAAGGCACATAGTAAGCACTCAATAAATGGCAACTGTTGTTACCATGTGCAGTAGATGTTCACCATCACACTGGGAACCATTTAGGAATCTACCTTAGAAATACATTGTCAGGGATCCCTGGGTGGCGCAGCGGCTTGGCGCCTGCCTTTGGCCCAGGGTGCGAGCCTGGAGACCTGGGATCGAATCCCACATCGGGCTCCCGGTGCATGGAGCCTGCTTCTCCCTCTGCCTATGTCTCTGCCTCTCTCTCTTTCTCTCTCTGTGACTATCATAAATAAATAAAAATTAAAAAAAAAAAAGAAATACATTGTCAGTTGTCTGATGGTTGCATGTTTGTTAAAATGCCAGCTTCAGGGCAGCTGGATGGCTGTGGTCAGTTGGTTGAATGTCTGACTTTTGGTTTTGGCTCAGGTCATGATCTTAGGGTTGTGAGACTGAGCCCTACATTGGGTTCCACACTCAGAGTAGAGTCTGTATGGGATTCTCCTCCTCTCTCTCTCCCCTTCTGCCCTCCCCTTACTCACACTCTTTCTCTCTTTCTCTCTCAAAATAAATAAATAAAATCTTTAAGAAACAGCCTCATGTTATGAGCTAACATTATGATATTATTATGATAAATATATGTATCATTAAGGAAAGCAAGACTAATCAAATATATAAAGAGAATACATAATGTGCAATTTTTGTACTCATATGTAACTAATTATGTAAATGTCAACTAATTTATTTAGACAAGATTTGATTTCACAAAACCTATCCATAGCAAAGCAGTATACTTTTCATACTTTATAATTAAAAGATCACACTAATTATAATGCTTATTGTCTAAACTTTTGAGATCGAATGGGCAAAACCTTACTTAAATCCCTCTAAGTGATCTCTTCTGGGATAGGCAATATTTTGCCCCTGTGACTTTTTCCCCAGTGTCACATCTGTGAATCTGTTATGTTCCATATTAAAAGTGGCACTGCAGAGGTAATTAAGATTACCAATTAGCTGACCCTAAACTGTGGAGATTATTCTGGATTATCTGAGTGGGTGCAATTTAATCACACATGCCCTTATACTCAGAGCTTTATTCTGTGGGGATACAGGACAGAAAGATTAAGTGTCAGAGGGGAGCAATGTGCTGTTGCTGGTTTGAAAATGCGGAGAACCAGTGAGGGGATCAGGCAACTTTGGTAAGCTGAGAGGCAAAGAAGTGGGGTCCTCAGTCTTACAATCACAAGGAAATTATTTATGCCAATAGTTTAGACAAACTTATGAGTGTGATCTTTCCCAGCGCCCCCAGATAAGAGCCCAGTGTGACTGACACCTTGATGTCAACGTAGTGAGACTATGAGTAGAGAATCCAGTCATGAATGCCAGACTTCTGGCTTATAAAACTCAGAGGTAATAAATGGTATTAAGTTGCTGTTGGTGGTAATTTGTTATGTACCGATATAAAGCCAATACATAGGAGTAACAACTATTCTGCACTTTATAACCACAGTTGTCCCTTTCAAATCCGTCATGGTTAAGTATTAAAAAATACTCCTTTTCTGTCTGTGGCATATGAGCTGTCTGTTCCTAGCAATGTATGTTCCATGATCTCAAGCTGGCTTTCCAGCATTTCTTTCTTCTTCTTCATTTCAAAGCCTTCATTTAATATTTTCTTAGAATAAGTGCTTGGATATATTGCTGCCCATTAGCATCTCCCACAGAGGGTATGCAGGTTTGTTGGAAAAGAAAGCCCTTCAAATCCCTATATTCCAGGAAAAAAAAAAAAAAAAAACCCTTGTGAAGGGATTTGCTGCAATGTCCGGCTAAAAATTAGCTCTGATATTTACTGTTTATTCTTTTTGCCCAACAGCATATCAACCAGTGATAATATGTAAAGCCCTTGACCTCATCGAAATGATTCTAGTGCTTCAAAGGATATACCAAAGCATTTGCTATATAATCCAGAGAAAGACCCACCCCATAGAGCAGATATTGCCTAACATCATGACAATAAAGTCATCACAAGCAAAAGACTCTGGAAATGTTAGGTCCAAATAAAAGAGGGTGCTACTCTAGGAAAGACATTAGGAACAGTGGCCTATTTTAAATTAATTACTGTATAAATAGCACAGTCTCCACATGTTGACAGCTGGACAATCAAGAATATCCCTGAGGGAAGAAAGAAAACTCATAGAAAAGTATTCTGTGGTCAGTCTACCACTGCCCAGAGACATGAGAATGTGGTGAAATATTCAGTCAGCTTAGCCACAGTCGAACAAACTGAGGAAGAATCTGGATAGCAGAGCCCTAAATAAAGATCATGCATTTTACTCTTTAATAAAAAGAGAGAGAGAGAGAGACTGGAGAAGGGGATTGAAGGAGGAGGGGAAGGTAGGGAAGGAAGGAAGAAAGGAAAAGAAAGAAATTAGAGGAAGTCAAGATATTCTGACATTTTCAAAATAAATCAAATATGTAAATTTTAATATGCAGCTCTTTAATATGATATTTTTGAAATATGATAACAGTTTCTCTCCCATGGCATCTCTTTACTTTGATATATAACTTTAATCAGCTATATTTATAGCAATAGCTAAAAATTATTAAGTAATCCAAGTACAAAAGAGTAAAAAAAAAAAACCTAACAATCTGAAGTATATGATTATTCAATGCTCCATTAATCGATTTGCTTGACGGAATGATTGGGGAAAAGGAATGGAATTCTTAGCCACTTTTTTTTACTTAAAAATTCCCAACAGTACTCACTCACAAAGAACTTAGGTTTTCCACTGGAAGGGTGAAAAGAAAAGTTAGTTCTAGCAAGTCCTGCCACATGCTCAACTAGAGGGTAAAATAGTATCCATTCAGATTTGAAATGGATACTATCACATTTCAAAAAAAATCACATTTCAAAAGTGTAGCATTTATTAGGTCTATGACTACCAACTACTACAATATCATGTCATAATTACAAGTATTTTTTATTTAAATTATATTTACCTTTTTATTTCAAGCACTGAAGTTTGGAAAGTCTTATCATCATAATGTGTCATGTTTATGTACATGAAACCCAGCAAGATTTTTCCAGGAGTTCCCATGTTCCATTCTGTATGAAATTACTCTTTATTTATTATTCCTTTGATATTCAAAATCTATACATAATTCTGAATGTGTGTAAATTCCCACTAAAAACTATCAGCAACAAACATCTTTGAGAAAAACATTTACTGACAACAGTCTATATTACAGAGTTCCCTTTAAGATGGTGCACTGAAGAAGCTTTACTTATGTCTCTCAAAATCCCATTGAAATTATGGGATGTAAATTTAAAAACAAGTGCCTAGCAATGCTTGAAAACAATAAATGGCACCACCATCAAATCAGAAAAATTGAGAAATTCACAAAAGATGAAATGCAGACTAAATTGATGAGGAAATCTACACAGAGAACTACAACTCAAAACAAGTGGCAGAGTGTGGTAGAGTGTGAGCTGCTTTTCCCAACAGGGCACAGAAGACACTACAAGCCAGGAATTTATAGAGAACAAAGTGGGCCATGGGAAGAATCATGAAGGTTACCAGTTATAGAACAGACATCAGAAGAGCTAGCCCATGCTTTTCCTTGCTGAGTCTGTAGAGCACCTCTAGATTACCTGAATCCAGGACACAGTTTCTACAAATGTTCTTTAAACAAGTTAGGGGACCTAGCAAAGATGACTCCTAGCAAAGGCATAAAGGCCATTAAGAGATGCAGAGTAGAGATTCAGATAACTTCTGATCTCTACAGGGGTTATGACTGCTATGAAAAAGGAGTGATAAGAAAAAAAATGATGTTCTTAGAAAATAAAAAACAAGACACCAAAATTAAAAGAAGTAGAAAGGCTGACCAATAGAATGGATGGGGCAAAGCTGATGACCAAATGAGTGATCTGGAAGATAAAGCAGAGATAATTGTTCATGATATGGAGGGAAAGATGAAGAGCATGTGAGAGAAAGTAGAGAACCAAGGGATCCCAGGCCAAGATGATTTCATAGATGAACTCTTTCCAATCCTCAAGATATACAGAAAAACTAATCCTTACGTTGTTTAAACTTTTCCAGAGTAGGAAAAGATGAAGTATTTTCTAGCTCATTCCACAAGCCTGGTATACCTCTAATATCAAAATTGTGCAAGGAGAGTGTTAGAACAAAAGAAAATTATAGATAAAGCTCACTTGAGAATTTTGATATAAAATGATTAAATAAGGGCAGCCCTGGTGGCTCAGCGGTTTAGCGCTGCCATCGGCCTAGGGTGTGATTCTGGAGTCCCAGTTTCAAGTCCCACATCGGGCTCCCTGCATGGAGCCTGCTTCTCCCTCTGCCTGTGTCTCTGCCTCTCTCTGTCTCTCAGGAATAAATAAATAAAATCTAAAAAAAAAAAGAAAAAGAATTCAAGGAGGTTAAACCCTAAGAAACTTACTCTACACAAACAGATTAAAAGAGGACAGTCAAATGGTATTAAAAATTGTGGAATTAGCATCTGATCATTATAATAACCTATTTAGTTATGTGTACATTTTGGGAGTGGGGAGAATCTCTTATTAAATAATCTAGGAATGGAAAGAGAATCCCTTACCTTGACAAAGTGATGACATCAGAAATTTTCTGCAAACGTTATACTTAACAGTAAAATATAAGAAAAATTCCCTTTGATGCCTGCCATCACTACTATTATCCAACATTGTTTTGGAAAATTTGGTCAATGGAATGTAATAACTGGAGGGAGGGAATAAGGGCAAGAGAGAAAAGAGCAGAATAAGTACATAAAGCTGTTACTATTTGAAAGTTGGATGTTTATTCATCCTCTGACAATCAGGTAAAAGAAAATATAAGATGGTATAAGAAAAATACACAAACCTCAACAGATTTCCTATTATATATCAGTGATAAATATGATAATATGTAATAGATTGGAATTCATCCACAATGGAAACAATAAAAATGAAAAAATAAAACATCTAATAATTTAATGAGAAGTATGTAAACCTTATGTAAAGAAAACTATAAAAATTTATTGAATATCCTGAAAAATAATCAGCATAAATGGAAAGACTGAGTGGAAAGATGATATAATAAGGATAGAGATATTCCCCAAATTACTATATAAATTCAATGCAATCCCAGATGAATTTCCAATGAAATTTTTTAAATGAAACTTGTCAATCTTGTCCAAAGTTCAACTGGAAAAGAAAATCTTAAGTGCCTTGATGAGAGTATTTTGAAAACACGGACAGCAGACATTCCCTGCCATATGTCAAAATGCACAATAAGGCTCCAGTCACAAAAACAGTGTGCTACTGATGTAGAAATATTTTAAAAGTTTGGTGGAATACATTAGAGTCTAGAAATAGACACATTAAAAGGAAGGTAAGGTATAATAAAGGTAGCATTTCAAATATGTAAGGAAATGTGGAAGTACTCAGTAAGTTGTGTTGGGACAAATGGTGTTGAGGAAAAAACAGAAATCAGATCACTACTTCATATAATTTACAAAAAAGTTTAGGTAGATAAATGTACAATTTATCTTTATCTTTTTATATACTTGTACAATGTACAAGTATATAAATGTACAATTAAAATAATAAAAGTTTGTTTTTATGTTTTTTTGGGATAGGTCTACCTAAAAATGACACAAGACATAAAGAACACACTGACATATTTAATCATAAGCCCTCTCCACTCTTGGCATCCTAACCTACCCTTAAGGTACAAAACCCTCCCTGGGCAAGGTCCTTTCCTACTACCATGGGGGCTCCTGTGGCCAAGCTCCCTGAAGCTCCTTTGAAATGTTCCTGAGCTCAGAGTCCAAATTTGTAGTGATAAAATGGTATGCACTTAACTATGACTTTGTCAACTGTAGCCTTCTTTTTCTCCCTCTACTTTTTCGCAGAATCTCAGATTTTCAAAGGTATAAAATACTTATGCATCCCCATTTTACAAGTGAAGGAAAACCAAGGCCCTGGTTAATAAAAGAACTTGCCTTGGAACACATACCTAGCTGCTAGCAGTTCAGCTGAATATGGAGCTCCTGGTTTCAAAGGCAATTGGTTTCTGCTCTTTCCACATTATAACTTCCTGTGGCCTAATCTACAAGTGGCTAATTTTCAGGTCAGGTATGGAGGCTTACTACAGAGAAAATTTGAACCCAATAAAGTCATTTTTCAAACCACATATGAAACAGTAGGAATTTAACTATAGTCAAAATACAGATTAAACTTGTATTGTTTCCAGAGTCCCTACTCATTTATACCATAATTTTAGTTAAAGTACCTGAGAGACAGGATGAGATCAAATAGAACATAGATCATTTGCCTTTGTCTTTTTGTTCTGAGCTTCCTATTAGCATTTCACTGAGTGTGTATGTCAGAGGGTGGGAATTAGGAATGGTATTTAGGGGTTGGTAATATGTCATGAAATCATAACGTTGAGATTTTTTATATTTTCCTAATGAGAGGAAAGTTATTGTAACTATAAACTAAATTTTACTGCTTCAATCATAGTAACCATGAAATAGTCCTCAAACACCTTTCAAGATAGTTGAAAATTACTATTCCAGATGATTTATGTTTGTACTTTTTAAAGCACATTTTAAGAAAAAATATAAATAAAAAACCTCCTGAAGGAAAAAAGAACACAGGTTAGATAAACCAGAGGCCCCATGGGTTATGAGTAAATCTGAACTGGTGCCATTTTTCTGGAAAGGTCTAAAGTAAAGGAACCCAGGAGACACAATAAAAACTAAGACAAGACCAACTGCACTACTGACAAGGTTGTGAAAAAATTCCTTGATCCAACTGGATAGATTTAGCAGCTCAGAAAGAATTGAGGAGTGGGGGGGAACACCAAGAGAGATAAAATGAAGTCAAGACAATGATAAAAGAAAATGCAAAACAATGGCAGTCAACCTCAGTTGCAAACTAGCAAAAGCTATGTGGGTTCTCAAGCAGCCACAATATTATAACCATCTAGTTTTGTGCTCAGGCGAAGACATCACACCAAAGGCACTTGGCACCAAATAACTTCTGGCCAGGGATTTTACATTTAGAAATGTAAGACCCAGTAACATTTAAGGAATTCCCCCTCTTGCCAGATAGCCATCCTCTTGCCCTGAAGCCATGTGACAAATGATCCTGAATACCACGTTGCCTTTTATGCATCTGTTGTCTAAATCAGTGTAGAAACTGGAAGGAGAGACTGAATTCTGGCCCTTAGCAAAAGGCTACATTTTAGTGTCATAATGACAGTCTTGGCAGAACAGGGCATTCTTACTTGAAATGTCTCTGCCATACTAAGAGCTTTGTCCACCATAACCTGAACCTGGCTTGATCGAAGGGACTATCAGTTCTAAATTTTAAATACACAATCAACTATGTGAAAATTTAAAAGAAGCAAACTGTTTCTTGGAAATCTCACTTCATGAATGATTGTCTCTGACTACTTTTTAGCACTTGAAAAGGTTTCATTTTCATTTGTGTTGTTTTCTGTTTTTATATCACCAAAATATTTCTCTCAAAATCACCACTGAAAACTTTTTTTTTGTTCTTTTTATTTAATGACACTTGATCAAAGGCAAAATTGCTTTTGTGTACTCTGTGTGTGTGTGTGTGTGTGTGTAGTGTAGTGTATAATGGCACCAAAAAGGGAATACATTCTTTCTGTCAAAGATGTTCATCTTGGTCACTGTATCAAAGATGCTCTAAAGCACTGAAGCCGGTAGGCAAGAAACTGTTTTTAATCCTCTCTGAAGTGCAGGATGGCAAGAGAGACACAACATGCACTTGAGAGCATCCTGGCCACAGTGCCATCACTTCAGGGTTGCCCAAATCTGTGAGTATTTTCATAGCTTGCTTTTCAGACTGGAAAGATCTAAAATTGTTGGAAATAGATGAGCAATGTTGTGCTTAAACCTGAGACTAGTCTATCTTCCCCAAACCATTTTCAATTTGGGTTGTTATTATCACTCAAGTTTTTTTCTGGCCACTATCAGGTAAGGATTCAAGGTCTCCAGTGTCCACACAAGGCAGAAGGAAGATACCACTGGTCATTTTGAAAAGCCACTTTGTTTTCCTAACTACATCCAATTTCTTTCACCACTATGACTACACACACATGCAGACACACACACACAAACCAGCAGTATTAAGTTTCAGGCGTTTTCTGCAAACTATTCATATTTCCCTTAGTAACCAAAGGATGACCCCTAGGTAACGATGCCTATTACAGCCTGCAGTCCATAAACATATGTAAAGATCTTTCCACTGCAGCCATTAAAATAGAGAACGTTTTTTAAATGAACATATACCCTGCCTAAGTTCTCAAAAGTTCAACAAAAAATGACTTAAGTATTTACTTTTATTTAAAAGTAAAAGTCAATTAAGTACCTGAAATTGCCCAAAGCAATCAGACTTATTGTACCAAGGATCTGGATCATATCTCCAAACAACTAAGCAACTCATCCAAAAACACTAACAATTTCAATGCCTAGAATAGAGCCTAAAACAATTTTCTAACCTGCAAATTCAAGAATTGAACTAGAGGAGCCATTAAAGTTCACTCTTGGATTTATAAAAATATCCTTGACTATTTCCTTCTTTAGTACAGTGAAAATGAGAGAAATTGGGTAACAAAGTTGTTAAAGAAGAAAAGGAGAAAAGGGGCATTATGCAATTGTATTTTAAACGGCCTTCCTTGACCTAAACTGAAAACTAAGAGAAAAATTCAAAATTTGTAAAAGAACCATTTCTTTTGTGAGTGAACAAAATTGTTACTTTGTTGCTTCCTCAAAACTCACAACTATAAATGATATAATTTCTAATAGAAAACAAGAACAGGAGTTTCCAAAATTTAAAAGTACCAAAATTCTGGTCTGGAAGAAAACACGTATTTATTCTGAGTAAAAATTCTGTTACATCAACAAGACACATTTTGACATAGAAAAATACCTGTTTAATTTTAGAAACAAAGTAGGGAGGCAGAAGGGAAAAACTAACTGCAGTTAACCAAAAAAGAAAGAAAGAAAAGAAACCACTTCCATATTCATTAAATAGAATGTCTTGTTATTTTCACAGACAGTAAAAACTTTTTGACATCCTTTTTAGTCCCAGACTGGAGAAGTGTCAATGGATCTTATTTGGTCTCTTCTTCAGTGTGTAGAGTTTACAAGCCTAACCAAATTTAGAATTAGTGGGAGTTATGCACTTATGTTCCTTATACATAAGAGAAGAAAAAAAGGCCCTTTTATGCCAGCTTTGAGCTGGGCTTGAATTTTTATGACTTATTTAGAAGCCCTAGGGAATGAAAAAAAAAAGTTTCTTAATGGAAATACTGACACAGTCTTAAATATAGTGACATGAACAAGCACTTCTATGAAACAGCACCAGGATGTGACTGACCACTCCAGCAAGTTTGAAGTGAAGACAGTTGCAGACAATTGATGATAACTGACTGAATGACATTAGGAAAGTAATGGCAAGCTAGAAAAATCAAAATTTCCGGTTGGTAAACTTGTTTTTAATAGGAAAATATGTAAAATGTATGGGATCTTTACTCCAGTAAATGGAGGAAAAAGAAAATGTAAAATTTTTGCATAGATTTTCTTCAATTGTTACCGGATTAAAAGTAGTCATTCTTAAAAAGTCAAAGCTGTCATATCAATCCTGAGAGATGTAGCGAAGAGTTTAAATCAGTGGATCTAAATCTTGGTTTCTCAGATCTTACAAGGCTATGTACTAGATAGAGATATACAACAAATACTTGTTTTTTGTCTACCTGTTACACTTTTCATTCTTTGGTGGATTTCTAAAAATTAGCTAGTCTTTTCCATTTATCATCATATTTTCCAGAAAGTCACTTATTTACTTGAAAATTGGGTTAGTTTCATTTTATACTTTCTAAATTACTATGTTGAATCTCTTAAACCTCTCGAAGTTTTCAGCTACATTTTGTTTAGCATTTTCCTCTGGCTTTAACTTTTTTCACAATTGCCTCTTTTTAAAAAAGCTGTTTAAACTTATTCAAGATCATTTTTTTTCTCTTATCATGTTCAGGGACACAGATCAACATGTATATGTGTACATTAAAATGTCCTTTATAGTTTGGAAGGCAAACAGACCAGATCATTAAAACACTAACTCATTTAAGAAACAGTTACGGGGCAAATATGGGAAAGACACTGTATGAAGTGCTAAGGGGGCTATAAAATGTATAAAACACCACTTCAGGACCCCAGAGAACTTTTAAACACATAAGGCAGTGAGTATCAGCACAAAAGAGAGACAGAATACCGCTGTCTTTCAGAAAAACAGTGTGTCTAACCTTCCCACAAATGTGTATTAGTGTTACTATCATACTTAGGTATCGGATAGAAGAAATGTAATATTTGTTACAATGTAAAATGTTCCCACAAATGTGATTTAGTGTTGCTATCATACTTAGGTATCAGATAGAAGAAATGTAATGTTTGTTACATTGTAAAATGTAAAAGGAATGCAAAACGTACATTTTTAACAATGTAAAAGGACAGAAAACATTAGGACTAAACATAGTTCTAAAAAATGTGTATATTTTCTAAACCAAACTGCCATAGACTTCCGATTTGTTTGCAAGCCATATGGTATAGGGGCTTTAGGTCTCAGTATTTACATTTATGGTTTTTCAGACTCTCATGTAATACCAAAGAACAAAGAAAAGTGAAGGAAAAGTTACCCCTGAAGAAATCAGAAGAAATCAGAAAACTGCTCATGCCAATAGTTGTTCTTTTTTTTTAAATTTTTGTTTGCCATTACTCTCTCAGTTTTTAACAGTAGATGGAACACTTTTGCAATTTCATTTAAATTTTGCAAGTGAATTCATAAAGGAAATTTAATTTTAAAAAGCAAGCTACTGTTAAATACTCCATATGATGTATTTGGCTTTCATCATCACTGATAAACATTTACAAATCTATGGTGTTTAGAATATCGTGCTTAAGTTTGAATGATTCTGGAGTAACCTCACGCCTACCCGAAAGTCAGAACTTCTGTAGATATCATTTATAAGATTACTGCTTTGGAATAAGTAATTAGGAAAGAACCCTTTTCAAATGGCTATGAGAAAGACATCATTCTTTATTCAAAGATATTAGGGGCAAGTTTAGGATTGTGGTTAATTCTGAAACTACTGATTTGAAAGGGTGGAATATATAAAAAGCAATAGGAGGAGGTAGTTTAGAGAAGAAAGGATATTGAAGCACACCCCACATGCTGTGTTTAATATTATCATCTTAGGAGAACAGACAATTCTATATTTTTAAAATCAGTACTTAAATTTCTACTTGGAGATTTCACTTATGATGGAATACCTCATTCCCAGATGGTGTTTGATAGGCAAAGTATTATTGTAGTAAGGATACAAGACAAGAAATTGGATAACCTTTCAAGTATCCTTTAAATGTCACTAACTGGGCTCGTGATAGAGGGTTTTATTATTCTCCGCTGAAGTACATGAGCAGTCATTTGCATGCCAGGAAAAGAATGTCTGGAATAATCCAAAAGGGCAAAGCTTAGCTCTTTCACTAAAAATAAGGAAGTGACAGGCACAAAAAGGGAAATAAAAGAAGATAAAAGTATCCAAAGCAGACTTACTAGTCAACAAATCCCATAGAGAAACTACTATGTACACAGAAACATACTATTTTAACAGCTGGCTCTTGACAAAGCCTTCTCTTGACTACCATGAAGCTTTCTTTAAGCTACTCACAAATACAAAACCTAAAATTGATGAAACATATAAATTAGTAGTGATTATTCACTGTTGAAAAAGATCTGCCAAGACAGCCCTTTAAATCTTTCTTCTGCTTCATGTAACTATGGTTTCTTTGTTGAGCAGCCTAGCACAAAGCACAGGGCTCCAGTGAGCCTAGGATAGGGCCTGTGTAGAGTGGCTCTTAATATTTTTGTACATGGAATGAATGCATGAAAGAGCACCTCATACATGAGAGAACTGTATCTCAGAAACGTACCTGTGAAAGTCAGCTTTCCGAACTGGGAGTGCACTTCTTCAAAGAAGCCATTCTGTATAAAGTTAAGGTTAAATCCCAGGCTAATTCAATGCTTTTTTTTTTTTTTTAAGATTTTATTTATTTATTCATGAGACACACAGAGAGAGGCAGAGACAGAAGAAGTAGGTTCCCCACAGGGAGCCTGATGTGAGACTGCCCCTGGACTCCGGGATCAGGTTTTGAGCCAAAGGCAGATGCTCAACTGCTGAGCCACCCAGGCATCCCTAACCCAGTGGTTTTACTGAACTCCTGAGCATACCTGGGTTTTTACCACTGATAATGCCCTTTACATTCTAAAGTACTTGTGTATGTAGGAAGAGAGAAAAAAGAACATCATTAGCTGAGAGGAAATGTTTGAAAATGGCATTTAGCCTCTGGCATCCTCCCAAACTTATTTTCTACTTCCTATTTCCTCTTTCCCTAATAACCAAAATCCTTAGTTCTGTCATTTTGCTCCAACTGTGGCAGGCCATCCAAATGGCCTCTACCTTCCAAAAAATTCCATGTAGCAAATAAATGACTTCTTTTTTTTCTCTCAATCAAAATCTCCATTTCTTCAGGGATATTCACCTCAGTCAAGTGGAGGGGAAGCTAATCTAATTAATTCACACTACCATAGGAAAAGAGTTCTATCGGCCTGTATGTTTTTGCCACACCACATGTGTCTAATTAAGAGGGATTTTAGACAGTTTAACACGATGAAGTTTAAACATTCAGCCTGTGGGAGCTGGTTAAATTTATGAATTATATACTAGCAGAGCAGTGGGGCTCAGAGAATAAGCATTCAAATGTACTAGCCATTTATAAGTTGATCATTTGTGAGCTGCAAAAAGAAAGAACATAACAGGGATTTGTTCTCAAGCCAAGCAAAAGAAGGGGAAGAAGTCTACCCGTTTTACTTCAAGACTTGCCTGATTTTTCCCCTTGTCAATAGACTTCTTAGAAACCTCTCCTTTCTCCTTCAGTAAAGAAGGAAATTTGTTAGGTTTTTGAGGATAAATCAAACTGCAATGCAAGTTAGGAAAGGCTCCAGTGAGGACTCACTGTAAGGTGGCACAGATGGCACATAGCTCCTTCATGGATGGTCCCATCTGGAGAATATCAGTACTGATTCAATAGAAATGGAGGTGGATATTAAAGCTAGTCTTCATCCTGATACCTCAGAGAGCAGACTCACTGAGGGACTAGAGGGCTCGAGGTCAGTTTGTCATGGGGATTCACTCCATCACATACCTGAAAATTGTCATCCATTAACCTAACATGATGAACAGTAAGATGAACAGTATTGTAATTTTAATTTAGACATAGACAACACTGAGTGACTAAGTTTTCTCAAGTATTATTTAGCTGTATTTAGAAGCAATAACCTTAATAATTCTAGTCAATTCTTGTTTAAAGATTTTATTTATTTATTCATGAAAGACACACAGAAAGAGGCAGAGACATAGGCAGAGGGAGAAGCAGGCTCCCCAAAGGGAGCCTGATGTAGGACTGTATCCCAGGACCCCAGGATCACGACCTGAGCCAAAGGCAGATGCTCAACGACTGAGCCACCCAGGGGCCCCTAATCAATTCTAATGTTATAATTTCTGCTGTTAGAAAGAAATATTTTAGCCAATACTTATTGAAAGCCTATTTTGTCCCCTGGGGGAAAAAATCTTTTTTATCCCTTGCATGATGGGGAGACTGTAGATTACAAAAAAATGTTTAATGTCTACATAAAATCAACAAAAACATGTTTGCATCTACTTTGATGTTGTCAGTCAAGTGGAGAGGAAGCTAATCTGATTAATACACACTGACATAGAAAAGACTTCTATCCACCTATATGTGTTAATTATGATTACTACTTTATAATCTAGCAGGCTTCACCCTCCTAGAATTTACAAGAACAGGTGAAATGAAACTCAGTGATACATTATCTTTCCACACACCAACTCTTTCATTTGGCTTTTTTTTATTCAATTATCATTAATGGAATGAATCATAAGATACTAAAAATGGGTGAGGAAATGGATACAATTCTTTTTTAGCATAGATAAATTAATACACTATGTTTAAAGGTGATCTAGTCTTGAAAAAGAATTTAAAAGATGAAATCTTTGCACTAGGGACACCTGGGTGGCTCAGTGATTGAGTGTCTGTCTCTGGCTCAGGGTGTGATCCCGGGGTCCTGGGATCGAGTCCTGTATCATGATCCCCACAGGGAGTCTGCTTCTCCCTCTGCCTATGTCTCTGCCTCTGTGTGTGTGTGTCTCATGAATAAATTTTTTAAAAAATCTTTAAAAAAAGGACAAAATCTTTGCACTACTATAAAACTGGGGTGGAGGAGGGGAGTGGTATTTAATAGCAGATTGAGAGGATTTCTTTTTAGGCAAAGAAAGAAAGATATAACCAGAAGGAATTGAAGGAATTCAGAATAAGCCTGTATGCCAGAGAAAACCATAGCAGTTGCTCAGAAAGTATTTATTGAAATCCCCTGTTCTACTATTTATGCTTGAGTGGTAACCCAGCTACAACTGCAGCAACGTTGTCGCTCGGTTCCCCCAGAAGACAGCCATTTATTATTTCAGGCTGAGATTTAGCAGACGAGTCTTAGACCACCAATCTTTCTCAACTCTCTATCCACAAAACCAAAAAATTTATTTCGTTCTTTTTAAAGTTCATACTCATGCATGCAAAACCAGAAGTTTACATGTCTAGGTTGCTTTCTCATTGTTTGCATAACTAAAAAATAGGCTTTTATTTAAAAATAGAACTTGGCAGATGAACAGGCCATTGATTGGATATTTTAATAAAAATAAATGGCCAAGATACTTAATTTCGAGAAGTATCAACTATACAGGCAAGTTTCCCTCTTTGGTTTTCTACTTTATCACCTTTGAAAAGAGCATGCATTTTCAGAAGATTCATCACAATGTGTAAATTTCAAATTTGTTTCTACTGGGTAACATAAAGAAATTTATAAGAAATTTCACAAAATAATAGATCTTCAATTATTCCACCTAATCAAAATTAATCTTCATTGTTTCAAAAAATCTTCCTTGTTTTTGTCTATATATATATTTGTACTGTCATAACTGCATTCAATGTTTCCACAATTTTAAATTGTTTTCCACTTAACCTTATGCTATCAATATTTCTCATGTTGCTTTAAAGTCACTATCAGTATTATAAATAAAAATGTTGATTTTTATGCTATTCTAATCTAGCTTTGAATTAGAATAACATTTACATTTTTAAAAACTGACATACTTCCCATATTTTTATATGTTCCAGAAAAATGCATGAAGGATGAGAATTAATTATTTCTTCAAAGTTTGGGGGAAAAAATCCAACAAATCTATCAAATCATATGTTTTGGGAACAGGGTTTACTAAAATCCTTGACTTTCCCTGAATTAGTGATCATTTATAACTTTTCTCATTGTAATTTTATAATTTACTTCGTGTGGATATTACCAATTCATTTCATCTGCACATTTATATATAGTATATTGTCAAATAACTGTGCATAATACACCACAATTTTAAAAAATATTTTTAATGACTATATATTGATTGCTATATCTCCTTTCTCATTTCCAACTTTAATCTCTGCCAAGTTTTACCTGTTTCTTTTAGTATTGCTTTCAGAGTCAACTCTTAATTTATTTTTCAGCTTTCCATGTTAACTTTTTCATTTTATTTTTATTCTTTTTTCAATTATCTGTACTTGCACATTTTGACGTCCTATCCCTTTCTATCTCTGTAAATAAAATTAATGAAGCTCTGAATTATCTCCAAGTTCTGCTCTGGTCACATTAGTTAGATGTTAGTATGTAATTAAAAAATTTTTTTTTATTAGCTAAATAGTCTTTATTTCATCTTTTACTTCTTACTAGACCCAATTATTACTTACAAGACTAATTTTGTATGTCAGAGCATTTGGAGTTGTTTTCAACCTTGAAGTTGGAGATGCAAACAGAAAGTGAAGTTAAGTCTTTAAAAATGTATTGAGATTTTCTCTGAATCCTTACAGATAATATATCTTTTTTTAAAAAGATTATTTCTTTATTTATTCATGAGAGACACACAGAGAGAGAGGCAGAGACACAGGCAGAGGGAGGAGCAGGCTCCCTGCAGGGAGCCCGATGTGGAACTTGATCCCGGAACTCCAGGATCATGCCCTGAGCTGAAGGCAGACACTTAACCGCTGAGCCACCCAGGTGTCCCACAGATAATATATCTTGTACACATTTGTAGACACTTGAAGATTTCCAGTTAAATAATCTGAAAGGTATATTAAACAGACCAAATGTAATTCTTTTATAAAGACCTATTGCCCACATATCAAGCTCCTTACAAGGACTACACTCAGTATCATTTGTGTAGTGTTTAGCAGAGGGCCTAGAATATCATAATTGCTCAATAAATGAATTGTGGCAGTATATGTAATAATTAAGAGTTATCATAGTCTTGTAGTAGTTATGTTCCTCCTACCCCTTACACAGGCTAAGCTGCACTACTGATCCGGAGAAGAGTTATTAACTTGTGTTTTTGGTCTGGGTTTTCTTATCTATGATATAACATGGCAGGACTAGATGCTTTCTAAAGTTATTTCCAACTCTAAAATTTCTAAATCTCATTTGTTGGCATTTTCAGGATCTGGACTCTATCTGCACCAGATGTAGGTCACACATATCCTTTGTTCTGAAGCAACTTGCTCAAACACACTCTTTACGAGCAAAACTCTGGAAACTGAAGTGAAGATAGAAATTTTTACCAAACTCACTACTCCATCAGAAAGTTCCGGACAGGCAGAAATCAATTCATAATTTTTGGAATAAAAGTAAAAATTTCAAAGCTATTTATCAGTCTTACTTGTGCTTTCCAGGAATAAAAGTAAAATTTCCAAAGCAATTTAAGCCCGATCTACACTTTTCCTTCACATGAGTCTTGGCACCCATGCTAATTTGTGTTCATTTTCCATCACTATTAGCAATCAAAGAATTTAAGAGAAAAGATGGAACACAAAGTGTTTGCATGGCTGGCTATAATTCAGGGCATTCCTCCTCCAAGAATGTATATCATTGAGATTAAAAATGAGCATTAAGAATGAAAATTCTCATCTTTATTACTAAGAGTGAAAAACCCAAGTAGACCATCATCTACTAACAAGTACATCTGGTAATTAAAAACAAAACAAAAGCTTTCAAATTAAATTATGAGCTATATGTGAATAATCTCTTATAAAAGCAGTAAAGATCATGCCATTATACCTGTTGAATTTGCTGCAGTTTTAGTTCTATTTTAAACAAGGTGTCATGAAAAGCACAGACTTACCTGTATGGTAGACAAAGTTGCCTTCGGTTTCTGATGATGAGGGAGACACCAATTCTTCCTCAAATTCATTGGAACTAAAAGATCCCGAATGGTTTCTTTGCCTTGTCTTTCCCATCATGGCAGCATTTGTGGCCATGACATGTCTCAAGGAGTCGTTAAGGTAACGATTCAATAAGCTGCTCTTGTATTCGGGGGGTGATACGTAGTCCTCACTGGCCTGTGACTCTGGCCTCACTCCAGCTTTTATGACTGAGCTTTCACTTTTAGTCACAGGATGATGAACTGGATTATTATAGCCCCCTTCATTTATGTGGTTTCTTGGAGGATTTTCTCCATCTAAGGGAGAAAAATACCAATAGGTAGTACTTACATATACTATTCCCTGTTATAGTCAATCATTAAATATATACATAAATAAAGAATATTTAAAGTATATTAAATTGTCTTTGATACCCCAGGTTAATTTTTAGGGAAAGGAAGCAGGAATCTATGTAATCTCTCCCTATGGTATCTTAATTTTAACGAATTTCACAGAAAATGTTATTCTGACACATGATAAATCTATAAACAAGAGGAAGCAGCCATATTCTGTTGGTCATTTATAGAATTGTAAAAATGAAGTTACTTCACGCAATAAAAAAGAATCATTAGAGTACCATCATATTTAGTGGAGTCAACCTTAAAAAACAGCACTTGGGGTGAACTTCTTATTAATAGAGGGAAAGCAAAATAAAAATATTAACAAACCTTCAGAACATGAATCATCGCTGCTTACACTAAGTCGCTCAGCGTTTCCTTGAACATACTTGTTGTACAGTTTTATTCGTAAAGCCCAGCTTAAATCTGGCTGTCGAACGGTATTCTTAAGCCGACGTCTTGCATTAGCAAACCAATTTGACACCTAAAAAAGTTTTATTTTTCAATTAACAAAACAAAAAATATTACCCATCACATATTACTTTCCCACAAGGGACCTAAGCCTCTCACAGTATCTCTGATCATTAAATATTCTCAGAATGCAATAGTACTAGACATTCATTCATTCATTCAACAAATGCTGAGCACTTACTACAGAGACTGAGCACCTACTGTGTTCTAGGAATAATAATAATTAAAAAAAGAACAGGCTTTGCCATCAAATGCTCAGTCTAGTAAGAGGTAGGATAGTGTACAAATAACTTTAGTATAGGAAAGAATGTGATTGAATGGCTTAAGAGGCATTAAAATAAAATGATACAGGAATCCAAAGGAAGAAGGGGTTACTTTCATGTATGACTTAAGACTTCATGAGGAATTAAGTGAAACATTGAAGGAGTGTGTCAGGTATAATGGGTAGGAAAGTGTGTTCCCAATAAAGAGGACTTGAGAACAAATATAAGTCAAATTCCAGAGACATTGTGGTGGGTGAGGAAGAGGGAAAGAGTTAAAAATGACCTTGAGCCATTCCTTTGTAACCAAGAGAAGGACAATGCCATTTTGAGAAGGAAAGTAGAACTGTTTATGGGTGAAATGATGTGCTTGGTTTAGGGAATGATTAGTCTGAGGTACTGGAAAAGCATACAGGTGAGATGTGAAGGAAGAAAGCAAAAATGATATCTGAGACTCAAGGGAGAAGAAAATCAGATGTGGGTCAAATGCACAGAAGTGTCGGCGGCAGCTTTGAGTAGTCAGGGAGATGGCTGAAGACCAAACCCTGGAAACCTCCAGAGATCAAAGAGACAGAATTATAACAGAGAAACTAGCACAGCAGTCAGATACAGCAATCAGAGAAGTAGAGAGAGAGAAATGCCAATAACACTCAGCTTTTTTTTTTTTTTTAACACTCAGCTTTAAGTTGAAAGTCAAATGCTTCCAAAGAAAATAGCTGAATGCAAAGAAACAAACACTGCAAAACAAAAGAAAGTTACTTCCATTTCTTTTTAATAGATACTATTGTATTTCTGGAAGTTAGAATGGTGCTTGAGATTTCCTTGAAAATATCTGGCTATCATCAGGAAAAAATATATGTAAATAACCCAAAGGGCCAATATTTGCTTTTAAAAGAATGATATATGGAAAGAGAATTACGTCTTTCTGCCAATTTTTTTCTAGAACATGAGTCCACATTACAACAATAGTTTGTGTGGCAGTGCTTACGTTGGAAGTTTCTTTTTTTTTTTAGAGATTAATAATATAAACCTACAATTTTTACATATTTCTCAAGACATAATTATTGAATGGGCCTATGGTGAATCCTACTTTTTAAAAAAACAGAACTACATTTTTTCCCTCTTTGACTCTACAAGTTTTTAAAACATGGTGGTTTTTCCCAATTTACATACACACACATACACATGCACACACACATATATACAGAAAATATATCATAGGTAATATATATCCAATATTAATTACCTTTGAGTCTTAAGTAATAACTGTCCCCTTAAATTTATGTGCATTGATGTAATAACTCACCATGGCATTCCAGAAGTTTTAGTTTTTATCAAGCCCTCTTCCTATCAAGTTGTGCTATTATACTATGATTTAATATGGCTTCAATTTTTTTAGTCTTCTCCAACCTCTAGACAGACACCTTCTGCAAATACTCATTCAATAAATATACATTGAGTAGTTCTTGTGCTCTAGCTATGGTGGTCAGTGCTAGGAATGTTAAATATTAGGATAAACTTCGTCCCTGCACATATGGAAGGATTAGTGTGGAACTATGTATTAACTGAAATACATGGGTGAACATTTACTATGGAAGCACAAAATGCCTGGTCTAGTCTTCAAACCTTCCTCTACTCTCCAAGTCATAGCCGAAGTATTTATTCAGGTTTTTGTTAGTAGTAACTGGGAATTTTAGAACTTTTTTTTTCTGGATTTCTCTATCTTCCATTCTATGCACTTGAATGAATCTTAACCATCACCATCAACTTCAAGTGTTGATGTACCATTATGATTTAATTGCTTGACTTCTTCAAATCCTCATCAATATCTTGTTATCCTATAACTGTGGCATAATGTTTTCCTATTCTGAATTTGCCAAAATCAAGTGTGAATCTACAGAAGTCACTTAACTTTTCTGAACTTCAAACCCTTCATCTATAAAATGCATTAGATGGTTCCTAACATCCTTGCCAACTCTAAAAACTAAGATCTGTGAAATACAGTCTAAGCTCTCCTACAAAAGTGTTAATTTATTCCTTTTATAGTTGGTACTAATCTACCTTCTGCTTTTGACCACTGCCCTTTTGGGGCAATCAGACATGTGTGTTTATGTCTTAAACTTTAGCACAACCATCATATAGTACAGTGTAATCCAATTCTTACGTGACTCTGCATATTTTTATTTAAATGCAATGGCCTTCTAATTTCCAAGGACATTAAGACTATAATTCTAACATACAAAAATTGGGACCTTTGAATATCATGGTGGGATTACAGTTTTTCAAATACAGGGGTCATATCCTTTTTATGTTTTATATAATTAGTTCTTACCATAATATATTTATCACATGTTAGAAGATTTTCCAAAAAGGTCTGCTGATATCTAAGATGAGCTGTCTGTAACCTGATTTCATAAGTTTGACTGGCAAGCAATCTGCTAATATATTCACTCTGCCAGTACTTTATCACTAGAAATTTACTGTACAATTTAAGGTGTTTAATATCTGCTTGCATTGTCATGTAAACAGCAAACAGTTGGTTAACAAATTTGCATAAATACTGTTTTTCTTTTCTTTTCTTTTTCTTTTTTTTTTTTTTTTTTTTGGTCCTGATGCACTAATGCAAACTCCATCTGTTTCACAGAAGGTAAAAATACCAGTTCAGATTTTTCTACCTTCAACTTACTATGGATTCCTTCAGGTTGTCATGCAAATCTCATTAAATTCTATTTTACACGAAACAGGCCTCCTTACTATGGATAGGTTCTGCAACATCATTTTGATGTCAAACTCAGAGCTTAAGAAACAAGGTATTTTATAGTGAAAACTTGGAGAACCAAATATCTAGAAGTTGGAAGAGAAAAACTAGTAATTTTCATCCCTACTTTAACCAAGGTGTTTACATTCATCGTATTGACAGAGCAATCATTATAGTAAACCCAAAGGGATAAGCCAGCATCTGTCCACCTTTGAACATACAGAATTAAAAAACTTATTCTGAGTTACCCAACTGAAATATTGACAACCTCATTTCTATTCCATATAGTATAACACTTGGAATAATGTAGAAAGACCAATTTGAAATTTTGTTGAAAATTTAACAGTTGCTATAATCCTTGCAGTTGATAACTACATACATATTCCGGCAGAAGCACTCACCAAGCAAAAATGGAGTTATGTCAACAGAAGGGGCAAAATCTTAGAACAGAGCAGTTTTAATCAATGGTACATTGGTATGTTTAGCCATTATCATAGAAATGTGAAACTTCTATAAGTAAAGGAAACATTAACACCCAATCATTAAACATAATCTCAAGCTCAATGTGCATTGCACTCTGCATTGGGATCATGAAAGAAGTCAACTCAAGGAGACAGTTCACTCTTATAATCCAGAAAAAATATAATAACTATGTTTTAAAATATATACACATGAACAATGGGCAACACTGAAACCAGATATAGCACCCATCTGTCCTTCTCTGAAAAACTTCTTCCAAGGCAATTATTCTGCAGTATGCTCTATATCCTACAATAATATAAACCCTAAATGCATGCCACTTTATGTCATTCCACAATAAAGCTCTTCACATTTTGATAATACAGAGTATATTTTTTATAATGTTTAAGCAATGGGCAGCCACAGAGATTAAGCACAATGGAATATTTTGGTTGGTTAAAGTACACACACACACACACACACACACACTACCTGTTAATTTTATGGAAATGTGTATATCTCATTAGGTAGTAAGATGTCAGGTTAACAACAAAGAACTCTTTTAGCTTCATTTGTCAGGGATAAATAAAATATAAGTGTAGATTAATGTCCTTAGTGCTTCTATTTATCAGAAAAAGTACCTTTTGAGGTGCTAAAAACATTTCCTCCACTAAAGTTTCAATTCTATGCTTCTAGGTTTAGTGGGACTGCTGACCAGGTTTTATGTTCTTCCTTATCAATTTAAGAGTAACAAAACAAAGCAAAAATATGTTTTATGGAAAGCTTAATGGCCTGATACACAGCCAAAAGGAAAATGTTAAATGTGAAGGAAATTGTCAAAATACAAGACACTCTAATAGTTAAGGAATAAAAGTTATGTTAATTGCTTATTAACATCAGTTATAGAAACAGAGACAGAAGGTACTGCAATAAACAAGAAATAGGAGTTTGGAACTAGAAATAAGGGGAACACCCCATATTTATTCACAGACATTAAAAATATGACATATTTCCAGACATACTGAAGATGATAAAATGAGTTACATTCATGCCGTTGTATGGAACCATCATATAGCATTAAGGATAATGAGCTGCTCCCTGTGTATTCAATGGAATGGATTTAAAAACTAGAATATCTATAAGATTTCAAGACATTCTCTAGTTTTCAAAATGATACTTTGGAAAGCCACATGGTGATTATAGCGGTATTCCCCAAAAGAACCTATTCACTCTACAAACATGTATGAACAGTTTATGGAAAATACAGTGCTGGATAACATGGGGAGTGTGAAGATGAAAAAGACATGATCACTATTCTCAAGAAACCTGACTCCACAGTAGAAATTTGTTCACTGGGAGAACGTGATTCATTAAATAGGGCTCTAATTTGCAGAGATCAAAAGCTTTATTCAGCCCATAGCTTTCTATTTTTCCTCCAGAAGTGTAAAGTATTTACATAATTTATTTGGTTTCCCAGAGAGTCAGAATTTGCTTGAATGTTGAATGTATGTCTGACTTTCACAAACTCCCCCATACAATGCAATATAAGTGCAGCTGACCCTTGCACAACACAGGTTTGAACTGCATGGAACCACTTATGCACAGATTTTTTTTTCACCAAATCAGTAGTATTGTAAATGTATTTTCTCTTCCTTATAATTTTCTTACTAATATTTTAATTTCTCTAGGTCACTTCATTATAAGAGTATGGTATATGATATGTATAACACACAAAATATGTTTCTATCGACTGTTCATGTCATTGATGAGGCTTCCAGTCAACAGCAGGTTATTAGTAGTTAAGTTTTTGGGAAGTCAAAGCTATATATAGATTTTTGACTTGCAGGAGGGTTGGTATCTCTAACTCTTGGGTTGTTCAAGGGTCAGCTGTAGATAGATACGTATGTATACATACACACACACACACACACACATATATATACAGATATTCTTACATGGATATCTTATTATGCCTCATTGAAAATAACTGGACCAAAATTGGATTATTATACTTAAAGTCCCTTGCCTATTCCACACATTTTTATTTTTTCTGTTAATCACTATAAAGTTCCAGAAACCAACTTCATTTGCTATAAAAATTTGAAAATCATTAAGCAGGAATCACTTATTATTATAAATAATTATCTTCACTTCACTTAAAAATCAAATAATTTTGTGCATTTTTATTTTCTGAGGAGTAGTGTAAGAGAAAGAAAATACAATGAAAATATAAAGTATAATTAGAAAACCATAATAGAGTTACCAAGCTCTTAATGCAGAAAGAATGGTTATTTGCATTTGAGCTATCATTATAGGTAGAAAATAATTTGGTTCTGTATTAAAATTATGACTGCTTGCATTGCAACTCAACAGTACTATTGTACACAAAACTTTAAATGTCTCTGCTAATGACAATGTTACTTTTCATAATTAAAAAAAGTCTAAATATGCCATATGCTTTCCGTATAAAAGGACGGCAAGCATTAAGTATGGAACTGTATGATATACCAAATTAATCTAATGTTTTATTGCTGACATCATTGTGAAGTATTCAAATAGTTCTATAAACTAGTGTATTTTCAAAATAAATAGCATACCTGTTTAAACTGAAATTTGAGCATATGTATTTATTTTCACGAGTCAAGTTTTTCTGACTAGAATCACTGAAAATTCATAGTTTTATGTTAAACAGATACTGAGCCAAGAACACTAAATAAATTTTCCCCTCCAGTGCTACAGCAAATCACTATTAATACTATTGCCTGTTAACATGAAGCAAAACAGATGTTATTCTCTACAATTGTATTCTGAATATAAGCAGACAAATGCATATTATAGTTTTAATAAGCTTGAATACAAGTCAACTTTCATGCTTTGTCAAACTTTCCAGCAATTCCTAAAATGTCAACCTTCAATACTCTGGAAAGCAAGTTTTATTTTATCTAGTAGTTAAGTATTATCTTTTATTTGGGGCCTCCCTCACTATAAATTTAATGGAATGACCAAAACTTCACAAATGCAGTAATGTAGTTGCTACTATCATACATGAAACTTCTCAGCTCACTTACCTCCTCCTCCTGTTTCTGAATAAATTTGTTCTGTTTGCATGTATAAAAGTTCATGTCACCACACTTATTAAAGAAGTCTGTGGTGCGTTGGAAAGAGCATTTGATCTGGAATTACATTATTTCCAAGACTACTTCTATCCCTTAGTAACATTTAACTGCCACAGTGCCTTGGTCACATCACCTGTAAAATGCTCATTACTGCTCTAACTCACCATATTTTGGGGGAATATCAAGTAAGATTACGTACGGAAAAGTCAAATATAAAGAAGTGTTGTTCACTAGAGAAGAAACAAACCTGCACCCTTTCTCTGCACTTAACAAAGTGGTAAACCAACCACTTGAAATTGGCCTCTTCTCAACCCCAGTAGAAAGATACCAGCAGCAAAATTGTGTGGATTCTAGCTAATGCTCGGGATGCCTCTTACTTAATAAAATAAATACAATTAAATTAAATTTTAAAAAATCCACCTCTTGCTCTTCCTCTCCATCTCTTGGCTCTATTAGTCAAGGTAATTCTGAAAGTCAGCCTGTAATCGACCTTTCATGTGGGGCCCTAATGTGTAGTGCCTTTGTTTGTACACGGTTCTCAAAGTTTCAGCCAGGGCCAGCAACTTTAGTATCCTGAAAACTTGTTAGAAATGCAAATAATTGACCCCACTCCAGACCTACCCCTGAATCAGAAACTCCCGTGTGGGGCCTAGCAGTGTGGGTTTGAACAAGTCCTCCAGGCGACTCTGATGCACGCTCACGTCTGAAAATCACTGCAGGTCGTCCCATCCTACCCATCTATGCATGGCACCTTGTCATAACTCGCAGGTGACTTTTCACCTCCCTCCTTCACAAAGCACCACGCGTCCCTCCTGCATCGAGCACGAGCACTGAATCGACAGCTCAGATTGAGGGGAGACCCAGGGCAGGAGCCCGAGCCCCAGGACGGGCCTCCGCCGACCCCGTCCCACCGGCTCGGCTCGGGAGGCGTCAGGCGGGGGTTGGCGCAAACACGCCGCGGGCCGGCTCCTCGGCCGCCGTTACGTGCACGAGCGTCATCTGCGAGCCGAGCGCCAAGAGGATCTTCTCAGTCTTGGTGGGGTACGGGTTGTCACGGTGCTTGTAGAGCCACTGCTTCAGGGGCCGCGCCATGTCTTGCAGGGCCTGCCGCTTGTGCCTCACCTTCCCGCCATTCTGCCTGGCCCTGAGCATCGGGGGAGGGGGAGGGGGAGGGGGGAGGGGGCGGCCCGGGTGAGCGGCGCCGCCCGGCCGCTGTCCCCGGGGCCCCGGGGCCCCCCGCGCCTGGACGCCTGGACGCCTGGACGCCTGGGCGCCGTAGGCCGCGCGGCCCGCTCTCGGGGGCGTCGGGCTCCGAGGGACGCGCCCGCCCCGCGCCCGCCAGCGGAGGTGAGGCAGGGACGGAGCCGCACTAACGCGCATCTCGCTTTGAAATGGCCTGCTTGCCGCCAGGGGCACGTGGCGGCAAGGACACTGTCTTGAAAGGCGGGAGAGCTTGGCCAGCGGCCAGCGCCTAGAGCTGGAGGGGACCGGACGGTTGTTAAGCGACCTGAGGGAAAATGGTATTTAGGCTCCGGATCTCGCAGCGGGGCCGGCCCCTCTCCCCCGCGCCCGCCCTAGGGATGGGCCCGGTCAGGGTGCTGCCAGCTCTCGAACGTTCCCGTGGGGAGCTCACGCCTGCCTCTCCCGCCTCTCGGGAGCTTCCCGAGCTCAACCACTGGACGGCGGGAATAGAGCAAGGGATGCTGGCGGTCCTGCCGCCCCCGCTCTTTCCCACGGAGCTATTTTCTTTGATCCTCTGGACAAAGGGGAAATTCTCCACGCAAGTGTTTGTGGAGGAAGGACGCAGAACCTTAACCCCTCCCCCCACACACACACACACACCACCCCAGGGGCCTTTTCCCGACTGAAGGGAGACTTTAAAAGGTATGGAAAGCTCGGTCCCTGAGCAAAAAGCACGTTCAAAAAGGGAGGGAAGAGGCTGAAGCAGCGCGGAGCCCTAGGAGGCTTCGGCGCTGCGCTCCCCGGCGGCTCCGGGAGGTGTCGCCGCGCGCCGCGCCCTGCGGCTCCGGGACGGTCGCGCGCCTGCGCCGCAGCTTCCAGGACTTTCGCCTCCTGAAACACTTTGAAGTGCAACTCAACGCGAAAGGACTGGTAGTGACATTTCCACGAAACCTAATCTCTATTTCACTAACCAGCAACGCCGCAGAGCAAGCAGCTGATGCAATCTTTCAGGTGGAGACGGCCAGGACGGCCGCCCCTCTCCCGCGGGGCGCTCGGGGAGCCGCCGCGACGCCTCGGCAGCCGGAGGGAGCTGCCGGCCCACCCGCGAGTTCCCGCTCCGCAGCGGCCCCTCACCCCACCAAGCCGAAACCCGGCGCGGCAGGCCGGCCGCCTCCACCCCCCCCCCCCCCGCCCGGGCTCGCAGCGGGCCCCGCCGAGCCGCGCGCGCCCGCGCCCGCGCCCAGGGCGCCCCGCGCATTGGCGACCTTGCCAACACCTTCGAGGCAGCTCCGAGGCCCCGTCGCGACAGAAGATGGGGAAGGCCACGGGGCCGGCCTGACCCGGGACGCCCTGACCGCTTGGCCCTGCCCTGTTCCTTGGCATCGCGCTCAGCCCCCTCTGCCTAGCTCTCAGCCGCGTCTGCACCCGTGGGCCGGAGCGGGGCAGGCAGCCCCCACCCTGAGATGCAGGTATCGGGGCCCGAGGGGCCGTCCCAGGTGTTCTCACTTTCCAACAAGCCTCTTGTGAGCTGTCCTGATGAGCTGATTCCCCTATATTTCGAGAAACTAATGCTCGAGACCAGGGGCGGAGACCTTCCCTCCCGGGGACTCTGGGTCTCTAACCCAGGGGCCTGGCTGCCACTTGCACGCCCCGCGCCGCTCACCGCTCCCACTGTCCCGGCTGCAGGCGGGCGGGGGTCCCGGGAGGGTGCGCGTACCCAGTCCTCCGGTGTCTCAGGCCGAGGTTGTCCTTGAGGGGCGGGCCGTCCGGAATGCCCACCTCGGGGCGGGCGTGGGCACTGTCCAGGACGCCACCATAGGGCCGGCTGCCCCGTTCCCGCTCCGCAGCACCGCGGTCCTCAAAAAGCACGGCGCCGCTGAGCTTGTTGAAGACGATGGTGTTCATGGTGCGCGCTGGCAGGGGCGCGCCGCGCGGCCGCAGCGCCTCGAGGCCTGGCCGCCGGGAGCTCCGCAGGGCTCGGGTTCTAGACGAAGAAGATGCATCACGTTACTCGCTCAGTGCTCACGGCCCAACGCGTCCCGAGCCCCGGGCTTGGCCGAGGCTCTGGGCCCGGGAGCCGAGGGGAGGAGCGGGGCTGCGGCACCTGGACACGGGAATCCTTGCTCTCCCCACCTGGCTACACCGCTAACCCGCCAGCCTCCCCTCCCCCCCAACCCTGCTCGCTGGGGGGACAGGTCCCTACCCTCCTTCTGGCCCCCCGACATCGAGTTCCCAAGGAACCTCAACCAGGAATAATTTACCTGCGTTGGCAAAGGAAAGTAATTCCTAAACGAGTTCTTTTCTTGGTTTTAATCTGGAAGAACTGCAATCGGGTTAGCGGAGCCCGAGAGGCGCGGGGAGGGGGGTGTTGGTTCTTCAGGCACACGGAAGTCTAAAGCATCGCGGAGCTCCCACTCGGGTTAGAAGGAGGGATTGGAAGGAAGGGAAATTTGGGGGTAATATGAACGACTACATCTGCAAGTCCCGGTTAATGAGTCCCAGGCCACACTGGGATTCCGGGGATTTTCATGTTTTCTAGATCCTGGATGGTTTGGCTGAAACCCCTGCGTTCTAATTCTGGCTAAGGTCCCTGGGGGTAGGGGTGAGGGCAGGGAAAGTCAGCTCACTCCAGAGCTAGAAAGTTAAGTGGCGTCAGAGGCAAATGCACCACTTTGTGTCCCTCCCCCCCACCCCCGCCCGCTCCAGGACGCGCAGGGTCCCGGCGGGTCAAAGGCGCCGGAGACCCGGGCCTCCCGGAACCCGCTGTCAGTGCGGTCCTCTTCCTCAGCGCGGGTGTGAGCCTGGAGCTCGGAGCCCCTCCTCACTCGCCCCTCTCTGGAGCCTCGGGGAACCATTTCAGAGGTTGCATAGGTGTCAGGAGCGGAAGGAGGCATAGCGGTCCGCGCACCACCGAGCCTGCGGCTTCCATCCTTGGAAAAAGCTTGCAGCTCACCTCCGGGGTCGCGGCGGCCCCGAGCCTCTGGCCGCAGAGCGCCGGCCTCAGGTTCAAGCGCGCGCCGCGGCGGAGCAGTGGAGTTACCGCCCCCATCACCCCGCCTCGCGCCTCGGGGTAGCTCCTGTTTCTCCCCAGCCGCCTCCGCACTCCTGCCAGCGCCCCCTCACCCCGCCCCGCCCGGGCCGGGGCAGCCACCCCAACACCGCCAGATCTTCTGCCTCGCAGAGCGCCCACACTCGCCAACGCCCCCTAACCCCGCCCTCCCGCCGCCACAGCAGCGGCCACGCGCGACACTGAGGACCGTGACCACAAAGATTGAGAGACGGCTACCGTCAGGATTCCTGGGGAGGTGCAGCCAGCCTTCTGCGGAGTGCTCAGTGCACTATAAGGCTGAGTCCTCCCGCGCAGGCAGGTACGTGTCTGGAGTGTGCCCACAGCCTCGGCGAAAAGTGTCCAAGCAAATTTCCGTGCTTGCAGCCCCTGTTCTAAGGTCAGGACTAGCCTTGGTGGTGGTGGTGGTGGTTTTTTTTTTTTTTTTTTTTTTTTAAATCAGTGCGCGTAGTGCTTTGCGTTCACGCTGAGATGTTTGTCCAACACACCCTTTCCCACTCCGACTGTGTCTCTCCGCCCCGTGGTCCCATAGTCAACGGCGAGTTTTTCCAGGCGACTCCGCCGTGAGGTTTGCCACCCCGGACCTTTTCCTGGCTGTCCCAAGCCCACGCAGAGGTCGCAGCCACAGACACCCGGCGCAGTCTGGGTCTGCAGGCTGCAGGCGAGTTGGGAGGGGGCTGCAAGGGTCCGAGAGCCGGGTCCGGAAGCGAGGGGTTCGGGGCGTGGGGCGTGGGAAGCGCAGCTGCCGGCCCTCACCCGGCGCCCAAGCGCAGTCCCCAGCGCCCCTTTCTGCTCCTGCACCCCCCACTTCCCCTTGCCCCGCCTCGCTCCAAACTGTCGCTTGGGGAGCTCCCTGCGTGTGGAACTACCGCACCCGACGCCCGCGAACAACTGTAAAGCCGCGCAGGAGCGGCCACCCCGGGGCGCGGACCTCGAAGCGGGGTGGGGGCAGGGCGGGGAGAGCCGAGGGCAGGAGGCAGAGGGAACGCGCCCCCCCCCCCCCCCGGAGCCAGGGCGAGCCGCGCGTCCCCCGGCGCCGAGCACGACGCGCGACCCGAGGGCTGTACCTGTGGCGGTGCGGCCGGCGGCCGGCGGCAGGGCGGCTGGCTCTCCCGCGTCGAGGCTAGGCGCGCTCCCATCCCCGCCGCATGTTCTCGGCGCGGGCTCCAGCGCGCTCACCGCAGCCACCGGCGTCCTCTCGGCTTTATTTACGCAGACGGGCGCGCGCGGCCCGGGCACAGGAATACCGAGGCCTTCTCATGTTTCTTGACTGCGCGGCCCAGCCGGCGAACATCCTGCGGGCGCGGTATCCACGTTCCCGGGCCGGCGAGAGGAAGCCTCAGCACCCTCCCGGCCGCGGGGACTGCCGTTAACCTCGCAGACGAGCCGCCGCTGTAGGCGCCGCCGGGGAGGCCCCCCCGGCCCCCCTCCCCCCCCGCTCGCCGGGTCCTCCCCAGCGGGGCCCGGCTCTCAGATCCACCGGCCCCGCAGGCGCAGAGCAAAAGGGGCTATTTCCTTCACACTTAGGGGAGAAATTGGAGAAGCCGCAAGTAGCGCTCGGCTCGGGCTCCGGGAGCTGAGAGACTGCGGTGCAAATCCCGCGTCTTAGCTGGCCCGAGAGCCGGAAATTTAGCCACGCGCGGCCAGCAGGAGAGTGCGCTGCGATGCGCCCTTCATTTGCTTCGCGATTAGCGGGAGAGAAGTTAGAGCTCAGGTTTGTGCCTCTAACGTGCGAGCATATCACGGGAGGTGCTTGCGCCCCGGGAGCTTCTTTTCTGGTGTCACCGGGCTTCTGAGGTCCGGGTTGTCTCGGATCCAGGCGCACGTCCCGCGTCCGAGGCCAGGGCTGGAGAGGCTGCGCTCGCCGTGGACACAGGGGTGGAGGGAGGCAAGGCTGGGGCGAGGCGAGCCCAGGTGCCCAGCCCACGGTGACCCAGGTAGAAAGAGAGGGCGAGCCCAGGGCCAGGGACCTGCATGGAGGAAAGGGCATGGAACTTGGAAGAATCCCGAGCTGGGACACAGTGCAAGGAGTCAGAATGCCTCTCAGATTCCCTTATTGACGATAGTTCTCTTCCCACCATCACCCTAAATATAAGAGTAGCGAAAGCTGTAATTTGGGTGCAACGGTGAAGCTCAGAGCTTCTGGCAGCCTTGAATATCCTCCAGGCGCCGAGCACGAAGCCGCCCGCGTACTCGCCGCGGGCCTTGCCGCCGCAGCGACACCTTCATCTTTTTGTAAGAGCGAAAGTAGATTTTCCCAAACCTGAAAGTTATGACATCATTATTCTTTTCTCCTTAAAGGTGGCTGGTCAGCTCTGGGGCAGAGGCCCACCTAAGCATCTTCCTTTTATGGCCCTGGAAGTGGTTAAATATATCTCTATATTAAAGCTACTATTTCCAAGACTAATCACACCTTCGAATTTTCCATTATGTTATCTCCCAAAATACGCGATGGCAAACCCGGCAGTGGCACAATCTAAAGCAGAACAGGACGAAGGTTTAAGTTTTTGCGCGTTAGGCAGATAAATATTATCATTTGAGCACATTCCCCCCTGTCCTTGTTTTCCCTTCATGTATAATTTGAGGTTGGAACGTTAGCATTTTGTCATTGGGGCCGCACTTGACTTGCTGAAGTGTGAATTCAATATACACATCGGTCTACAGAACTCGCTGTGGGATTTAAAGTCCCATCATAAAATTTCAGCCACAGACTTGCAGCGAATAAGTTTCACAACAATTGATAAATTGATAATTCACAGGAAGAAAGAGAGGGATTCTCTCCTATGGCTCTATGATGGTGGTCACCAGTCATTATAATGAAATCAGCTGTAAAACGCCCCTCTGACATCTATTTTGGTCAGCTGTGCTGTGTAAAGCAACAAGCATGTACTTGGTTGCTTGTAATTTCATTGTACAGTACTGAGTTAGGGAGTAGTATATACTGCATTTTGTTGTTTTAGTCTTAACTGCATTTACACAATTTTAAAATGCACTTAGAGGACTTTCATCTTAGATATATTTACGTATAAGATTTGTTTTCTTAAAATGTGATATAAAATATACAGCAAAATAATCTTTGTGTGAAACATTTTTTATTTGGTATAGGAATAAATATACACACCTTTGTCTTAAGTCACTGAAAAAGTATTGCAGAATTATTTTAGATTATAGTTTAGTAATTAGAATCCATTTTAAAATGAAAAAAAAAACAGTGAAGGGTTGGTTTTTAAATGAAATCATATGGAGGATCCCTCCATAATATACAAATGGGCATGTGTTTTCTGATAGACCAAAATTTTTATTTTTGCAAGTTTCATCCTCTGTGCAAGAATAAAGTTTCTTCTTTATTTTAACCCACAGTTCAGACACAGTTATCATTATATTAAATTCCACCTCTTCTGAAGATGAATTTTACTGAGCTTCTAATGCTATGTTGTAATCTCAGCATATGAAATGCTGCATTATAATCCTCAGAAGCAAACCTTCAAGTTTTAGAAAACATATCAGAAGACCTAAGAGAATATGTAGTTTGTGGGAGATGGCCATGTGCAGGTGAAAGAAAAAACAGCTTAGGCCAGAAGTCAGAAAATTTGAGTCCTAATCTTAATTTTGGTTAGTTTGATCTTGGTTTAGCCTGAACTTACTAAAGCATAAAAGATGAAGCTATTAAGTTTTCCACAAATTTGCCATATGCTATTATTAAGATTTTTTTTTTAATGTGAAAGCAATATATTACTACTGCTAAAGCTAGAAAAATGTTAAGTAACAACATTTGGCAGAAATCTTGATTCATTCTGTTAGACCTAGAGTGTCATTATAAACATAAGCAATTTTCACTTTCTAATAAAAAAAAAGCCTTCATTTTAAGCATTTTAGTATTTTACCAAGGAGCCTGACAGTTCAGAACAAATATTGATTAAAGTTTTTGAAAATAAGGATTGCTTTTAAACTCTTTTTTTCTAGTTATTACTTATAGGCAATGATATAAATTACAAAGCCAGGGAATGACTGTCACTTCCCGTCCAAATGTTATAAAATAGTAAATTTATGAACAAATAGCAGGTTCACCTCACACTTGGCCAGTGTGACTTGTAGAGATACATGTCGAAGTGCATAAGGGAAACAGCGAAGCCCATAGTGAAAGCCACAGCTGCAGAAACGTGGTGGGTGAGCCAGCAGAAATGGGAGCCTCCAAATTTCTCACAAGGCATTTTTTGCTTTGTTTATGATTTAATTTTAATTGCATAAATAATGCAGGATAAATTCTCTCTGAGAGGGCCTTCTCCATAAATTCACTCACAGCCAAGGAACAGAGTACAAGTGAAAGTTCCTCGTCAGCCAGCTCCACCCAGTCACGTTCCTGGGTAGCAACCACCAAGAGGTGGCCACTGCTGATTTGATGTGCAGCCTTTGGCTCCTTCTTCTCTGGGTTCACATACATGAATGCAAGCAAATCATCATAGTTTCGCTTTCTGACCTTTTGAAATAAATGAGACCATAACTTATGCCCTTATATAAACATACACAGACACACAGAATTAAACTAAAACTCGCTTTTTCATTCGATTTCATAGAGAACTTTCATATTAGGACATATATATGTAATTCCGTATTTTTAAGTCTTACATGATGCTCCATAATCCATTTAGTCATTCTCCATCATCATTTCTGCCTTTTCAATTCTCACTATAATAAACATTAAACACCTTTGTTGGACTATTTCTGCACAAGTGTAAGCATGTTTCTAGGAATCGCTATACAGATGTGGAATTCCTGGGTTGAAGGAGACATGATTTAAAAATTTTGATAGATATTTCCTAATTTCCCTCCAATCTATGCCCCTAAAGTCCCCGTTTGCTGACGTGCTACATAGCATTTCATATATTTGGACATCATAATGTTTGCCAGTCTGATGAGTAAAATAGTGTCTTATTGTGTGAGAAGATTTTCATTTGTTTATAAGCCATTTGTATTTCTTACTTAAAGAAACTTGCTTATAATTTTATTAGATGCCTTGTTAATTTTATAAAGATCCTTTATAAATCATTTTTCCATGATATATATGTTTTATATAGTGCAAATATGTTACCTGGTCTGACATCTGCCTTTTGCCTATTTTGATTTTGCCTTATAGGGGGTTTAAAGGTGAATATAGGTCAATAGGTCTGCATTTTCCTTTATGAATTCTTGGTTTTGTGTCTTCCTTACAATTTTGTGTCTGTATTTTGTGTTTTTATTTTCTTCTAATGGTTTTAAAAAATTATTTTCACTTGGCTCTTTAATCCTCTTGGAATTAATCTGTATATGTTGTGAGGTGGAAATCTAACTTGATTCTTTTCTCTTCTTCAGTTGAATAGCTAGTTATTCCTGTGGTGTCCCTTAAAGAGTTTTCCCCCACTGATTTGAAATTCCTTTTCTGGTGTACATGGCGAATTCCTTTCCAATGTAGATTGGTCTAAGAGATGTTGCAAAACACCCAAAAGGCTGTAATAAATTTAATCTTCAAAATTTTAAAACCATCTTGCGCTCCAAAGACTTCCAATATTATTCTGTTTCTAATTTCAGAGCATGTCAAGTATCGAAATAGTAATATGCATGGCCTGGTTATGGTTCTAATTTAGAAGGCTAATTCAACACTGTTCTAGGACGAAGCTGCCTTTTATTTTGTCGTGTCCTGCTCGAAGCAGGAGAGCAGTTTCGGGCAGCCATAGTCTCCAGAGTAGAGGACGGCTGTACAGAGCTTTTCAAATGCATCACATAACCAAGTGGTAACTGACCACCAGCAATATAAGGTTATTTGTAAAAGTGATGAGTCCCTGCCATCCATCATTTGAAAAAGTAAAATGCATCTTTTTTTTTTCTTGCTCAATACTTAATGGAATGCGAATTACTTTTTTTTTTTTTTTTTTCACAAAGCAACCAGTCAATATGAGAACCTTCAATCTGCTTGCATATTAGTCGAATTCACTCTGGACAAACATGCAAATATTTTGTTGCCAACACTCCTCAAAACGTTAGCTACATAAAAAGTACAGAAATACAAATAATGAACAGTCAGTAGAGCTGAGATCCAGGTGGGTTAATGTTCTTCTTCTACTTCCCAGAGTTTGAGACAGGGCCTGAAGTAACCGTGAAGCACTAACACTTCATCTTTTCGTTTCATTCCAAAATATCTTCGGTAGCCACCAATAATCACAGAGTCTCTACTCCATTATACACATGAAAATATACTATATTGTGGAATCTTGAGGTGAAATCTGGAGAACGTTTTGTCCTCAAAATGTGCATTGAAATACAAGAATTTCTCCCAGGAGACTATTCTATCTTGAAAATCAATTTGCTTGCATATCAAAACGTGGCCATTTAAATATAGTGAAGACTTTTGATCACCAGCTAGTATGACTCTATGTTTGGAACCAAATGGACTTCAGGTACTCAATAGAGTTTTAAGATGCAATTACTCTATGTACTTCATGCTGTATCAAGCTTTTGGCTGACCCCACCACCCCATCCATCCTCCCTGCTTTCATTTTTATTCTGTTTTCATGTATGTGTGGTTTATTTGAATAAATTCACCAAAGGAATGCGTGTGAGCAAAAGTGATGTATTCAACTTTTGCTTAATCTGCTTAAAAAGAAATTGCTTGTCTTCTTTAACTCTTCCCTGTTACCAAGGGCTGGAACACGGATGTGACAGTGACCCACATCTATTGATCAGATAACAACTCAAAGAACAGCAGAGAGTCACAAGATGAAAGGAACCTGGGGCTTTGAATGGACCACATGGATGAGAGCTTCCGGGCTTGGGCTCAGATAACTCTTTCTGGGAATGGCTGGACAGTAAATGTGTGAGGTTTTGTGGGTCATAAGTTCCCCGTTCAACTCTGCCACTGCAGTGTGAAAGCAGCTGTAGATAATGCTTGAGTATGAATGAGTCAATGAATGAGTGTTGCTGTGTTGCTGTAAAACTATTTAATGGACACCGAAGATTGAGCTTTATGTAATTTTCATGTGCAACACAATATACTTCCCTTGACTTTTTTTTTTCCAGTCATTTAAATATGTACAAACTGTTCTTACCTCAGGAACAGAAACAGACAGCAGGCTAGATTTGACGGGAGGTTGATTTTGCTGGCCCCCCGCACCTGGGCTATTCAGCTCTGGACTCTTATGAGGGACCAATAGACTTCCCCTTCTTGAAGTCACAGTACTTTGGGGTTTCTTGACAAAGGGAACTTAGCCTATATGCTCCATAATGCACACCTGTACAAAGTTACCGCCAGCGGGCTTAAGCAAAGCACTTTTAGATGACTGGAGGCTTTCCCAAACAGAGGGAACTCAAAAGATGTCAAGAAAGCATGCTTTCTCCCCTCTCCTCCTGAGAATGTGTTAAATATGTTTAGAGAATCAGCCTAATTATTTTCACAATATTTTTAATGCTGTTCTTTTTGTATTTTAACCCCCTTTAAAAAAAAAGTATTGACATACCTTTAGACACGGTATTGTTTGGGTTTTGATGCTTATGTTTTTTTTAAGTCATGGAAAAATGGTGATTAATTTATAAGGATTACTGTTTTCTAGCTCACTTCCTCCTGCCTCTCCCCCAAACCCCACAAAATTCAAACTATTTTTTCCATTGTTTTCTTTTAAAATAATCAACAGTAAACATTTATGGGACACCTGCATGCAAAATCCTGTGCCAAGAACTGCATTGAATTTGATTTAAAAGACATGATCCTTGCCTAGCTTAGAAACTTGTTAAGAAAGCCCCAGAAAACAAACATACCTCATCTAAAATGTTCTAAGGTGTCTGATATAAAGATTGCTTGAATCCAGTAAATCTGTAAATCATCTGTAGAAATTGCATGAGGGAGCATAAAGACGATAAAGGGCCATTTTATGTGTCTGCTAAAAATTTTGTAACCATATTACCAACATCCTTCCCGAAAACATGCAAAAAGATCATTATTTCAGAAATTTGAGCCTGATTGAAAAACAGCATTTTCACCTCTTACATCAGACATTTTCAAGTTTTATGCCAAAAACCTCTGGGTTTCAAGAGAGATTTTTAGGGCTTCCATTGGAAAAAAAAAAAAACAAAAAAACAAAAACAGCAAGAGTAAACACAGGAGTTGTTAGCTCATCTTTCCTGGTCCAGGCCTTCCTGAAACCTGCCTCTGGTCCTCCACCTTTACACTCTTTTGGAAAACTCTTGAAGGGAGAGGGGGTTTGGAAGAGACGAGTTTTGAGAATAAACTTGTCATATGTGGCAGTGAGGTAATTCTTGAGAGAGAAGCCTCTACCTCTCTCCTAAGACCAATTCTTGCCCAAGTGTCTCGGCTCCAGACTACCCCGGCAGGCAACTTATTGGGGTGGAGTGGTGGAGTGGAGCAGTTGGGCCTTCACCTAGAACTATACAGTGATCCTAAGTAATTAGCTATCTGTTTGTTTTGATATTCATTGATCTTTGCTAAGTGTGCTTTGATGTTGTCAGCTACTACAAATCCTGTTTTAGAAGGGAGTGTGGGCTATACAAGAAAGGGAAAAGGAAAAAAGGTGTTTATGCCAATGAATTGTGCAATTTAAATAGCCCAAAGTCTAGGATAAGAGAAGCCCTGTAATATCCAAATATCACAGTTTTTTTTTTCTTGGACCTGCAGTAGCGGTCAGCTCAAGACAGAATGTCCTAATGCTGCTCTTCTGGACTCTTATAAATGGGGACATAGTTATGGAATAAAAAAATTTACATCATATGCACATGGCACTTACTACATGCCCATGTACCATCGTAGGCACTTAACTCATGTCATTCTCACAGCCATCCTTTGGGGTAAGCACCTATTAGTGCCCATTTTGTAGAAGAGGACGCCTAGGCCTAGAATTGCCCTAAGTCACGGGTTGATCACTGGTGGAGTTAGGATTTGAATGCCGTCAGGCAGGTGCCAGAGCTCATTTGCTGAATCACCTAATTCTGACTAACCGCCTCTCTGAAGGTACGCTGGAAGGGTAGAGAGAAAGAACGTTACTTGACTGCATCATTGTAGGCACAGCTAAATACGTGGTTGCACACCTTTTGGCTCCTCATGCAGCAGCAGGAAATTTGACACCAGTGTGTTTGCTTTCCTTTCTGTATGTGACCTTGGTGGGGAGCAGATAGACTCTCAGTGTCACCCAGAATGTGCTGACTTCCCACAGCTCCGACATCATTGCAAAAGGCTGTACTTCCTGTTAAATTTCATGTGTGTGTTCACACTCAAAAGCTAATAACTGCTGACTCTTCTGTGGGTTCTCTCAATCTGGAGAACATCCTTCCTACCAGGCGGTGAAGTGGTTCAGCAATGAAAAACAACATACTTTGGAACACCCCCAGCGATCTGGAAATGTTGCTCTGTTATAGGAATAGACACAGCATGATTGTAAGTGGCATATCCCAAGTGGGGTGAAAACCAGTCGTTTGACTGAGAGGCCTAAAGAGATGATAGTGGCTCCTACAACTTCATGAATTTCTTGCTGTTTTGTCTTGTCTTGTTTTGTTTTGTCTTGTTTTTGTTTGGGATAGCTTCTAGGCCTCCCTCTAATATTCGTGTAGTCCAAGGCAAAAGTACAAATGGACGCCTACACACCATATGTCTAAATATTTAAAAGTTACAAATCAAGCTAAAAACACTGTTAAATAAAATATGTCACATCCCTCTACCTTGACAACTATACTATCATGATGAAAAATCAAAAACTATTTAAAGTTATGATTTTTCTTTGAAAAATATTGAAGACAAGTTGGTTTAATTGTTACTGCACATGTCTGGATGTTTTGTTGTTGGACTAGCAATGTTAAATGAGTAATAAAATGAAAGAGACACAATTTGTAATTTATTATGTATTTATTTAGTTAAATTTATTTTCCTTGTCTTCATTTCAGTAAAGATCACTGTGTTATTATGATCGATATGCTCTCATAACTTGTGTTCTGAAGGAATTCAAATAAAAAGTAATTCTACTAAAAGTGTCCAAGATATATTGAATATATGAAATAAGTGAATATATTTTCATCAAGAATGTACATTAAAGCAAATATAGAAAATTTTAGGTTTAAAGTTATTTTAATATAGTTTATATATTTTTAATATATATTGTTATGAAGTGCTATTTCATTCTAAAACATTATATGTAACATTCAAATAGAAAAGAAAAATTAATAATTAATGAATATAGGGTTTTAAATAAAGCTGAAATTTTATTTAATATTTTGGAAAATTAATTTAGAATATTCCATATAAATAAAATTATCTGTTCATGCTAGTGTTCAAGGCATAGCTGGTTGTCAGTGTAAAGTATTGATATCTGATTTCATGAATGACAGTCTAGATCTACACACTTATCAATCTTTAAGTGTTATAAATTGTTTAATATTGCAAAATGTTCTGTCACTGCCAGGTGCAACCACTGCAAAGATTTGCTAAACATTGAATATCTTGTATTGGAGAAGCAAGAAAGTGATGCCAGGCACTTCTGGAAAACAAATACTATATGAAGCAAGGCTAGATTGCATTCAGAGGATTTGCTGAGTTGATTAACTTATCTTTTCTCTCTGCTCTTGAAAGAAATGCTCACCTCTAATGTTCTTAGCAGGATAACCAAAACCTTTCCAATATTTGGAAGTGATTACCTTTTATCCTCAGGTTATACAACAAACAATGTGTAGAAGAATTCCTATGGGCCCTGAATGGTATTGGTCACAACAGCAGATTTTTTGGTTTAAAGTCATTCTAATGAGTGCTAAGTCCTATACAACAGAGGCACTGTGTGCTCTTTAATATAGTTACCTGCACACATGTGTGTGATGTAGGTACTTTCAAAGAAAGGTTCAGGACAGTGGCCCCTTGCCTGGGTCTAAGGGTGATACTGGTTGTTTCGAGTGCTTTTAAATTTTTTGCATTTATTTACGTACTGATTAACTGACTTCTAAAAAATTTATTAAACTTGGGTTCTCTGATGAATCAAAATGAAATCACACTTACTGAATAATTCCCATGAGTTTATCCTCTGATGAGCCTACAATGATTAATGCATGTGACAACACCTGAAGTGACAGAAAGGAGTGTCATTTTTAACAGGGCAACATACATTTTTAAGAGGGGCAATTATTACAGAGCCGTTCTTAGGAAACAATATTTTCACTGAGGGTCAGGGGATTATACACTCGAGCGAAGTCAGCTTTTCTGTTTTTTTTTTTTTTTTTAAAGATTTTATTTATTTATTCATGATAGTCACAGAGAGAGAGAGAGAGAGGCAGAGACACAGGCAGAGGGAGAAGCAGGCTCCATGCACCGGGAGCCCGACGTGGGATCCGATCCCGGGTCTCCAGGATCGCGCCCTGGGCCAAAGGCAGGCGCCAAACCGCTGCGCCACCCAGGGATCCCGCGAAGTCAGCTTTGCAAATTATTTCCCTTAAGATGAATGAGGAGACAGCTGATTATGGGCACTGCATATGGCTACTACCACTTACCAGCCTTATTCACAGGCAATCATGAGCTCCACAAAATGCTTTTTATTTCCTTCAACACCATGTTTTTCAACATGTAGCTTGTGAACTGCCTTAAGCAGGGGTACTTGTTAAAAATGCACATTCCAGATCCCAACTATACATGCTGAAAGTCAGGTTTCCTGGGCTTAGGCCCTATGGCAATGCTAACACAGATGTTTCTCAAATCATACTTAGGGAAAAAATTGATTTAGGGCAGTGGCGCTTAAGCTTTTTAAATTATACACCCTGATTAGTAAAAAATATTTTGGGCAGACGTCTCTAATATATAATCATGTATTTGTAAATAGTCTATGTGCACTATTGTCCTATTATATCATGTTAATTCTAAAACACAAAAAAAAATTTTTTTAAAGGCAAAGGTAAGTAATATTTTTAAAATATCTTTTTCTCTCAGTGAAACAAAAATATTTTTTGCTTCCAGCAAAATATAATTGTTAATAAGTAAATATATATTAATATGATCAACAGGTTTTAGTGAAAGTTTTATAATTTGAATTGCTTCATAATTAAAAAAATCTTGGCTTAATAATAATTTAAAAGTTGGGGCTCAAGTTCAGGTTAATTAGAGACTTGTTTTTCATGTCATCTCAAAAAAAGATACTTCAAGACAAGACAGATTCACACAGAATAGGTCAATTTCAGACCACATTTACCATTTGTTTTCGGCCCACCCACAATTAAAAGAAGAGTTTGCTTAAAATTATGCTTACAAGTCTTTGGGGATCCCTGGGTGGCTCAGCGGTTTAGCACTGGCCTAGGGTGTGATCCTGGAGTCCCAGGATCGAGTCCTACATCAGGCTTCCTGCATGGAGCTTGCTTCTCCCTTTGCTTGTGTCTCTGTCTCTCTCTGTGTCTCTCATGAATAAATAAATAAAATCTTTTTAAAAAAATTATGCTTACAAGTCTTCCTTGATATCAATCAGTTCTTATAAATTAATCACATGTTGCATTTTTATTTTCAACAACTGACTTTAATAATTCGCTTAAACTCTTTGAGAAATTTTTAAAAAGATGTGAAAATTTCTGTTTTCAAGTTTTTAAAGTGTGATTGGAGTTTCAATAGGCAATACAAGTCATTTTAAGGAGCAAAATCACACAATGGTGGGTACACTTGTAAATCATGAGTGTCTTTTGGAAAGCAGTTACTTTCTCAATTATTGTTAAATGTCATCTTTACCTGAAGGGGGCAGATGAAGAGTGTTTTATGCTTTTTGTTCTTAAATAACAGCTAAGGTAGATTCCCATTGAAAGTCATATCCTCAAGAAGATAAACAAATGACCATGGCTTTTAAAGCTGAAGTTTCAGAGTTGTAAAGGAAATGGTGAAAATGATGAGGCTGCCAAGAAGTGAGCATAAGCTAGATATTGGGAGACCTGTGTTTTATGTCCACTGCTTTCATTTGTATCCCATAAAAAAAGAGCAGTCATGGATGCTAATTGCTGACATTGCCAATTCACTGTGGGAAGGGTATGGAGGCCTCTGGGATAATTGGGTGCGTAGTGGAATTCTTTACTGTGAGGGAGAATAGTAACAATAGCAAGAGCTCATAATTATGGAACACTTAGGTGCCAGGCACTGTCCAGGGTTTTATATGAATCACTTCATTTCTTACACAATGTCCTGGCACAGTCCTAGAATCAGGTTTTTCTGGATGAGGAATCTGAGTTCAAGGTCATATAGCTACTAAATAATGGAGCCAGGAGTCTGGCATGTTAGGGATTTCATTTGTGGATCTGGGGATTTAAAATGCAGGCCTGGCCCTGGACCTACGATTATGACTCAACTCTGACTTCCCAGTAAGATGGAGGAGGTACTAGAGGGTGCCTGGGGGGCTGAATGCTACACACTCAGGAAACCGACCAATCTCCTGTGGAAGGTGCCCTCTGCAATCTTAAATCTGCAAATAGAGCAGAGGCTAAAATAGCTGATCTTGTCAGCTGATCTTGTGGAGCATTGATTTCCTGAAGACTACAGCCTTCTTTTTTTTTTTTTTTTTTTGACTACAGCCTTCTTGGCAGGATTTCCCCGGTTGTTTTGGATCTCATTTACTTCAGAATGTGTTTCTTTAATTTCTGTGACATATAGAGATGCAATATTAGTGGCTGGGGCAATTTCTTGCCCCATTATAAATATTAGTTTATGTTTTCTTGGAGGGCTTCCTCTGATTGAGTCAATACTTTAGCATCCATTCTATTCCAGGCATTGTGCTTGATTCTTGAGATACAGTGGTTTCAAAAATCTGTCCCTTGCCCTCAGTCTAGACAGAAAGAGGTAAGTGGGTAGGTAGTTAATATAGCACGTTGAGATTGTTTTTAGGGCTAAAACAGCGTGCAGAGACTTGGAAAGACAGAAAGTTTCCCAAAGGGATGATTTGAAGATAGCTAGGTGGAGAGGTACGGGCTGCAGAGACTTCATTCACGTGTGTATCATCATACTTCAAAATAGGTATCATGTGCTTCCTATCTCTTTCCTCACTTCTGTCCTTGCCCAATACCCTCTTCACAGATTTCCTTTCATTGTTCTTCTGTTTTTAATTCCTTTCTTCCTTTAAAACAGAATCACTTTCTTATGTTCAGAAGTATATTATTAGCAATAAACAAAAGGAGATGAGCAAATCTTCACCAATAGTCCTTACCGAAGATTAAGAGTTCTCTGTTTAAAGTCATTGAAAATTATTGCAGTAATCAGTGTGAGGTACCAGAGAGATCTAAAATTCTAAGGGCATTAAATCATGGGCACTCCCACCCTCAGTGTTTAATTCTTATAGTTTTTAAACCACACACACACACACACACACAATCTTATTGTTACAAACACTGCTACCTTGAGAAAGCTAGAAAATAAGATAAGCAAAAATTAAGAAAAGAAAAGCACTATATTCCCACCATTGGAGATTATCTTTAATATCTTTTTGATTTGCTTTCAGATACTTTTTTATATATGGATGTATTTTTATAAAAAATGAAATGATTGCAAAGCAAGTTGTTTTGTATCTTGGTTTTCTAATGATCTTTCCCTTTGTGAGTCAAAATTTTAATCTTATCTAATAGTCTATCTTGAATCAGATTTTCTCAATTATCTTCATAATACCATTTAGAGCTAGTAGGTCCTACGTGTTGAATCTAGCTTTTATGGCTCTTGGTTTTCTTATATTCTAGCATCATCCTTAATTTTTTCCTCCATTGTACACTGACTTGTTGAACAGATCCGACCAAGGACCCCAACAGAATGATTCGTCTTGGTTTTGTCTGGGCGTCTTCTGGTGCTATCATTGAACTTCCCCCATCCACACTATTTTCTTATGCTGAAAGTTTGGTTTAAACTTCTGCTCAAAAAAAAAAATAAAAAAATAAAAAAATAAACTTCTGCTCAGGTTATGTTAAACATTTTGGCTAGAATATGCCACAGGTGACAGTTTGTGTTTTTTTGTGTGTCACATCAGGAGACATAATGTTTGATGGCTCCACCATTCAGGGGGCTAAATTTGAGCACTGGATTCGGGTGTTGAAAATCTGGTCGCTTTGTGAACGTACACTTATGTTTTTCTCCTGTGACTAGAAAGAAATCTTTAGTATTGCTTTGGCACTTTATAACAGTTAGATTCCCCATAAAACATGCACTTAATGCTTTTTAACACTACTTGACAACCCTTGCCTAGGTCAATAATTTCATTAGGGATCAACAATGATTAAAATCTAATTCAATCCTTCCTTTTCTCTTAGTAGGTAATACTTTTCTATGAAATAACACTTTCTTTCATCAAGTGGTGTTGTTTTGTTTTGTTTTGGTTTGGTTACTCTGTAATATAGTCTAACTGGGGCAGCAAAATAAATGTTTAATATTCCCCATTAGATACATGTTTTCAAAGGAAAAAACTTACTTAATAACTGCCTCAAATGGTGACATCTGGTGAGGAGGGCTTCTTTTTTCAGTATCATTCTCTATTCATGGATTTTCACTGATTCAATCAATGTTCCTATATCCTTGAAACATTTCTGGTCTAAAAAGTTTTAAGTTGAGTAATTCAGTATCAGTTGTTTTACACTGAAGTGCTACTTAAGAGAAACAGATACAGCCAATTCTACAATTTTATGAATATTTTGAAAAAATGAGATTGACAAGATGGTGAAAATCCCTTTCATTACACATGACGAGCCACCTGGCTCAGAGTATGCCCTTCCCCGGTTGCAGTGTGTGAAGTTCAGTCTGTCAGCCTCACAAGATGAAAATGAATTTACTCTTGGAAAAATGGATTTACAAGGCTGAAAGGGAGGCACCATTTCACTAACTGTTCTCTTGTACCATAGGCAAGATAAGATGTCTCTATTTAGAGAATTTTTCTTTTTTATTTCACAATGCAGATATGGAACTTCAGATTTTTTCTTACCCATTTTAAAAAAATGAGTTGATAAACAGCTGACTACTGGCTTAGTGGTGCAGCTCATCACATAGCACATACATTGGAAAGAGGTATATATTTATTTGCTTGTTATTCTGTCTTCTAAAGTGAAGTCAGGGATCCCTGGGTGGCGCAGCGGTAAACCAAGAAGAACATGAAAATGACAAACGTGTGTGAGCGGGTATATATAAGCATGCATACATGCATGCATTCACAGAAAGATGTATTATTGAATTGTAATGTTACTGAATGTCTTGACTTCAGCACTGAAAGTCTCGTGTCTGGGTAAACACTCCAGTCCCAGGCAAAAAGGGATGGTTGGCCACCCTAAAGTTACCAGATAGAAACCACATGGGATTCAGCAACAGATCTCTGATCAGTCTTCCTGTTCTTGACTCAGACATTTAATAAGGCCTTTAATTCAGACATGAGTTAATATGTCAAACTGGCAGGAAAATAACTTATTAAGTACATAAGAATATGAATTCAAGTAAGTATGAGGAATGCACTAAAAGTCTTTAAAACTGCCAGTATGAAAAGGATCAAGAATTGTACTCCCTATTTTTTCTTCAGAAGAGGTAATATAGCTGCCAGTATTTCTGAATATTCCAGCCAAAGCTTGGAAAATAGCATGGCGGAAGGTACGAGGTACTTGAGTTGATTTTCACGATGGAATTTTATTTATACAGAGACCATTCATTGACTGTTTAGTTAGAAAAGACCTTAAAGAGTTATATAATCTATCTTTCCACATCTAGTCAAGGCCACAATTAGATCATGATGGGATTCTACCCAATATATTTTTAAAGACCCTCAAATAAAGAGATGTTCCATTATTAATTTTATGCCTCGCCTGAAACTCTCATCCTTTATATGGAACTAATTACTTTTCTGGTTGATGCTAGAGAGTGTGAATAGCCAGAAACCATTCTCTGACAAAGGTTAGAAGATTATTTTTTCAATTTCCTTTAAGTATTTTAATTCTAGAAGCTTTTAACTTTTCTTCAAAGTTTGTACTTTTAAACTTTTGATTACATCTGTGCTCTGCTCCAAATCCCTAATGCATACATTTGGGTATGTTCTGCATTCCTAATAGCTCCTAGGTGATGCTGATGGTTCAAGGACCATAGTCTTGCTTGCTTGCTTAATTGAAGTATAGTTGACACACAATGTTACATAAGTTTTAAATGTACAACATAGTGATTCAGCAACTCTGTACATTATCCTATGTTCACCACAAGGATAACTACCATCTGTCACCATACAACACTGTTACAACACCGCTGACTACATTCCCTATGCTGTAACTTTCATACCTGTGATTTATTCATTCTGTAACTGGAAACCTATATACCTCCCACTCCCCTTCACCCATTTGCCCCTCCCCCCACTGCCTTGCCCTCTGGCATCCACCAGTTTGCTTATTCTGTATTTATGGGTCTATTTTTGCTTTTTTTTGTTTATTTGCTTTGTGTTTTTTTTTAACCACACGTTGAAGAGCAAGGTTGCAAAGAACTTAGTTATAGCTTACTTCAGACTTTTCTTCTTAACCTAGAAAGACAAATAGTACCCAGTTAGATACAGTCTTTACAGAAAGCAGTGGACATAGATAGAGATGGAAAAACTATTTTAAGGGTATTATTGGTATAGAGAAATATTTGTAAAAACAAAATAAGAAAGCTATTTCTGTAACATAGTGACTAGACTGCGATATAAATATGAATACTATATACAATGGTGACTTATCCTGTAATTGCTGATTGCTTTAGTTATGAATTTTTAATTCACACTTTATAACTAGATTTAGACTTATTTTACTCCCCTTTGATGAAATTATTTTTCTCTACTTATTTTTTCTTTTTCTTTTTTTTTTTAAATGATTTTATTTGTTCATGACAGAGAGAGAGAGAGGCAGAGACATAGACAGAGAGAGAAGCAGGTTCCTTGCAGGGAGCCTAAAGGGGGACTCGATCCCAGGATCCCAGAACCGTGACCTGAGCCCAAGGCAGACGTTCAACTGCTGAGCTACCCAGGTGTCCCAAGTTTTCATAACATGAATATATGAAATTACTTTATACAAAGAAAGTTCACATGTGGAAATGCAGTATTGCAAATACCATAAACCAAATACATTTTTATATTTTGTAATTCAAGCTAACATTTAGATTGGGGTGCCTGGGTGGCTCAGTCAGTTATACATGGGACTCTTGATTTTGTCTCAGGTCCTGATCTCAGGGCTGTGAGATTGAGCCCAGCCTGTGGCTCCATCCTGAGCGTGGAGTCTGCTTAGATTTCCTCTCTCCCTCTGCCCCACTCCACTGGAACAGCTGAGGGCAGCATGGAAAACCTCAAATGTCTCTGTGAGGAGGCCTACCAGAAGACATATCAAAACTGCAGAGGCAAGGCCTCTATCGTACTTCCAAATGCCAAGTCTCCCGCAGAGTACATCTGATTTGTCAAGCCTAGATCACATTCAGAATTCAAGCTGCAAGGCAGTCTGGAAAATGTAGATCTTAAGTTTCTAGTCTCTATGACCTGAGAAGGCCAACTAGAAAAGGGGTGGAATGAATGGTGGTCACCAATACTTTATACCCTGTCCTAGGACTATTGTTCTAGAATAGAAGCTCAACATCTACATGGGATGATGTTCTTTTTTGTCAATTCTGACAAGTCAGTATATCAATCTATCAACAGTCTTCCTGATCTTGGTCAAACCATAAAAGTTTGATATTCTCAGAAACATACCAGAATGAGGCAATCTTAGATTTGAAATAATCGTGTTATTTAAAGATTTTATTTATTTGAGAAGGAGAGAGTAAGCACAAGTGGGAGTGGGGAGGGGCAGAGGCAGAAGGAGAAGCGGGGAGCCCAGTGTGAGATCATGACCTGGGCCAAAGCCAGACACTTAACTGACTGAGACACCCAGGCGCCCCTTGAAATAATCACTTTATTTTTGGATCGGTGCCTTTATATGTATATATATATATATATATATATATATATATATATATATATATATTTTTTTTTTTTTTTTTTAGCTAGAAAATGCATTCTTCAGGTAAAATATCCCTTGGAAACATTATACATAAGTAAATAAATAAATAGCTACCCTCCTCAAAGTGGCGGTAGGGCTTGTTGGCAGAAATATTTTGGGCTTTCTGTGTATTCCAGGTGGTTGCTTAGGTCTTCCAGATTCCCTTAAAGTTAGCTTGAGACCATGTGATGGCTTTCCGGCCCTAAAACCCCTGTGGATCCTCCATTCCTTTCTTCCCATTACAGACAGTGGAGTCTGTGTATTGATACATAATAGCATCACACTATGATGACAGCTGGACCCTACGCTTACTAGATGGAAGAGGTCTTTTGCCTTATGCTGGTGTTTGTGGGGAGAGAAATAAACATTCATGATAGGATACCATTGAGATCGTATGCCATTGCAGCATAGCCTGGCTCTCTTGACAAATGTGGGCCTGAAGTCCTGCAGTCTCCACCTCTCATTCTTCCAATGCCAGCCTCTTTGCCTCTCCTTTTCTCTCTGCTTTCTACTTGCCTCCCAAGGCAAATCTACATCGCTACTTCCGGGTGCACAGTTTGTAAACCATTACTCTCGGCTTTTCAAGTACCCCCTCCTCTGGTTTTAAAAATATAAAAAACTGTGTGATAAATGAGTATTACTTTATAGATAAATGGAGGATAGGAGTGGGGTAGAAATGATGTTAAAATAGGCACAAGGGGTCCCAATTTCTGAAATAAAAATTACTACAGATACTATATCTAACCACTTGAAAATAGTATATTTGACTAGCAATAGAAATAAAGTTATATTAATCAAATAAATGGGAGCTATATTAATCAATCACAGAACATTCTACCTAATGAAGAACATTATCATAATATACTATAATTAATCAGCTCATGAAAAGCAATCTCAACAAATAGATCACAAAATTCAGAAGGGTTTATTTGAAAGATTGACAGGTTTTGGGGGGAACAGACCTATTGCATAACTCATCCAGGAATTTGATTACTTTCTTTTCCTCATCAAACATTTCCCTGCAATAATCTTAGGCACCAGAGATCAAGCAGTTGACCTCACTGATACATTGGAGGTCAGACTGTTTCTGTCAGCTTCTCTCTGGGATCCATGGTGTCCATGAATGTCTAGAAGGTCAGAAGGAAGAATGTTAATGGACTGAATATGGATCTATCTGCATTTACAAAGCAAGCTTCTAATCCATTCACACCTCAGCTCAGATGCCACCTCTTAGGGAGATCTTCCCTGACCACCTTATCTGAAATAGCTGTACTTTCCTCCCTGATCACTTTCTAGCCCTCGCTTTACCTTATTTTCTTCATACCACTTATCACTGATTGAAATTCTATTGTTTATTGTCCTATTTCTTCACTAGCACGTAAGCCCCACAAAGAGAGGTGCACCTGGGTGGTTCAATAAATTGAGCATCTGACTCTTGGTTTTAGCTCAGGTCATGAGATCAAGTCCTGTATCAGGCTCTGTACTCAGCACAGAATCTGCTTGAGATTCCCTCCCCTCCCCTCATTTGCTCATTCTCTCACTCAAATAAATATTTAAAAAAAAAAAAAAAAGCTCCACAAAGAGAGAGCTTTTGTTTAACATCACTGTAACTCCAACAAATACATTGCCTGGTACATTACATAGTAAGAATTCAATATTTCTTATATTTCCTATGGTTCTTTGCCAGACACAGTGGAGAGTTTCCTCTGATCTTTTCTATGAGAACCTGGTAGGGCTTTTGGAGATAAAACTCATTCCACCTTCCCAAGGCTGGATCCCACTCTGGAGTTTTTAATTCTCAAATTTGCACAGAGCCTCCAGCAATTTGTCAATTACAATTTAGGTTTCCTATGCCATAAATGGGTCTCTAGAAGGTTTTTCCTGCGTGGGATTCACCTATCTGTCTCTATAATTTTTGAGGCAGGGGTTTGCCCTATGACCTCAGTTCTCTAATGGATCCCAGAATTGTTGTTGATTCAGCTATTTTTATGTGGATAGGAGAGATAACTTCCAAGTTCTTTTTGTGCTGGACTGGACACTGGAAACCATTCAAAAATTTTACTAAATAAGTGAATAAATGCTATAAGAATGTACAGCTATCAGCTGGCTCACTATTCTAGTTTTGTAAATCTGAACTTTATTTTAATCAATCACAACATAATTATACAGGAAGAGATGAATTCTCATGCCAGTGAATGGCACTTCTCTGATGACTGAACTTTTGGACTGAACATCATATTATTTGCATAATATGGAAAGTGGTATATAAAAGTTACATTATTTATTAATTAATAATTCCTTAAACTGAAAGCAACATATTCTAAATGTATTGATTGTGGTATAGGCTAAGCTGCAATAACAGATACTTCCATAAATCATTGGTTCAAATATAATAGAAGATTATTTCTCTCTCTTACAGTCTGGAAGGAGATGGTTGCCCAGGTTGGGGTGGGCAAAAGATCAGATAGAGCCCCAGGCTGAGTTCAAAGAGAATATGTAACCGGATCCTGGCTGTTTAGTTAGGAAGGATTGTATATGATCCAAATATAAAGTGTGTATATGTGTGTACAGGGCTCAGATGAATCAATTTTAGCATAGCATTCCATTTGAAGAAATATATACTCCAGTAGCCCAACAGAAATTAAAAGACATTTTAATATTTTATGTGCATTTCTCAAGAACTGTTAGGGAGATCTGTGCCATAACCCACAACAATACTTTAAAAAATATTATCTGTCTTCCACACTTCTTTCGTACTCCGTGTTTTTTGCAGTCTTCTCAAAATCCCCCAATTCCCCTGACACCCACCTTTTATGGCTTTTCTGTCTTCTTCCTCCTGCCCCCACCTTATCTCTTTCTTATTTAGATCAATTTAGAATTGAGCTTCTTTTTATGGTTTCATTTCTGCTTTGCTCATTACCTGGATTCTCCACAAGAAAGAACCCAGGGCTGACCCAGAAAGCAAATATCCTTTCCCTTACTTGACTGCAGCTCTGGCCCAGTTGCTCTCCCTGTCTTCTAATTTTGCATTACAAAAACACCAAGAACTAGACTGGCAAAGAAAGACTTGCTTAAGGTGGTGGGGGAAGGGTAGAATCTGCACAGACAGGACTGGGGAGGCAGTGAATACTTACACGTTAAGACGTCTTGTTTCCATCACACATATATCATTAAGAGCTCAAGTGAGGATAATGTGGACTGCTATAACTCCAAAACAGATGGAAAATCTCTCAGTTTAAAAATATTCACAAAGCTAGATTTATGCAGATGTTCCACCTGAAGACAGCGCTGAACAAATTAATGCTCACTGTGGACTATGAAAGTCTAATCTATAAAGTGAAAAGGGAAGAGAAGGAAACTGAAAATTACTGAGCATTTACTCAGTATTGGGTTAAGCTCTTTAAAGAATGTCATGTTATTTAAAATCCCCCCATAACCCTTCAGATCAGTGTTCTCGGCTTGGGGATCTATAGACCATATTCTCACTCATATGTGAGTGCTGAGATTGAAAAATGCTTGTGTTTTCATACCAAAAATAGCATGAAAATGTTTAACACGATATAGTGTGAGTGCCTGACATTAACCTTTTTGATTGTAATGTAGGTGCCTGACATCAAGCTTTTGATTGCTGAGGTATTCATTTCAAATAAGTCCATCTCAAATAAACATACTGCCAGCTGTATGACACAGCTACTAGCTAAACAACTGTGCTAAGGAGTTAGGCTGCCCTCACCTGTGAAGGTCCCTTTTCAGAAAGCCCTGTGTCACCTAGATAGATGATTGCTTGAGTCAACCCAATTTTTCTTTCTTGCACCCCAATTCCTGCTTGGGATGCTGTAAATTCTCCAATAAAGAGTGAACCCAAGAAACCCTAGGGAACCACACTTGGATGCCAATAAAGTCAAAGCCCCAGATCCACACTTCTTCCCTCTCTCTCTACCCATGACCTCACTATATGGCCCTTGGATGTGCTGTGTACCCTCCAGGACCTCCAGTGCTCCCTTATCTTTGGCACTGAGGTGCATCTTGCAAATGTAAAAACACAAAGGCTGGTACAGCCACCACCATTGACTCTGGTCAGCGAAAATGTCTATGGGACCTTGGCATAAATAATATGGACCCAGGTGATTGGCCTCGGGCATTCCTGGGCCAACGCATTACTAACAATTGGCTGGCACTGACAGGAACACAGGGGCATGTTCTAGATCATCAGGAAGATTATCTTATAATCAAATAATTCTAACCAAAGAGTCATATGACTGTATGCTACTGTATGCTACTGTAATTGAGGTAGACTAGTGAGAAAGGCATGCAGTCAGACTTGATCTGTAAATGACATGTGTAAGCCAAGTGAAGGCCAAAATATCTCATACTGTATGAAATAAATGATGACTTTGTAAGAGCTAAAATTCAGAATTGGGCTGAGATTTGAGTCATCACCCGGCATATGGTGGTAAAGTCATATTCTAAAGAACACGCCTAGAAGCAGTATTAACATTTGAGCTGTGATTTGATATAAACCAAAAAAAAAAAAAAGTCATCACATTGTTAATGCTATTTCCTTGAGGTTTGTTGTTTTTGTGAGTATTTAAACAAATTTACAAAATGTGTTGATTTATATCAGGGCGGTATATCAGAATGATTTATATCATTCTTCCCAATTTTTCATCTCTCTCTATCCCAGCATTCTCTGTTCTACAAGCCAAGCTTATGTCTTGTGACTTCGCAGCACCCCTCACTAGAGAAGGCAGAATGCCGTAGGAAGCTGGAAAAGAGGCAAGCTGTTTATGTGGCAGCAAAACACTGGCAAAACCGTTGCTTTCAGTGGCCCAAAGGCAAAAAAAAAGTACTTAATGAACCTGTGGCAGACAGAAAGGTTCTCAATCAGAATCTTGATAATGTGAACAGACTGTAATTTGCTGCATTCAAAAAGGTACAACAAGAAAGTGATGAGCTCAGAAAAACTGGCCACTTTGCAGGCAAAATTGAGAGGGGATGTAGAGAACCTAGAAATTCCAGAAGCTGTAGGGTTGATAAATAAAATTGTTTCTCCTTTCCATTCAGTAAGAGATAAAATTTAAAAACACCTTGTATTTGAAAGACCTACTAAAAAATAGCCTCACAGAAATGACAAAATCCAGGCACAACCTCATTAAGACCGACCTTAAGGCAATGTCTGGCAGTAGATACCTTCACCTGGACAAAATGACTTTTGAGAAAAGTGATTATGAACTCAAAGTACTTGTAATTAAGTCTAGAGAGAGACAGGCCTCACAAAAACTACAGTGTGGATTTTGGCACATGGAGTGGCTGTAATTAACGGCATCAAAAATCCAACAGGTTTTCAAGAGCCATGTTTGCAAAAGTGCTGCCATGCTAGATGAAGAGGTTGACTTTGAGATGGATCAAAAAGCTCTGGGATCCCAACTTTCTAAGGGTAGCAAGTGGGTGAGAGAACTGCTCATGTTCGGCAATACTATTTCAGATGTGGCCCCAAAGGGTGGAAAGAAAAATCACACCGGAGGCAGAGCAGGGCTGTGGAGAACAATGGACTGGGCCCTTTGTCCCAGGGAGCAGAGCCAGGGCCCGAATAAAGGACTGTTCCCTACCCTAGTGGAGAAACTGGCTGATATATCCCTGTTTCAGAGTGTCTGTGGACCAGTTGACCCCATATGCCTTCCAATCTTCCCTTTTTTCAGATAGGAGAGTTTACTGCTAAATCTTGTCCCTGTTTTATGATTGTATGTTGGCAGAGGGTGACAGATTCCTTGGTTTTGTTTTGGCTTGTAAATATCTAGATTGGGAAGAGCCACATCTGGCCCCAGGGTAAAGCACAGATCCTGAACTTTGAACCCCATGCTATGACTGGATGAGACTTTTTAATTAAAATGTCTTGAGAGGCAGGGGTGGGGGGAGTATGTTGCAAAAGGGAGCAAAGTGAATAATTATTATTTGAAGGAGACTGTGGTGGATTAAGCAGCTGTCATTCTCAATTCTTCATATACTTCCTCTTATAGATCTATTCATCCATGCTCTTTGCCTTGGGACTTTGCAGTACCTCGACTAGAGTAAACTAAGATATTTCCTTGCCCCATTGAAGCTGGACCTGGCTGGAATGTTAATAAACATGATGAGGCTTTAAATATGTGTGCATGGTTTGGCATTGCCTCTTTAGTCCAGTAATACATCATTAAAAAAAACCTAAACAAAACTCAAAGAGCCAAAAAACCCAAACAATAACAACAACAAAAACCCCATACTCCGTGTAGCCTCTGATCTCAAAATGAAGACTTGAGGAGAACTGATTCTACTTGTAACCTGGGGCTAGTCTTTACCTAGTCTACCTGACATCAGCCAAACCCAGCTGTGAATAAAAAAAAAATAAAAAAAAATAAATTTAATGTGCAAGCAACAGAGATCTTTGGTGCTTTCATTTATGCAATCAGTATTAGTTGACTAATAAAATTCACATAAGGAATATAAGTATAAAGAATTCATACCTCATTTTATGTTTATACATCGCTCATGTCATTAAGTTAGAAAACATTTTGAGTTAACAATAGAGTTCAATTTTTTTTAAAGATCTCCATGGATTTATCAAGTTTTAGAAACTTTGCCTTAGAGAGTTCTGATTAAACCCATTTTCTACTATCTGTCTTTCTGCCTCTTTTATTAGTTTTAAGTATCTTCTCTTTTGGTTAGGTGACTATTAAAATTTGCTCTAAGGGCATAAAGAGATTAAAAGAAAGAAAAAAGTTTTCTAAGAAGAAAGATAGAAAGGAAAAAGCTAAACTGCTGAATTCAGATGATGCAATTTGGCAGAATAATATAAGCAGAACTGTGAATGTCCAAACCCTGTCAGAGATTTTCACCATCAAAGGATTGACGTACCAGGTTTGCGCATCCCTACTGCGGCAGACAAGGGCAGCTTTCAAAATACTTCCAAACTTGGGACTATTCATCAATAAGGCTGATACTAACATCAAAATGTCAAAATGTGCAGCCTAAAAAAAAAAAAAAAAAAAAAAAGATAGAATCTTGCAGAATTAGACCAGGAATGAGAGGCCCTTGGGGAATAAAAATGCAGATTACAAAACAAATAGAATCTTTTAATATTCAAGAGACATTTTTTTGTTGAAGTTTTCCTCACTAGACCATAATTTGAGTAGCTTCAGACATTAATCACATCATGGAGGGGTGAACCGCCCCCCACCCCTGATTTATTTTTTATGTGTCTCACTGTTAACAAACTTTTTTATATTTAGAAAAAACTTGAAAGCTCCTTGGGGATTTGCACAAACTGTTCCTAAGGTGGGCCATACAGAACCCTGTGGTCAGTCACTCCATGAAGGGAGCTGTGGCTTCCTTCAGTCTTTACCTCCTTTAGGTGAGCGGAGAGGAAAGGCTAGAGCAGCTCAAGCACCTCCCAGTCTGTCTAGAGGGAACTATAGTGACTACACAGGTTGCTTACACACAGGTAGGCTGATAACAAGAATGTCTTGTTTATGAGCATTACTTCCTCAAGGAGTGTTGTGGGGATACTAACGTGGTAAAAAGAAGGAAAGGAAAAACTAACAAGGAAAGGAGGTTAAGTCCTCCACCTCCAGCCATCTAGAGCCAATTTTCTCACTTTAGAAAACTTCATTTCTGAAAGCTCTCAAAAACCTGCCCACTTCTTAATTTACTGACCATCTCTTGGGTAAGGGTACTCACCTCCTTCATATGACATGTTGGGGCACATTTGCTCTGGAAGCAGTTTGGAATCAGAGAAGAATGGTTATCCCACAAATGTGGGGTCTCTTTCAGGGAATGATGCAAAGTCATTCAGTTTCAGGAGGTGAAACTTAGAAAGGTTGCTCTTGCAGATTCAGGGTCCTGGGGAGGTCATTCTGGTTTGGAGGCTCTCAGCAAGCCCTTGTGTCCAGGCTTCTTTGTCATTGGTAGCCCGAGGGATAAAGAGAGCAGCTGTTTAGCCAGGGCAAACTCTGTTCTGGAACCACTGTGAGAAAAATAATACTTCAAATCAAATTCCTATCAAAAAAATTCATGGATTTTTGGTCAAAATTAAGACTCGCACAGTTATCTTTATTATTGGTTGATTGATTGCTTTTCCCATGATCATAGGTGAGACCACTTCGTTTCCATCTTTACCTTTTCTACATTCTCCTTAGCTCCTTTTTTTGGGGATGCTAATCCAATTATTTGTGTTGTGGGGGTGGTAATGGAAAAAGAGAGTGGCTGCAATTATGGAAGGAGTGGAGGTATGGATCTTATTTTCAGTGCAGTTTTTACAGTAGATTTCCTTTAAAAATTACATTGAGCAGGGATACCTGACAAAAATATTACTAATACATAACTCTGAAATTAGATATAGCTATGTCTTATGTAGACCACTGTACATATCCTTAACTTGAGTAATTAATTTTGGATAGATACATTGCATTATTTTTATTTTAAAATTCTTTTAAAATCAGGAAAATTATTCTGTTTTAACAAATACAGAGGACAAACTGGTAGTTGCCAGAGGTGAGGTTTTTTGGGGAGGGGAATGGTGAAATAGATAAAGGGGATTAAGAATATAGACTTATCATGAAGAGTGATGAGAAATGTATAAAACTGCTGAATCATTATATTGTGCACCTGAAACTAATATAACACTATATTAATTATACTTCAATCAGGTTTTCTTTTTAAAAAAACAACATTTTTGTTGAAATATTTCAAGTTATTTAGAGGTACATAAAAAATGTTCAATCTCTCTGATAACAGTTTAACACTTTGGTGTATATTCTCCCAGACATTACACATACCTCCATATATAAATGGACTTTAACAAGCTTTTCTCCCTCTAGTTTTCATTGATGCTCTTCCCATGTGAGTTTATGTAATATAATTCATTCTTCTAAACAATTACACAGAATTGTATGTACTAGAATTTATTTAATCATCCCTTTATCGATTGGGCATTTAGGTTACTTCTAATTAAATTTATATTATAAACAATGTTGAAAAACAACTATGTAGAAATACTTTTTTACTCACTTAGAAAATTCTCTATAGGAAAGATTCCTAGAAATGATATATTTGATTGGCCTTTGTGCTTTTAAAATATTCATAGAAGCTATCTGATTATTTTCCAAGAATTTTACTAGCTTATAAATGCATCAAAAATAGATAAATTTTGGGATGGCTGGGTGGCTCAGTGGTTGAGCATCTGTCTTTGGCTCAGGTCATGATCCCAGGGTCCTGGGATTGAGTCCCACATCAGGCTCCCCAAAGGGAGCCTGCTTCTCCCTCTGCCTGTGTCTCTGCCTCTCTCTCTGTGTCTCTCACAAATAAATAAATAAAATCTTTTAAAAAATAGATAAATTTTCTTCCAAATTCCTTTGAATTTTTATGCAATCATAGAATTCATTTAAAAAAAGGACATTTATATTCCTAACCTCCAAAGTAATGGTATTTGGAAGTAGAGCCCTTGGGGGGTAATTAGGTTTAGAAGTGGTTATAAGTGTGAAGTTCCCATGATGAGATGAGTGTCCTTATAAGAAAAGGAAGAGCATGAACTCTCTCCATCCCTCTTTCATCCCCCTCCTCTTCTCTCTGCTGTGTGGGGACAGTGTGAAAAGGCAGGCATCTGCAAACTATGAGGAGGATTCTCATTACATTCTCAACATGCTTCACACCCTGATCTCAGACTTCTCAGAGAAATGGATTTCCATTGTTTGTCACCCAGTTTATAGTATTTGTTTTGGCAAAGCCAACTGACAAATACAAGAGTTTTCTTTCCAGTTAGGGTGTTCTCAGCTGCAAGTGATAGAAAGCCTAATTAGGTGGGGCTTAAGCATTAAAGACATTTGTTACCCTCCCCCCGCCCCACCCCTTAAGAACTTCAGGGTTTCAGGGAACTCCAGGGCTTGATAACCTCACAAATCTATCAGGGGCCTGGGTTCCTTTATCTTTGCACTTCATTGTTCACACTGTGTTCCTACACATATGTAGGAATTCCTGCCTTTTCTCATGATCTCGAAATTGCTGCCACAGTTCTAGGTGTCATATTCAGACAATTTTTATTTATTTATTTATTTATTTATTTATTTATTTATTTATTTATTTATTTTAAGATTTTATGTATTTATTTGACACAGAAGGAGAACCAGAGAGTACAAGTAGGGAGAACAGCAAAGGGAGAGGGAACAGCAGGCCCTCCACTGAGCCCGATGTGGGGTTCGATCCCAGCACCCCAGGATAGTGACATGAGGCCAAGGCAGCCACTTAATGACTGAGCCATATGGTCACCCCCAGATAACAACTTTTTGAGGCAGAAATGGTAATATGTGTGACATTCTCAGAGTGAGGAAACCTTTGCAGCCCTCTCTAGCATATTTAACGCTAATGTCTCACTATGCAAAATGTAGTCATAGACAATGAGATTGCCATGATTATCTTGCTTCAGTGAAGACTTGCCCTCTGGGCTGGGAAGAAGCCTACCCTTCTTGTAAAATTGATTGCTTTAGTTCTGTATTGCTAGAAAACAAATTACCCCCTGAATTTAGCAGCTTTAAAGAACAAACATTTATTATATCACACAGTTTGTGAGAGTTGGAATCTGGGAGTGGCTTAGCAGGGTGGTGGTGCCAGTTGAAGGTCTTTAATGAGGTTACAAAGAAGTTGTCAGCAAGCACATGAGAAAATGCTCCACATCACTGGCCATCAGGGAAATACAAATCAAAACCACAATGAGATCCCACCTCACACCAGTGAGAATGGGGAAAATTAACAAGGCAGGAAACCACAAATGTTGGAGAGGATGCGGAGAAAAGGAAACCCTCTTACACTGTTGGTGGGAATGGGAACTGGAGCAGCCACTCTGGAAAACTGTGTGGAGGTTCCTCAAAGAGTTAAAAATAGACCTGCCCTACGACCCAGCAATTGCACTGCTGGGGATTTACCCAAAGATACAGATGCAATGAAACGCCGGGACACCTGCACCCCGATGTTTCTAGCAGCAATGTCCACAATAGCCAAACTGTGGAAGGAGCCTCGGTGTCCAACGAAAGATGAATGGATAAAGAAGATGTGGTTTATGTATCCAATGGAATATTCCTCAGCCATTAGAAACGACAAATACCCACCATTTGCTTCCACATGGATGGAACTGGAGGCTATTATGCTGGGTGAAATAAGTCAATCGGAGAAGGACAAACATTATATGGTCTCATTCATTTGGGGAATATAAAAAATAGTGAAAGGGAATAAATGGGGAAAGGAGAAAAAATTAGTGGGAAATATCAGGGAGGGAGACAGAACATGAGAGACTCCTAACTCTGGGAAATGAACTAGGGGTGGTGGAAGGGGAGGAGGGCGGGGGGGATGGGGGTGACTGGGTGACGGGCACTGAGGGGGGCACTTGATGGGATGAGCACGGGGTGTTATTCTATATGTTGGCAAATTGAACACCAATAAAAAAGAAATTTATAAAAAAAAGTTGTCAGACTGAGTGGCAGTAATCTGAAGGCTTGACTATGACTGGAGTATCTGCATTCAGAATGACTCAGTAACATGGCTGTTGGGGGTGAGGGGAGCTCAGTTCCTGGTTGGCTTTGGCTGGGGTGTCGGCTCCTTGCTGGATGTTGGTGGGGTGTCAGGTCCATGCCATCTGAGCCTCTCCACATCTGGGCTGCTCATGCTTGGCAGCTAACTTCCCGGAGGGCAAGCATTGCGAGGGAGTGAGTAGTAAGCTGCACTGCCTTTAGCGACCTAGTACCCCAAGTCATGCACTGTCACTTCTACTTTATTCTATTCATTAGAAGTGAGTCACCATTAGGTTCTGTCTCTTACAGAAACAAGTATCAAAAAATTTGTGGATATATTTCAAAACCATCAGAGAAAAGTAAGTGCGGCAGCTCTTTCACAAGAGAAGAAATGAGGGTGGCTGATGAGACAATTGATTATTTTTTTTTACCTTCCATTCTTGGTTTGCTAGGTTTTTAAAGATTGTGTACACTTGAATTTTATCAAAAATCATTTCAATTATAGAAGCAAATGGAACTTTTTTCTCTTTTAATGTGTTGGATTATATTCTTAGATTTTTCTAATGCTGAAGCACCTTATTAGTAGTGGGATAAATCTTTATTGTCATTCTGTATTATTATTTTTTGTACATTGCTTATTTGATGTTGCACCTGTGTTCAAAGGTGAGATGCATTTCTTCTTTATTCTTCTATTGTCTTGTCAGGTTGTGGTATTAAAGATATGTTAACCTCATAAAATGATTTGGGAAGCCTTTCCTCTTTTTCTATTCTCTGAAAAATAAACCATGTCTAGCTGTCTCTCTTGCTCTCTCTCTTTTTGCTGTCCTTGCTTAGCCTTTTTTGGCTCCAGGGATATCTTTTAATTTGAAAATTTGTCTTTCTTAAGAGTGTGGTGTTTTCAACCACTGCCTTTTTTTCTCTCTAATAATCATATTTAGCTTCTCGTTTCACAAGGATCCCACAGTTACAGTCCCTCTGATTTATTTAGGGAACAGTTTTTCAGACTTTATTCTGCTAAAAATGTGACAGTTTCTGTGGAACTCTAGCCTAGTACTTTTGCAAAGTTTTAAGTAGGCATCCCTCCCTCTCAGTGCATGATTCCCTTTGGCTCCATGGATATCCTGACTCTACCCAAGGTGGCTGAGAGAGTTCTTGTTGGGAAGATGGTAACACACTTCTCTGGCAATTTTCTCCTGTTAGTGCTTGGACTCACTTATGAGCACTTGGTGCTGGTTTCTTCATAAAGGGGACCTCATTTGCTTTGTATACTACAGAAACCCTTCCCGATACCTGTTTTACTGGTGATACTCGTCCTTGATTTCTAGCACTTAATGGATTTATTCCTTTTACTCTTTGGAAATTTCAATGAGCTTTTGGGAGGAAGGATAATAAACCTTCGTGTTGTCCATCCAACCTGCCATTTAGACTACAAGTCTGTTGCTGCTACTTACTATGCACATAGAACTTGACCTCCACACAAGCATGTCCACAACTATGGTATTTAGAATCCATTATCTTTTAATATATACATTATAAAAATAACATATGCATACTATAGAAAACGTGGAAAATGCAAAAATGTGAAAAGAAGGAAAAAAGATCCATTGACCAAACACCTCAAAATAATGGCTTGTATCAGACCTGGTATTTTCTTGTAATTCTGTTAAATATTTGTAATCATACATATATTTTTATATCTTTTTTTTTTTTTGAGAGAGAGTGAGAGAAAGAGCTTGAGCGGAGGGAAGGAGCAGAGGGAAAGGGACAAACAGACTCCATGCTGAGCACAGAGCCCTGTGTTAGGCTCGCTTCCAGAACCCTGAGATCATATCCTGAGCCAAAATCAAGAGTCATATACTTAACAGACTGAGCCACCCAGGTGACCCTGTATATCTTTTTTTATTTAGTGTTATACCAGAATTCTCTTTTAGTGCTATTGCTTGTTTTGTAATGATAGTGTCATTTTTGAAGTCACTGTTTTCATGATTCTAGTATCTAATTTTTAAAATCTAATGATGGTCTTTGATGTTGCTTATAGCATTCCATTTTTCTGTTTTTACAGGATTTTCTACTAGTCCTTGGGTTGTGCTTTCTATGAGCAATGATTGCTCACCTTTTCTCTTTCTATGATCTTTTCCATTATTTTCTTTGCTGTAGTGAATTTATATATACTTGATATGTTATTTTGTTGCTGAAGGCAGCCCTACCAAAGTGTTCTCTCACATCTGAATATAAGTGAGTCATCTCGATTCCCTTATCACTTATCTGAAACCTGAGAATTCGAAGACCGAGTGCTGGTGTTCCAAATACTTTCAGAAGCCTGGTTCTGATCTTTAGTGAATGAGTCGTGATCTTTCTTCTATAATTTAAAGCCCTGTAATGGGATTAATTACATCTAAACAGCGGCATTTCTTACTCCCTTCAGTAATTTCCTTAAGCTTCACATCCTTCTCGACTCAGGCTATAGCACTTCAGCAGAGCCACTTCTTGCACTTCCCCCAGCTCTCCCCAGAAGCTGTTCACACTCTTCTCTGGCTCCTTTTTTTTTTTTTAATAATAGGATTTTTTTAAAATATAAAATTGACATACCATAAAATTCTTCATTTTTAGGCATACAATTCGTTGTTTTTTAGTATATTCACAGAGCTGTGCAACCATCAGCACTAATTTTAGCACTTTTCCTTATCCCCCAAAGAAACCCCCCACCCATTAGTAATCCTTCCTCATTGTCTTCCTCCTCCCTCATCCCCCTACTTTCCTGGGAATTGCCAATCTACTTTCTATTGATTTGCCTGTTTGGGACACTACATATATGTGGAATCATACTGTATGTGACCTCTTGTCACTTAGCATGATATTTTCAAGGTTTATCCATGTACTATTTATTTCTTTATTTGAGAGAGAGAGGAGAGAGAAAAAGAGAGAGAGAAAAAGAGAGAGAGAGGGAAAGAGAGAGAGAGAAGAGAGAGAGAGAAAGGGAGAGAGAAGAGAGAGAGAGAGGGAGAGAGAAGAGAGAGAGGGCGAGAGAGAAGGGGCAGAAGGGAGAGGGAGAGAGAGAACTTTAAGTAGGCTCTATGCCCAGCATGGAGCCCCTACAAGGTTCAATCTCACGACCTCAAGATCATGACCTGAGCCAAAATCAAGAGGTAGATGCTTAACTGACTAAGCCACCCAGGTGCCCCTATCCATCGACTTTTTAAAAATTGTGGTAAGAATCCTTAATATGAGAGCTACATCCTTAACAAAATTCTAAATGTATGATATGGTATTGTCTATAGACACGAGGTTGTGCAGCAGATATCTAGAACTTATTCATCCTTTACAATTGAAAATTTATACACATTGATTAGCGACTCCCCATTTCCTCCTCCCCACTGGCACCCACCATTCTATTCTTTGTTTCTATGAGTTCTATTGTATTAGATTCTTCATAGAAGTGGAATCATGCAACATTTGTCCTTCTGTGACTGGCTTATTGAACTTAGCATAATGTCCTTAAGTTTCACCCATTTGTCACATATTACAGGATTTCTCTCTTTTTTAAAGCTGAATAATATTTCATGGTACTTATATACCACATTTTCCTTATTCAGGTTGTTTCTTTATTCTGTTGTGGGGATAGGCCACATTTCGCATCATCAGTTAATGAACGTTGGGGTTGTTTCTACTTTTTTGGCTATTATGAATAATGCTGCTATGTCTCAGGGGTTTTAAGAGGGGGAATATCTCATGAGTTTTGATACAGACATTCTTTGATGGGGTATGGAAGGGGATGGGTGGTGGGAATCTCCTTAGACTTCTCTGCCCTGTGCTCTCACTCTAACAATGAATTTGCCTTCTTCTCCTTTGCTTTCTTTCTTTTTGTTTTATTTGTTTTAAGATTTTATTTATTTATTTGATGGAGAGAGAAAGAGAGAGACAGAAAGAGCAACAAGCAGGGGGAGTGGCAGGGATAGGAAGAGGGAGAAGCAGGCTCCCCGTGGAGCAGGGAGCCTGATGTGGGGCTCGATCCCAGGACTCTGAGATCATGACCTGAGCTGAAGGTAGATGCTTAACCCACTGAGCCACCCAGATGCCCCTGCTTTGTTTGATTTTTTTTTTGAGAGAGAGAGAGAGAAAGAGAGAGAGAGAGAGAGAGTGAGAGCACGAGGTGGAGGTAGCGGCTGAGGGTTAGGGAGAGAGACAATCTTAAGCAGGTTCCATGCCCAGTATAGAGCAAGATGTGAGACTCAATCTCATGACCTTGAAATCATGATCTGAGCCAAAATCAAGAGTCAGATGCTTAATGAGCATCTGAGCATCTGAGCCATCCAGGCACCCTGCTCCTTTGCTTTCTGTTCCAGCAAATCCTTGTTTGTCACTGAGCTATTTGTCTGTGCCTCACAAGGGACTGCTCTGCAGAGCCCTCTATGTGTTCTATCAAGAAAAACAAGAATGGTGAGCCACCATTCTTTGTTACTGGCCAGACACTGGCTTGGGCAAAGGAGTTCTCCCTTCTACAAGAGTTTGCTGCATTTCTTGTTCCATACTGCTCCCCTCTGTCCCAAATAACCTCTCCTCAACTGAGTAGGAGTCACAAGAATATTTAGGATTTCATGTATTTACCTTCTTCCTCCCTCTCACTTTCCACTGTTCTAGAATGGAGAGTTAGGAGTTCATCCAAATGACATTATTTATTGGTCTGTTTCTTGCCCTGACTGCCACTTTTCAAGCATTATTATATGAAATTGGCCTTCTCTCTATGCATTGCTTTTTTCCTTCTGTTTGTAACCTATTTTTTTTTTTCATTTTATTAGTTTTAAGAGGAGGGAGAGACATTTTGTGATTTGGCTTTTTTTTTTTTCAGAAAGTCTTCAAGTGATTCTCCAAAAACTGTTATAAATTATTTATTTAATTGCTATTTAATAGTCCATGGTTCAATGTGACATGATTTATTCCAGAATTCCCTTATTTTTGGACATTAGGTTTGTTTCCCTTTTTGGCTATTATAAATAATGCTTGGAGGAGCAATTTTTCCATAAATCTTTTTGTTTCGAGATCATTTTCTTAGGCTAAACTGCCAGATGTGTAATTATCTGACCAAAGAATAAGATGGTTTTTAAGTTACTTGAAACATCTATGCAAAATTATGTCCCTAAAAGATTTCTCATTTGCACTCCCAACAGTATGGGTTACATGACTCTCTGATTGAATTTTTGCTCTTATTTAAACAAAACAAATCAATGAAACACGTAACTAACTTCTTGTTAGAATTTATGGCACTATGAGTTAGAAAAAGCATAAAATTCGTTGTAACTGCCTTACAAGGCATAAAGGTGTGACAATGCTATTATTTTGTTTTGTATATCTGCCTACTTTTTGGTGGCTAGTCTTTATTTCAACGAAAACAGTAGAAAGATACATGTTGGATCAGCATGATCCACCAAGTTTGGGTATACTTAAGTAGATTTTTCAGAATCTTGACTTCAGCTAGGTCACTTTTTGTTCTGAACAGTTTTATTAGGGTAGACATACATATTGAAACATATAGTATAGTGCATATTTTAAAGTGCTTAATTTGGTACATTTGACATATGTATATGCCCATGAAACCATCAGCACAATCAAGACAAAGAATATTTCCATAATTTCTAAGTTTCTTCTTGGTCTTGTATTCTTTCCAGGTCTTTCCAGCACTCCCACCCCTCATCTGCTTTTTTTTGTCACTGAAGATTAGTTTGAATTTTGTAGAGTTAAATAAATGAAATCATAAATTACATGCTCTTTTTTTTTTTTTTTTTGTCTGGCTCTTTCAATCAGTGTAACTATTTTGAGAGTCATTTATATTGTCATGTTTCCAGTTTGAGGACATTACCAAAGAGTTGCTATGAACATTTCTGTACAAGACTTTGCATGGACATAGGCTTTCTCTTCTTTAGGGTAAATACTTAAAAGTGAAAAGTCTGGGTCATATGGTAGGTATATGCTTAATTTCCAAATAAGCTGCCAAACTGTTATCCAAAGTGTCTATGCCATGTCACATCCTACCAGCAGGGTATGAGAGCTCCATTTCTTCCACATCATCACCAACACTTGGTATGTCAGTTTTTTTGAGTTCAGACATTCTGATTCTAATGGGTGGGTAGTGGCATCCCATTGTGATTTTAACTTGCATTTCCAACTGGGTTATTTGGTGCTTTATGGATGCCTAGTGATACAGTGGAACTGTTGTGTCCCTTTATATAGTTTTGTGATGCTGGATACATTATTCGATCTCTCTGTGCCTTGGTTTATTTATCTAAAAATATATAGATGAAGAAAACTGTACCATATACTTCAAAAAAGTTGTTATTAAAATTCATGGACATTGCAAATGTAAAATGCTTTGCAAATTACATAAGTAATAGATATTATCATTATGATGGTTAAATTGCTGCATGATTTTGGGCAAATCACTTCAACTTATTTGAGGATTACTTTCCAGTTCTGTAAATTGAGGCTAAATAAGGTGACCTCTAAGTTTCCTTCAAGTACAAAAATGTTCTTGTCTAAAAAATATACTGATGTTCCAATACCACATATATATATAACACATTTATGGAAAAGTACTCCTTAATGTGGAAAAAATGATAGCAAAACATTAAAAAAATGCAAACTTTATAATTTCTTATTATCTTAGCTACGCCATATTTTAGAATTTTAACACAGATTTCTATTTTTCTGTGTCTTATGTGGAGGTGGTTACTAATAAGACCTTCCTTCATCTCTGTAACTACTCTGATCCAGAGAGAAAGAAATTTTAGTATTCATACACAAGTTCATCCTCTATTCCAAATATATGGAATTCAAAATATTCAAAATAATGTGGTCATTTCACTAAATATCATGCAGTTTAAGGCATTTTTGTGAAGTTTAAAAAACTTTATCTGCTGGGGCACCTGGGTGGCTCAGTGGTTGAGTGTCTGCCTTTGGCTCAGATTGCACTCCCCATGTCCCGGGATTACATCAGGCTCCCCCCAGGGAACCTGCTTCTCCCTCTGCCTAGGTCTCTGCCTCTCTGTGTGTCTCTCATGAATAAATGAAATCTTTAAAAACAAAACAAAACTCTACCTGCTTATTCAGATCAAGAGCCAGGCCAAATTTTGGGATGATAAAAGGTCTAGGAATCACTTCTATCTGGATTTGCATATAAATGAAATCATTTAAAGGAACACCTAATTGGAATTGGGATCAAGGGAACTGTGCTATGAAACTATTGGAGGATTCGAGGTTCCCTATTTTAATAATGTTCTGCCAAACATCTGTTTTATTGCTTAAAATCACGTAAACAAATAATAAGATATTTGATAGAATAGCATCTCAAAGTTGCTTTTTAAATTATTTAGAGATTTAAGGATATAACTTGTATCTAATGTATTTCTTAGCAATTGACCTAAACATGTTAATTCCCTCATAATTTCAATGACTTCATTATATTTTGATGCAGTTTAACTGCTCGGTTTGAAATATACTCACAGTGACATGTTTTTTCTTTAAGTCTTCCTGAGTACATTATGATTTGTCCATATTCCATAGAGTTCAACAGTCATCTATTAGATTGGAGAGAAACAGTAGCAAGCAGGAGCCAATTCCTTCCTTCATATTCTCCAGTATTTAGCAGTTGAAAGCTGACAAAGTTAAACCAGTGGCCTCCCATTTCTGCATAAGAATTCTGTTTTTCCAATATTTTATTTCATCATTTCACTGTCTTATTTTAGTTTCATTATTTCCATTTCCGGGCTTGATATTATTGGATTTGTTTTTACAACAGTTGTAGAATTACAATGATAGCTCCAGTTTTTTCTCCCTGACTGTATTCACACCCTTGGCCATCTCATTGTGAGTGGGGTGACTGTTCATCCCTCAATAAGCAACTCAGCCAGCTAACTTTCTTTGGTTAGTGGGATGTTAGCTGACCTGACTGACACAAACCAAGTCTTGAAGAAGGTGTCTGTGGCTTGCTAACACTGTGGACATCACCACGAGAATATCTTTGGGCTAGCCTGCTGGAGGATGTGAGAAAGTGGGCACAGCCAGAGTCACCCTGCTTATGCCCAGTCACCTGGATCAGGCAATGGCCAGCTGACCCCCAGTTGTGTGAACTGGTCCAGCAAAGGTTGGCAGAACTGCTAAACCAATCCTCAAATCACCCCAGATGCATGAGCAATAAACACAACATTCTCTCCAGCAATGCAGCAATGCAGTGTTATTGTCACAATAGACAAGGACACACTACCAAGTCCTATCCTTAAGCAACTTCTCTTCACATATATAATATTTAAAAAAAAAAAACAACTAAAGAGACTATTTGGAGTGGCTGAGCATCTGCCTTTGGCTCAGGTCATGATCCCGGGGTCCTGGGACTGAGTCCCACATCAGGCTCCCTGCATAAAGCCTGCTTCCCCCCTGCCTGTGTCTCTGCCTCTCTCTCCATGGCTCTCATGAATAAATAAATAAAACCTTTTTAAAAAAAATAATAATAACCCTTAAACAGACTATAAGGGTAGAATAGTCTAGAACAAAAAGGTATGGATATCTTTTGGTCAAATTTTGCAAGTATGCCAGGAATCTCCTATGCTGTTGATGGTGAATGAGAAAAAGTTTTATACCCACATTGTTTGACAAGATGGATTGATTAATACCATCAGAACTTTCATTAGGATAAAAAGGATAAAAGCCAGTGACAAGTCTGATGCTTTTCTGACTTAAATAAATTCAGGTAGGTGTCTTAAAGAAAAATTGGAGTTTATTGTTTGTTTGAAGTGCAGTTAGGTGATATAGTTACAAGGCATTGGTTCTCAACCCTGGCTGCATATCAGAAGCACAAGAGGAGGGTTCCAAAAATACCCATGTTCAAGCCCATCCCAGACCCCCTGCACCGGCATGTCTGGGAATGAGGCCCAGGTTTATACATTGTTTAACAGCCCTTCGGATTTTCTAATATGCAGGCCAGGCTGGCAGATATTACCCTAAGAGGAATGATTGCATTATATAAGAGATAATGCTAAACATTTCATTCTGACCTCAAAAAGTAGGTTTCTTACAAGAGTAGGCTTCTACCCTTTTTTTGCAAAAAAGGTAGTGGTCGGTCAGTTCTTTGGTGACAAGGTACAGAGCAGAATGATTTAAAGACTTGAAACATATGGACACTGGAAGGTCTTCCAGAGTAGTTAGAGCTCACTGTCTTGTGAACATTGTTGGCATGTAGGTTTTATTTAAGTTTTTATTTAAATTCAACTTAGTTAACATATAGTGTAATATTAGTTTCAGGTGGACAATATAGTGATTCAGCTTCCATACATCACCTGGCACTCATCACAAGTGCACTCCTTAATCCCCATCACCTATTTCACCCCCCACCTCTCCTTTGGGAACCATCAGTGTGTTCTCTAGAGTGAAAAGTCTGTTTCTTAGTTGGCCTCTTTCTCTCTCTCTCTTTTTTTTTTTTTTGTTTCCACATATGAGTGAAATCATACGGTATATGTCTTTCTCTGACTGACTTACTTCACTTAGCATAATACTCTCTAGCTCCATCCACAGCATTGCAAGTGGCAAGATTTTTTTTTCCTTAGATATTATTTGACAGAGGGAGAGAGCACCAGCAGGAGAAGGGGCAGAGGGAGTGGGAGAAGCAAGTTCTCTGCTGAGCAGGGAGCTTGATGCGGGGCTCAATCCCAGGACCCCAGGAGCATGACCTGAAGTGAAGGCAGACACTTAACTGAATGAGCCACCCAGGCGCCCCAAGATTTCATTGCTGAGTAATATTCCATTATGTGTGCATATCTGCTCATTTGTTAATTGGATTGTTTGTTTTGAGGGTGTTGAGTTTTAGAACTTCTTCATATAGTTTGGCTATTAACCCTTTATCAGATTTGTCATTTGTAAATATCTTCTCCCATTCTGTAGTTTGCCTTTTAGTTTTTTTTTTTTTATTGTTTCCTTCCCTTTGCAAAAGCTTTCTATTTTGATGAAGTCACAAGAGTTTATCTTTGCTTTTGTTTCCCTTGTGTCAGGAGACATTTCTAGAAAGAAGTTGCTGCAGCTGATATCACAGAAGTTACTGCCTGTATCCTCCTCTAGGATTTTGATTTCATGTCTCACATTTAGGTCTTTCATCTATTTTGAATTTATTTTTGTGTATGCTGTAAGAAAGTAGTCCAGTTTCATTCTATTGCATGTGGCTGTCCAGTTTTCCCAGAAGCATTAGTTGAAGAGACTTTTTCCTACTGGATATTCTTCTCTTCTTTGTCAAAGATTAACTGACCATACAGTTGTAGGTTCATTTCTGTGTTTTCTCTTCTGTTCCATTGATCTCTATATCTATTTTTGTGCCAGAACCATACTGTTTTGATCACTATAGCTTTGTCATATAACTTGAAGTCCGGGATTGGCATCCTCCAGCTTTACTTTTCTTTTTCAATATTGCTTTGGCTATTTAGGATCTTCTGTGGTTGCATACACATTTTAGGATTGTTTATTCTAGTTCTGTGAAAAATGTTCTTGGTATTTGATAGGTATTACATTAAATGTTTAGGTTGTTTTGGCTAGTATATTTGTTCTTCCAACCCATGAAGATAGAATGTCTTTCCATTTCTTTGTGTCATCTTGAATTTCTTTCATCAATGTTTTATACTTTTCAGAGTAAAGGTCTTTCTTTCACCTCCTTGGTTAGGTTTATTCATAGGTTTCTTATGGTTTTTGGTGCAATTGTAAATGGGATTGACTCCTCAATTTCTCTTTGTGTTGTCAGCATATGTTTTGATCTAATAATTTCTACCTGTCTTGTTCAGTGTAGCACACAGTTCAATAATCTTGTAACTTTCAAAAGCTTTTCATTAACAATTGCTCCTTAAGCCCCTCAGTCTCCTTCCCCCAAGAATGTACTAACCAAAGCTGAAGCAAAGAAAAGTATAGTGCTTCTATAAATCAAAAACTCCCACAAAGATTATGGGTTTGGAAAATGGTAATTATGATTTCTGCCTCCATAGCAAGTTGAACTACTGTTTGAATACTTTAAGTGGTAATATTGCTTGCTAGCATAAGAATTCTAGTTTTTTTAAAAAAAGATTTCATTTATTTATTAATGAGAGACACAGAGAGGCAGAGACACAGGCAGAGGGAAAAGCAGGCTCCCTGCAGGGAGCCCGACGTGGGACTCTATCCCAGGTCCCCAGAATCAGGTCCTGGGCTGAAGGCACGGGCTGAAGCCTGTGCTAAACCGCTGAGCCACCCAGGCTGCCCAAGAATTCTAGTTTTAAGTTCAGATAGGTTTAGATTCAAAATCTGGTTTTATCACTAATTTTGGTTTTGTCATTTTAAAAATGGAGATAATAGTTAATGGTCAGTTGCTCATGAGGTTGCTGAATGTATTAAATAACATGTCGCAGAAAAGTGTCCTTCACAGTTCTTGGCAGACAGTAGTACTCAATACATGTTATCTATAATAATGATAATAGTTATTTTAATTACTATTATATCATAAGGCAATCATTCTATTTTATATTACTTGGCAGCTCTGTACGATATTTAGGCCATTATATATTTTCTCAGAACTTCCAGTGACTGCAGTCATATTCTGAAGTACTGGGTGTTAGGACATTGACATATGAATTTGAGGCAGGAGCACAATTAAGCCCATAACAAAAAGCTTTGGAATCTTCTCCCAGAGTATGAAACCAGAGCATAGTGACCAAGGACAGAACACAGCTAGAGCTGATTCATTGAGGTAGGGTTTCTTTGAGCGTCTTTCCATTAGTACCCAGGGCTGCCCTGACTTGACTTCTGTCCTTCGTGAGACTTGGTCCTTTGCTTTCTCTTTTTTTTATGAGCAATCCCCATTCCACGTGATGCACTCTTTTCTTTTCCCTTTAAGCTAGCCAGAATTAATTTCTATTGTTTGCAATAAAAAAAACAAAACTAAACAAAAAAAAAAAAAACCTCTGACACATACCCTGAAGTTTGTTCCCCAAGTGTGGACTCTAGACAACTTGTGCCGAAAGGTGGCATCACCCTTTGGAAGTCCTTGTGACCAGAACCAACAAATTCCCAATTTGAGTTGGACCAAAAGAAAACTCCCTATATCCCTGGGTGGCGCAGCGGTTTAGCGCCTGCCTTTGGCCCAGGGCGTGATCCCGGAGACCCGGGATCGAATCCCACGTCGGGCTCCCCGTGCATGGAGCCTGCTTCTCCCTCTGCCTGTGTCTCTGCCTCTCTCTCTGTGTGTCTCTCATGAATAAATAAATAAAATCTTTAAAAAAAAAAAAAGAAAACTCCCTAATTGTGTATGTGTGCAGATATTTTACTTTATGAGTGAATTAAATTACTTATATGCTTAATAATAATTTGTTCAAAGAATATATGCTGGGAAAGGATTAGGAGAAAGTGCTCTTTTTTAAAAAAAAATTCTATTTATCACTGAAAAACCTTATTTTTTTTGGTTTAGTTAACAATTGTGAAAGTTCCCTTATGAAGACCAGGAAAAAAGTTGGGCTAAACGGACAGAACACAAATTCTCTGGTAAGAAATGTGTTGCTTGGTAATAAAAGGTTTCGAGTGAAAGTCAAACCCATAATGCTTGATTTACAGGGTGGCTCTGACAAAGACTACTATTTATACTCAATGTTCATCCTCTATCTCCCCTTTTTATGGTATTAGACTATTTTAGTTGGGTCCATGGCCACCCGGAATAAAGGTGACATCTTCCAGCCTCTCTTGCAGCCAGTTGTGGCCATATGACTATAGCTATTGGATGAGTTACATGGACAGTTTTATGGTTTGTACCCTCCCCTTCTCTTTTATTCCTTGCCATGACTAATTATGGATCTAGTGGGCTCTATTAGACAATGCAGACAAGGGCAACATCTAGAAGAGCACTAGGCCAAGAGAGAAGGAACATGGCCATCTGCTGATTTTATGGGACAGACCCTTGGCACCACCTTGAATACTAAGATCCTTAGTATTGGAGAAAAATAAGCTTCTCAAAAAAAAAAATAAGCTTCTCTGTTGTTTTAGGCTCTGTATTTTGGTTTAACCTGCAACAGTATCTATGTCCTATCTGATATAGTGGCCATTAATATGCTTTTTATCCTTGATTAAATATGGGGGTAATAGAGCAGCCCGGGTGGCTCAGTGGTTTAGGCCGCCTTCAGCCCACGCTGTGATCCTGGAGACCCGGGATCGAGTCCCACATCAGTCTCCCTGCATGGAGCCTACTTCTCCCTCTACTTCTCTCTCTCTCTCTCTCATGAATAAATAAATAAAAATCTTTAAAAAAATATGGGGGTAATAGTGGTAAATGGGACTATAACCAAATTAGAACTGTTGGTAATGAGTTGTATTCAACATGCTCAGTGAACGATGAACATGTACAATATTCACTTTTATCATATGTTGAAAGTGAGAGGAAGGCCCTCAACTTCAGTAAGAAATGTTATATTATATATTTCAATTCCTCTTAAAAAATGCTAGCAAAGAGCATTGCCATGATTTCAAGAGGTTTGCCAAAGTAGCTTGTATTGCAGTATAGTGGGTTTTGTTAATGGCCTGATCCTATCACTTCAGAGCCAAAAACAACTTAATTTCTTGATGTTTAAGAGAAAAAAAGAGAATTTCTTAATAAAATCAAACTCTGGTGCAAACAGCTCTATCATGCTGTGTATAAGTCCTTTCAAACATCAAATACTCAATTTTCTTCCATCTTCAGAGGAAAAAAATAATGACATCATATTGGACACATTATAAAACCACATACATATGCTGTAACAGAAGTGGGAATGCTTTTCAGAGTCAAATGGAACCAAAGAATGGAAATCATTTGCCCCTAACTTCCAACTCAAAGCATACAACAGTCCAGCTCTTGAGTGTGGTATGTTCCTTGATTTGGTCTTTGACAGAATGCTGAAAGTAGTCCTCAATTGGAAGTTTGTCCATAATTTCAATCCAAATATCCAGAGCCATTTGTCAGATCCATAAAACATTTTCTGCCAGTTCTGATGACCTATAATTGTGAGTTAGCATTTTTTTTATCTAATAGAATAAAAAATGAAAAATAAAACCAGGGGATCCCTGGGTGGCGCAGCGGTTTGGCGCCTGCCTTTGGCCCAGGGCACGATCCTGGAGACCCGGGATCGAATCCCACATCAGGCTCCCGGTGCATGGAGCCTGCTTCTCCCTCTGCCTGTGTCTCTGCCTCTCTCTCTCTCTCTCTCTGTGACTATCATAAATAAATAAAAATTAAAAAAAAAAAAAGAAAAATAAAACCATTTGAACTTGGAATCTAATCTAGCACTTTAGCTATCCATTTTTGAGGTTGATGTCAATTTTTGGTGAAAAGATTTCAAATCTTAAAATCTTTCTAACAATTACATAGTTTCTCTTTAATATTCTCATGAGTGTTCTTTTAAAAATTACCTAAAATGGATGTCTCCTATGTACATCTAGTGTCTAATAAGAGCATCTTGTGTTCCAAAAGTCAAGGAAAACCTTTTTTTTCAGAGTTTACATTTTCAGATTCTTTAGGGCTAAGATTCTTAACTGGGATCCATGAGTGAATTTATGAGTCTATGAGCCCACTCACTGAAATTACATCAAAATTTTGAGGATGCAGAGCCATAGCTTTCATCAGATTCACACAAACATTCATAACCCCCAAATAGACTAAGAGCTTATAAGATATTGGATAATAGATACTAAATAAGTGTTTAATATAACCTGGCTCTATACCATTAAAATATTAAAACAGTTCAATCCTTTTGCAATGATGAAAGCAAAATATCTATTGCAACAGCCCACAGTTTTCAAACCTTATTATTTTTCCTCAGTTGTACCAAGTCTTGATACTGTGATACTGAAGCCAGAGCCCTGCAGTGGCTGCTTAATGGAGAATATAACTCAAGATTGGAATAAGAGTTTGATGTTTACTGCATCAGTTTCAAAGTCCAGCTGTAAATATACTATAGTTGAGAAACAGAGCAATATAATCTTTTCAAGCTTGAAAAAACAGTGATGCATAGCCAAATACTTTGAACTGTTTGCTTAAGAACAAATCTATTTCAAGATTTGATTACCACTAACTCAGACTTTTTCATCACTAAGTCCTTTCAATTCCATATCATGTGTTTCAAATTTTGTCTGCATAACTTATTTTTGTTCTACTTTTCTGTCAAAAACAATGTGGAAATCCCAGGTTATATAATTGAGGACTTGGAGAGGCCATATACATCTAGCCAACCAAAATAAAATGAAAGCTATTATCATGAAACATGCTTAAGGAAGTGTATCCTTTGTTCGGGTAAAGAGTGCCAACATTTGTGATCTTAGAATGAAGTCAAAGGAAACTAAAATGGGTTTTCCTTAATGCAACCATGTGCAGAATCACTCTTTACCAAACATATGATCCATAAAAATATTTGTGCATATTTAGATACCCATGAGAACAAATCAATTTCAAGTAAAATAATAATGTATTATTTTTATAATATACCTGGAGGCTGAAGTCATCCCATTCATCTTCCTTACTTGGGTTTATTATCCTACACATTTGATAAGTCAAGTGGAAGCCTCTCTGCACACCCTCTCTGTATATAGAGCAGACACCAAACTGCTAATTTCTTTCTTCCTCCTTCCTTGTGTCAGGTTGACCATGCAACACATTTGAATTACTGTTAGAAGGTAAATGTTGCATGGCTTTGAACCAATATCTCTCCTGTCTATAGAGTTTTAAATTCACATGTGGGTGTTCTAGAAAGAGGAGGTTACCAATGTGTAGAGTTGTGAAGAGTCACCAAGGAAGGCAATTTAGATTTCTTTGTGGAGGGGTCAAGAGAGTAGGAGATTTTTCTGATAGGTACCTGATGGAATAAGGAAAACATTTCTCTATGGGGTGGCAGTGGAGAAAGGCTGACCATTACTGGACTGGCTATTGTATAAAATTGCCACAAAAATGCTTAATAAAGAGAAAATGAACAGCATATGGACTCTGGTTGAGGCTTCATGAAAACATTCAGGGAAAGAAAGAACAAAGGGCAATCTTTCCAATGTATATAGAAGAAGTAAGATGTTTTCCTAAGTTTTTCTATCACTGTCAGCATTTGGGATGGAAATATGCTGTAGGAAAAAGATTAACTCCAGTTTGCTTAGAAAGAATTTTCCCTGAAAATAATCCTGTGTGTTTTTAATATGTCGGGTTACATTGCCAATCAGTTCTATTTGGTAATTTTCAGTATGATTTCTTTTTAACCCATGAATTATTTAGAAGTAGGTTTTAAAATTTCTGAATTTATCAATTTCTTGGCTCTCTTTAGCTATTGATTGCATTTGTAACTTTGTTGCATTGTATTTTTGAGTTGTGTTTGTGGTCAAGTGGTGATCAGTTTTTGAAAATGTTCAATGTGTGCTTGAAATTAATATGTATATGCCATATTTATTTATAGGACTGTATACATATACAACATATATATGTATACACACACATATATATGTTATGTCAAGCTTAATAATTCTGTTGTTCAGATTTTCTCAATTTCTACTTAATTTTGATCTATTCAATCTGCCTCTCAGAAAGGTATGTTAACCTCTTTCTGCTATGATCTATATGATTTTCCACTATGATCTAAATTGTTAGCCACCCCTTCCTGCCACCTCTTGTTTTTCTGCTTACTTTTTGGCATGTATTTTGAGGTTATGTTTTTAGGTGGATACATAATCAGAATAATTATGTCTTCCTGGTAAATTTATCACTAAGTAGCTCTTGATCTTTAATAATGCTGTTTTGTGCTTAAATCTGTTTAGTATACATCACCTTTTCTTTGGTTCCTATTTATCTGGTGTTGTGATCATCACTGGTTGCTCAACCAGCATCCATTTATCCCTCTTCTAGTAGAACCAGGACCTCAGTTTTGTTCAGGTAGCCACCTCTTTCTCACACAGCTAAGTGTCTCAGGAGAAGGTTTGTTTGGTTTAAGGGTGAATCCATTCTTTTTTTCAGTTGATAGATCATTAGGCGTGGGATTCAGTGCTGGCCAAAATGAAGTGTGTGGGTAGGTAGGGAGTCTTTGGGAAAGTGTCCTTCTTCTGAGCAAGAGCTGGGGTCTCTTATTTCCACCTGGATATTGCTGTTTCTGGTAAGACACCCAGAATCGCTGCAACCATCTCGTTAGAAGCCTAAAAACCCAAACAGGGATGTCAGAGCACAGAGATGGAAAAGACCTGGGTCCTTTATACAACCATTTGCCTAATTTCTTCTTGCATATCCTTTTAATTTTTTATGTGTAACTTTCCTTCTAGTGCCTTATATAACCTGAATGAAGTTGATTAGCTTCAGACCTGAACACAGGTTTTTTTCTTAACCTCTTAAGAGGTACATTCTTCCATTTATATTCATTTACTAATATATTTGCTCTTCTGTCATCTTATTTTGCTGTTTTCAACTTCTTTTGCTTTTTAATCTTTTGTCATATATACTAACTTTTATCTATTTTTTTCTTGATAACTTTTGTAATCAGGGCAGCCCCGGTGACCCAGTGGTTTAGTGCCGCCTTCCGCCTGGGATGTGATCCTGGAGACCTGGGATCGAGTCACACGTCGAGCTCCCTGCATGGAGCCTGCTTCTCCCTCTGCCTGTGTCTCTGCCTCGCTTTCTCTCTCTGTCTGTGTCTGTCATGAATAAATAAATAAAATCTTTAAAAAAAACTTTTGTAATCATGTTTTCATTCTGCAAGCAGGTGCCTTTAAAAATAAGAAAAATTCTCAATGTTCAATGCCAGTTTTATAAAAGCAAAAATTGATACAATTAAATGGTAGCAAGAATGAAATAAATCATATATATACATGTAATGAGATGTTGATAAGCAAATGAAGTGGTAATATTGATATTCACCTGGAAAAAAATTTTAAGAGATAATGATAAAAACAGTTTGTAAAATTCTATGTACAGTTGACCTTTTGTGACTTCCTATAGTTTGTTCCCATTCCCTTTATATTTAGCAGAAATTCTGTTATGTTTCTGGCATGTAACGCCACTTTTCCTAGTTTCCACATCTAGTTCAGGCTTTCTTCTATTTTTATCTTCCATTGGTCCTATCATTAGCCTGAGTGGTGGTGTAAGAATTAGAGTTTTTATTTCTTCTGTAAGTCTTTTTTTCCCTTTAGTGTTGGGTTTCATTCATTCGTTCCTTCAATAAATAATAGTGACTACCAACTAAGTGCCAGGTATTTAAGTGTTAAGGTTAAGTATTTATGCTTAATTGTAATATTTTATCATCTATAAACTAAAAACAAAAGAGGCTGGAAGATAGAAGGTGTTAGAAAATAAAAGCCCAATAAGGTAGCTTTGACTATGAATGAATAGGAGAGATAACTTCTCATTATGTATTTGTTGTTTTCCAACTGAGTAAGTAGAGTAGTGATCAGAAGAGAGTTCAAGGAAAGTAAGAGATTAGTAAATCTGAAGTTCCTCTTATTATTTTTTTAAAGATTTCTTTATTTTTAAAGATTTCTTCCCAGCAAGTGGGAAGGGAGAGACAGAGGGTGAGAATCCCAAGCAGCCTCCCTGCTGCGCCCAAGAGCCCAACGCAGAGCTCAATGTCATGACCCATGAAATCATGACCTGAGCTGAAATCACTAATACTTAACTGAGCCACCCAGATGCCCCAGTTTAAAGCTGGTTTCAAGGTGTGAATCTTATTCTACAACTTACCAGGAAAATCCTGCCATGTCACTATGTAAGAAAATCAATAGCCTTTTAATTATCTATGCTTCAGTTTCCTCTGTAAAATGGGCTAAAAAAAAATAGTGACCCTTCTAGGTCTAGCCTAAGGATTGAGTAAATACAGGCAAATGGAGTAATAATGACATAGCTATTATATATTATAATGATATTACATATTACTACATGATATTAATAAATTCTATTATATAATGATATTATATTAATATGTCAGGCACTTTGTACTTACTTTTCATATGTTAGCTAGCCCCTTTAATCCTCATGTACCCTATGAAGTCAGTGTGATCTTTCTTATTTTGCAGATGAGGTTTAGAGGCTTACTCAAAACATTTTCCCCAGGAAATAAATTTTTTTTCCCTAGAAATTTCAAAGATATGAAGACTAGTAATTACAGGGAAAAAAACCTGAAATTATGCTTTTTTAGAAGGCCAAAGTTATTGTTAATTTAAGAATAAATGTATCACCCACAGTTGTTCTCACCAATTACATTTTGTTGAAATGAAAATAGAATTTATTGAGATGATAATTGCATACGGGACAACTATTTGCATTGGAATGTTTTTGGTTTTATTTGGAATTGAGCAGGAAGCACAAGAACCTTTGTTTTGATTTAAAGATTTTATTTATTTATTCATGAGAGAGAGGCAGAGACATAGGCAGAGGGAGAAGTAGGCTCCCTACAGGGAGCCCGATATGGGACTTGATCCTGGGACTCCAGGATCACGCCCTGGGTGTGAAGGCAGGTGCTAACCCGCTGAGCCACCCAGGTGTCCCGCACAAGAACCTTTGACTCTGTGGAAGACCCATTGTGAGAAATGGGATTCACACTCTCACACATTTAGTGACACAATAACTGAGAAGAGGAGAAGGCTTTGTAGCACCTATTATGCTTTTTAATACATAGAATTGTTGCTTTTCTTTAAGAGAGAAATGCAAGAGATCCAAGCTAAGGTTTACTCCCTGAGAATGTTCTATAACCTGTCATGGTTTGTTACACAATAACCTGCCATTGTTTGTTTCTTAATATTTGCCTACTTATTCACCCAAATCAGAGCCCAGTCAAGGACAGTTTATTCCTGCTCCCCTTCTGTCACCTGCATTACCTGAAGCAGGCAATTTACTGGCTCCCTCCACTGCACACTTCCCCACTGAGTACCTGCTATGTGAGGTGAGTGAGATGGAGTCTCCATGTTGTAGTCTCTACAGAACCCAATGAAATCAGCATAAATCCATTCCTTGCCTTGGTTCCTCAGGGATGGATACAGTTAAGTCTAAAGCAATCTATGTTGTCATTACCTGAGTCCGTTCAATCAGCGGAAAGCCCAGAGGTTTACTCAGTGGCTCGAGGAAGTGAAACTCTTTTGAATGGAGTGATGTGAGGATATGACCTTTGGAATTGCTGCAGCCCTTTTGCAACTATGAGGGAACCCAGCTGAGGAAGACAACATACAGTAGAGGGGACAGCCAACATAATTTCAGACAATAAAATTCAAACTATAATGGAAGTTTACTTGAAGATCACTCTACCTTTGGAGAGTGGTTACAAGGTCCAGTAAATTCCCTTTATTTTATTTTATTTTATTTTATTTTTATTTTTTTTTAAAGATTTTATTTATTTATTCATGATAGTCACACAGAGAGAGAGAGAGAGAGGGGCAGAGACACAGGCAGAGAGAGAAGCAGGCTCCATGCACCGGAAGCCCGACGTGGGATTGGATCCTGGGTCTCCAGGATCGTGCCCTGGGCCAAAGGCAGGCGCCAAACTGCTGCGCCACCCAGGGATCCCTCCCTTTATTTTAAATGCCATTTTGAGTTAGGGTTTCTGCTTTGCAACTACATGCATCTTAGTCAGTGCTGACAGTGGTGTCAGACAACAGGCTTGTAGAGAAATGTATGAAATCCAGGACTGTTTATTTAGCCATATGGTAACATAGTCAATAATAACTTGGTTTTTATTATTGCAGCTGATTAACTGCTTCCTGATGTCTTTTGTGTGTACCCTACATTGTATTATCTTTCTCACTTTTGATGTGGTCCGTACACATTTGTGTTCCTTCTTTTTGTTCATCCTTGGTGATCTGGCTCAACATCTTTCCTTGGTTCTCTAAATTGCCTTTCAGAACTTTGCACAGTTCTGCTCCTCCAATTTGGCAGGCTTTTCCCTGTCCTGCACTTCCCATATAGTTTGTTCACCTGCCAAAATTGTTTGTTTAAAGAGCATCCAGCTCTTCTGGAATCCTTTCTTCCCATCAAGTCTTTTTTTTTTCCTCGTCAGTGCCCTACACTTGTTGAAATTTGCTTTCCCAGAACTGATTATTTTTCCCTCATCAGCTTCTTTCCTTTTCCTTAGGAAAGGAACTTTTTTTTTTATTACTTTTACAGAAGCTTTAGTTCTCTTTTAAGTCTTTATTAACTCTGCCATTATTGAGAATTGATTTTAAAAGGACTTTTCCCTTATGATGCATTTTTAAGCAAGTAACTATCTCCAGTATATTTTAAATCTATTTCACAGTTTGTTGTTGACCCATTTTCTACAGACAATATCGGGGAAGTTAGAAACCTGTCTGATCACTACACTGGGGTATTTGGATTCCTGTCCTTGTATAATTCCAGTCCTTGTATAATCTGCTAAAATAGCTATAATTATCCCCCACCCCACTCCTAGCTCATCATATGCATACCTCTTTTCAAAGTGACTTTGTAGCTTTTTTGACCCATGACTTCAAATGCAGCAGAGGTGATGTACTAGTTTTTCCTAGGATTCAAGAAGCCTTGTATACATGTGCTTGTTCTCCTAGAACTTGGCCCAGCCTCCATGTGAACAAACACTGGTTAGCTTACTGGAGGATGAGAGACTCCATGGGAGATTCATGTCAGCTCATCTGTCCCAGGTGAGGCCCTAGACATATGAGAGCCCAGCTAGTAAAAGCAAAGCTAACCTCCCGATGATAGCAGATGCATGAGGGTGCCCAGCTGAGTCTAGTCCAAATTGCTGACCAGCAGAATTACTAGCTAAATAAGTGGTTGTTTGGAATGGTTTGTTAACCAACAAAAGCTAATTGATAGAGAAATATTTAAATCTCTGAGGATACCATCATGGAAGGAGAGTGCTAGGAATGGGGGAGGCTATGGGAAAGGAAAATTGGTGGTAAGGAAGAAAGAGCCCAACAGGGCAGGCAATGTCAGTCAGAGGTCAACTGTGAGAATGGCTGGGAGGCAGAGCTGAGGTTGGTATTACAGAGTAAGTTTTCTTTAGTCCTGCCCTAACCCCAGAATCTCCCACAAATGACTCCTACTCATGTTTGCCTTGGATGCGTGGTATTTTTCAGAATCAAAGAAAAGAGGTTGTGTTTCATATCTGCAATCACAAGGGTATGAAGGGAGGAAGGAAAGGGGAGTAGTTGCCAGAAGTGAGACTTGGGTTAACTGAACATCTAGAAGAACCAAGCAATGATTAGAATTGTGCAGTAAGTCAGAAAGATAGGTCCCACCCAAGAATTCCTGGAAATATTCAAAGTGTTGAGTTTTTTTGTCCTATGTAGGTTCAAGCCAATTTTATCTAAATCTTAGTGCATAAGATCACCCCACAAACCAGAGAATGTTCAGTCACCAGGAGCCATCAGGTAATACAAGCTTCTGTCTATCAGATACGTTGTGTCTTCATTTGTTTCAAAAGCTTAAGGTGGCTACTGAAAACATGGTATGGCACACCAGTTCAGGTCTGGCATTGGTAAGAAGTCATTTTAATTAATTCATTGCTAATGTTTCTTTTAGTACATCTGGGATCAAAAGAGAAATCTGCTCACCAACCAATGTAAAAAGCCAGGCAACAGCAAAACAGGTGTGAAGTTAAAACTGAATTCTTGGGTGTGTTTGAGGTAGAGGGAACAATGCAGGCAAGATGTAGAAGCAGGACAGTACAGCATATTTGGGGAAGAGAAACAGTTTAGTCTGGCTGATTATAGTGGACAGTTGTTTGAAATACCATATGATGTATTTTTCCTCCCTATTATTTCCAGAGTTAGTATTTTTTATTTGTTTGTTCGGGTAGTTGGTTGTTTTGAAAACCCTGCAGCCTTCCCTCCATTAAACAAAGAAGATGAAGATAATTTTTTGCAGGGAAAGGGAGACTGAACACTGTCCAGAACAAAGTCCTCGCTCAGCTCTAAGTTTCAAACTAGATTTTTAAAATAAAGTCTGGAGATAAATAATAGTCTCAAAAAATTAGACTTTCAAATACTCTGCAGTGCTAGAAAATCAAAAGAGTGCTTTTGTGCAGTGATGGGGAGAGGGTATGAAAGAGAACTGGGGGTGCTGTTGGTGTCCACTCATTGATCTGTATGATCTTGATCTTATATGGATGTTTGCTGTGAGAACTTTAATTGAGCTACATACTCATAATTGTATAAATAACTGAATGAATAATCAATAGAAAAAAATAGCCTTTCAAGCAATAGAGGAATGTTTTCTCAAATGTCTTGGAGCAGAGTTTTTATTTGAAGAACCAAAGTTTTGAGAGGTGGCCTCAGAGAAAGATGAAGAATACCATTAAAAAATGTGCCCAAACATAGAGGAGAATGAAAACCTTCTACTTTGGGAGGAGATGCCTGGGAATGCAAGGAAGAAAAGGGGAAGAGGTTGCTTGCAAGCTCTTGTCCCACTTGGAGTTTGAGGGAAACAAAACAATATTAGGGATAGCTTGAGTAGGGGCAAGCCTCAGACAAGTTCCTGTGTCAGCAAAGCATCCCAGAGGAAGATGCCCCAGCACACCTGGCTGGGAGGGACATCTAAGTTGGTGAGCTCAGAGCAGCCTCATAAGATCCTCTTACAGCTTTAAGATGCTGGGAAAGTTGCCGACACATCCCAGCCCTCCAAGAGGGCCCAGCAGTGTGGTGACCTGGATGCCAGAAGAGGCCAGGGGTCCTCAAGAGAAGCTGCTGAGATGAGGCCTTCCCTTTTGACTAGGATCCATGGAGGACTCCAGGCATCAGCACAGTTGCCAGCACAACACCCCAAACTCCAGCCACACATCAGCAGCCACCAACACAATATGCCCAGCGACCATGAGAGCCCAAACTCCCTGCAGTGTGACAGGGAGGCAGACTGGTGATGCAACCATCAGGGAAACATAACTTACCTAGAGGCTCCTCTATGCCTCCCAGGAATCCTCCCTGCCTACAAGGTGCCAGTGAGGGAAGCAGGTGAGAAAAGGGAGAACACTCAAGAAGTGGGCAAACCCTGAAAAATGCCAAAGTTAATCCAAAAGAGCTATTCTTCTAAATCAAGAGAGGCTGGACACTTTTATTTGGCAAAATCAAGTTTTTCAACCATCAGCAGAAAGGCATGTAAAAATTAAAGTTCTATGAATTTCTGCACATCAAGTCAACATATGTGATTTTTTTTGTTGTTTTGGACCAGAGTACATGTAGAATATATTTGAAAAAGAATAGTGGGAGAGAAGACCGGTGAGGTAGATTGAAATTAGAACACAAAAGTATTCTATAAAGGAAGGGAAATCGAAGACATTTATGTTAGTTTCCTTGATCTCTGAATAGAAGGGCCAGGACTACATCTGATCATCTAAGAATATTTATTTAGAATGTTATTATTATTATCATCATCATCATAATTATTACTTTTAGAAGGTTATTATTAATGTTTTTTTCCTGGGAGACAATATGCTAAGTGAAATAAGCCACTCACAGAAGGACAAATACTGAATGATTCCACTTCAATGAGATTTTCTGTGACTATTCTAAAATGAACTCAGAGAAGCAGAAAAACGAATAGTAGTTGCCAGGGGTGGGGGCTGGGAGGGAATGGGAAGATGGTCAATGGCTATAAAGTTTCACTTATGATACATGAATAAGTTTTAAAAAATTTTAGAATATTCTAGAAACTACAACACATTGCCTATAGTTAACAATTTGTTAAGCAGGTAGGTTTCATGTTACTATACACACACACACACACACACACGTGACACAAGGAAACTTTGTTTTTAAATATTTTATTTATTTATGAGACAGAGAGACAGAGACGCAGGCAGAGGGAGAAGCAGGCTCCACGCAGGGAGCCCGATGGGGGACTCGATCCCGGGCCTCCAGGACCACCTCTGGACTGAAGGCAGGCACTAAACCTCTGAGCCACCCAGGGATCCCCGACACAAGGAAACTTTGGAAGGTGTTGGCTATGTGTATTACCTTAACTGTGGTGCTGGTATCATGAGTGTTTGCATATGTCCAAACTCATCAAACTGTACAGATTAAATCTATGCAGTTATTTGCATATTAATTAAAATTCAATAGAGTTTTTTTTTTTTTAAAGAATAAATTGAGGGTTTTCCAATGCTCAATAAGGAATTCCTCATTCCTTAAAAATAGATCTGCCCTATGACCCAGCAATTGCACTGCTGGGGATTTACCCCATAGATACAGATGCAATGAAACGCCGGGACACCTGCACCCCGATGTTTCTAGCAGCAATGTCCACAATAGCCAAACTGTGGAAGGAGCCTCGGTGTCCATCGAAAGATGAATGGATAAAGAAGATGTGGTCTATGTATACAATGGAATATTACTCAGCCATTAGAAACGACAAATACCCACCTTTTGCTTCGACGTGGATGGACCTGGAGGGTATTATGCTGAGTGAAATAAGTCCATCGGAGAAGGACAGACATTATATGGTCTCATTCATTTGGAGAATATAAAAAATAGTGACAGGGAATAAAGGGGAAAGGAGAAAAAATGAGTGGGAAATATCAGCGAGGGTGACAGAACATGAGACTCCTAACTCTGGGAAACGAACCAGGAGTGGTGGAAGGGGAGGTGGGCAGGGGGATGGGGTGACTGGGTGATGGGCACTGAGGGGGGCACTTGATGGGATGAGCACTGGGTGTTATTCTATATGTTGGCAATTGAACACCAATAAAAAATAAATAAAAAAAAAGGAATTCCTCATTCCTTCTTTGGAACATCAGTCCTCTGCCTAAAGGGCTAAAAGAGAAATATTCTTTCTCAGGAAATTATTACCAGTATTATCCAAAAATGAAAATCTCACACAGCCACCATCCAGGGCAGGTCCATTTGAGCTCTGTTGGGCTCACAAGCAGAATCTGCAGAGCTGAGAAGCTGGACCGCAAGTCTTGGCAAGAGCACATCTGTCTCACACATTTGTCTGATGCATTCATAGGCAGAGAAGAAGACAGGACTCTCCTTTACACCTTCACATTTGTTGTTTTAGCTCATAATTAGTTCAGATTAAAAGAATAACCCAAATAAATTGACTTCAGAGAGCACAATGTGTTAGCTCATCTTCTGTTTTAAATCAGCATCAGCTGGTGTTTATTGCTTCAACAAGACAGTGTAACTAAGATGACCCCTTAAGGTTTTACACCTTGCAAGTGAAGATTGGGAATAACAGCCAAAGCTTTTAAAAAGCAACACATGGGTCTAGCTGTGAGCTCCTCCCGATGTGTGCACAACACTCCAATAAGACGAGGTTTGGTTGGTGCTACCATGGCCTTGCAGTGGAGGTGCATAAAGCTGGAGGGAAAGAGCGCGCAGGTGCAGACAGCAGCATTTGCAAGCAGTCAGGAAACCGGCCTTACTGTCTTTACAGGACTGTTTGTATGGAAGTTTGGATTGCATCCACAGTGCAAATTGCACAAATTCTCATCGCAGCTCTCACCGAGGAAAGAGCTCTAATAGCTCCAGAACAAACTTTTCAGAGGCCTTCAGCCTTTTTCTCTCTCAAAAAGTGCAGTATTATACATGGTAGTTGCAGAGGAGACATATTTCCCCTTTAGCACAACCTAGACATCACACAGTGGAACTTATGAGAGTTAATGTTAATTTTTTAGGCCATTTTGGTACTATTAGTGGCATAGTTGCAAGGCCTTACTATTTTCCCAAAAGTATGACTATACCTTCTTAAATGCCTAATTTGCACTCACTGAATCACACACTGGAAGAACTTGGCTCCTTCAGGATTTAAAATATACTGAACCTACTGAAGCAGCTTGAGGGGATTCTTTGTCTATGAGTCAGTGACCGTGAAGCTGTTGGAATGCTTAGGAAACAGAGGTCCTTCTAGAGAGACAGTGTGTGAGTTTATCTCAAGTCCACTGACTCTGCTGGTAAGGATGCCCCAAACCACCTTTTCTAATGATAAATTTGAGGAGTTAAGTCTTAAAAATAACTGTATCTAATTCAGCAATTCCACTCCTGCTTGTCTACCCAAAAGAACTCAAAGCAAGGGCTTGAACAGATATTTGTACACCCACGTTCAGAGTAGCCAAATGATGGGAACAACCTGAGTGCCCCTCAGTGGGTGAATGGTTAAAGAAAAGGTGGTATATACTTACAATGGAATAGAATCCATCCCTGAAATGGAAGGAAATTCTGAAGACATGCTGAGTGAAATAAACCAAACACAAAAGACCAAATACTATATGATTCCACTTATATGAGGTTCCTAGAACTGTCAAATTCATGGAGACAGAAAGTAGAATGGTGATTACCAGGGGCTGAAGGAGGAGTTATTGTTTAATGGGTAGTTTCAATTTGGGGTTCTGGAGATGGGTTGTGGTGATGGTCACACAACAATGTGAATGAACTTAATGCCACTGAACTGTACATTGAAAAATGGCCACACTGGTAAATTTTATGTCATTTATATTTTACCATAATAAAAAACATTTAAAAATAACTGTATCAGGGGCACTTGGGTGACTCAGTTGGTTAAGCATCTGCCTTCAACTCAGGTCATGACCCCAGAGTCCTGGGATGGAGCCCCACATTGGGCTCTCTGCTCAGCAAGGGAGCCTGCTTCTCCATCTCCCTCTGCCCCTCCCCAGCTCATTCTCTCTCTCAAATAAATAAAAAATCTTTTTAAAAAATAACTTTACCCCAAATATAATGCTGACTATAGCCTTCTAGATGAATTTCATTGAAATTCAAAATTCATACAAATTTGAATTTAAAAAATCATCATGCAATAGAAAGAGCATGACTGAAACATCTGTCAGAAGGGAAACAACACTCGACAAGATGGCGAATGATCTAACATAACCTAAAGAAATAATGAAAACTTGTATAAATTAAAGCAATAGTATTAATTAAAGAAACCCCTTACCCTAGCCAAGTGGATAGACTAAGACTTATCCAACATGGCATCCCCCTGGCTATATGAGACTAGAGAGCCCTTGATTTGAGGCTGGTCTGAGTTGAACTGTGCTATAGGTGTAAAATATACATCAACTCCAAAGATTTAGTGAAAAAGAAAATGTAACGGATCTCAATAGTTTTTATATTGATTAAATGTTTTAATGAGAATATTTTGGATGCATTGGGTTAAACATAGTAAACTTAATTTCACCTGTTTTAACACTTTTTAATAGGGCTACTAGAAATTTTATTTTATTTATGTATTTGTTACTTTTTTAAAAGTTTGTTTAATCTCTACACCCAACGTGGGGCACAAACTCACCACCCTGAGATGAAGAGTTGCATGCCCTTCTGACTGAACCAGCCAGCCACCCCTGCGTTTATTGCCTTTTAATTGAGATATAATTGACATACATTTATTAGTCTCAGATGTACAACATATTGATCCAATATTTGCATGTGTTGTGAAATGATCACCTCAAGGAGTCTAGTTAACATCCAACCATGGTTACAAAAAAGTTTTTCTTGTGATGTGAACTTTTAAGATCTCTCATAGCAACTTTCAAATAAACAATCCAGTAGTTTTAACTATAGTCACTATGTTGTACATCACATCCTCAGGACTATTTATTTTATAAATGGAAGTTTGTGACTTTTTTACTTCTTTCACCCATTTCACTCACACCAGTCTGTTCTCTGTATCTATGAGCTTGGGTTCTTGTTTTGTTGTTTCGAGTCCACATATAAGGGAGAGCATGTGGCATTTGTCTTTCTCCATGTACCTTGCTTTACTTAGGCTAAGCTCCTCCAGGTCTACCCATATTGTCACAAATGGCAAGATTTCTCTGGTTTTTAATGGCTGAATAGTATTCCATTACACACACACACACACACACAAACACACACACCCCTACGCCATTTTCTTTATCTATTCATCCATCAATGGACAGCTTAGGTTGCTTCCGTATCTTGGGTATTATAAATAAGGCCGAAAGGAACATGGGGATGTATTTATCTCTTTGGTGTTTTTGCTTTCTTCAGATAAATAACCAGAAGTGGGTTTGCTGGATCATGTGATACTTCTAATATTTTGAGAAAACTCCATACACTTTCCCAATTTTTATTTTCACCAAATAGTGCATGAGGGTTCTTCACATTCTCACCAAAACGTGTTATTTTTTCAATGTTAGCCATTCTGACAGTTGTGAGCTGATATCTCATTGTGGTTTTGATTTGCATTTGCCTGATGGTTAGTGATATTGAGCAGAAAAAAATTTAAAACAGAGTGGCTTGTCTTTTATTTCTATGGGACAGCACTGCTTTGGAGGTATACTAGGGTGCTTCCTAGTATAACAGTATAGAAATAGAGTTCATTTCATGATTGTGGATTCAATCTCTAACATATAAGAGAATAGCATTATTTGTTACTTTTAAGACTTTATCAGTCCTGCCAATTTTTTCTTAACATCTTTTTCTCATACTTTTTCCTTTCCATTTCTATTCTCTAGTGTTGGCTCTCTGTGGCTTTGAACTAGATCCCGTATAACCAATAATTATTGGCTTCAATTCCTCTTCTATAATCTATTCACTATACCCTGACCAGATTAACTTTTAGGAAACCCATGTGTAGATATTTTTTTCTGTGCTCAACACCTGGTGACTACAGTCTAGGGAGTTTGCAGATTCTGGGTTTCCCCAGAGATTCTGAATCAGTAGGTTGGGGTGGGGCCCAGACTTCACATTGTAACAGGTACCCTAGACTGTATTAAACAGGTCTGAAGAACAATAGCCTGTAGGATTAAGCTCAGATTCTTCAAAGTAATTTTCAAGACTCTTTTCACCTTCATAGTCTGGTTAGTTCAATCTGTCTGAGGGAGAATGGAAACACTCAATATCTAGAGAACCTCTGGAAAAAAATAAGCTTCTGTCTGAGCAGCTTTAATACTTGCCTAATTGAGGGAAGTGATTTGACCCTAAAGATATCTCCACCACAGCTATTCTATGACCCTACACTTACCATTATGATAATCTACTTCTTCAGAGTAATTTTTCTCAGCTTCTATCTGAATTTGAGGAAGCCAATCTCTTCAGTACCGCATTTTATAGTGCTGCTATCATAATATGAATCTACATAGACCAAGATAGTTTTGACATGTGTCCTTTTGCACTAATTATTTTCTTTGGTTTTCTATTGATTAACACCAGGCATCTTTAGGGATGCAATTGTCAGGATTTAGTCAAATAATCTTTCATCCTACTAGATAAAGATTATGATGTTGCAGACTTGTGAACCATATCTGGTTCAAAGAATCATTTTGATTTTTCTGCATGTTTGTTGTTATAGACTGTATCTCATAAAAATTCATATGTTGAAGCCCTAACTTCCAATCTCAGAATTTCAAGAAAGCCTTTTAAGGGGTTAATTATGGTTAAATAAGGTCAGAAGGGTGGGGCCTGATCCCACTGGACTAGGGTCCTCATAAGAGGAGGAAGAGCCATCAGAGACTTGTCTCTCTTTGCATGCACACAGAGGAAAGGGCATATGAGGACACAGAAAAAAAAAAAAAAAGCATCTGTCTGCCTCATCAGAAACCAACCTGCTGGCAGCTTGATCTTGGACTTCTAGTCTCTAGAACTGTGAGAAAATAAATGTCTGATGTTTAAGCCACTATGGTATTCTGTTATGGCAGCCCTAGCAGACTGATAGAATAGCCAATATTTAAAATTTGGGAGGATGCCTGTAAAAATCTGAATTTCTTTTGAGAAGTTGATTTGGCAACAACTGGCTAGAGATGAATAGTAATTTGTTTGCACTCCCTAGTTCTCCAGTCTCTGTCCCCCAGACATGAAGGCTAAAGGTCCATTGCCAATTGTGTCACTCTTATTTTATTTTTATTGTTTTTATTTTAATTTCAGTATAGTTAACATATAGTGTTATATTAGTTTCAGGTGTACAATATAGTGATTCAACACTTCCACACATCACCCGGTGCTCATCATGACAGGTGCACTCCTTAATCCCCATTACCTATTTCCCCCACCCCCACCCTCTCATGTCAATATTATTTTAAAAACAACAACAACAGCTGAGTGAAGTAAGTCAGTCGGAGAAGGACAAACATTATATGTTCTCATTCATGTGGGGAATATAAATAATAGTGAAAGGGAATATAAGGGAAGGGAGAAGAAATGGGTGGGAAATATCAGAAAGGGAGACATAACGTAAAGACTGCTAACTCTGGGAAATGAACTAGGGGTGGTAGAAGGGGAGGAGGGCGGGGGGTGGGAGTGATTGGGTGACGGGCACTGGGGGTTATTCTGTATGTTGGTAAATTGAACACCAATAAAAAAATATATATATAAAAAAATAAAAAAAATAAAAGATACACGAACCATTAAAAACAACAACAACAACAACATATCTAGCTATTTACACTCACTTATGTTACTTGCCTAGCCCTTGTGAACACTTAGGTTTAAGAAAAGGATTTTAAGGAAAGGGTTTTATTTGCTTATTCATGAGAGACATAGAGAAAGGCAGAGACATAGATAGAGGCAGAAGCACGCTCCCTGCAGGAAGCCTGATGCGGGACTCAATTCCAGGACCCTGGGATCATGACCTGAAACAAAGGCAGACGCTCAACCACAGAGCCACCCAGGTGACCCTAAGTTTATAATTCCTGATGTAACATATCTACTGACAAAGGTCAGTTTTCAATAGTGAAAACAATTTGCATTTAACTATCCACACTTTATCTAAATTTCATTTTTGATAATAGTCATTCTCTATGAGCAAGCCAACCAGCTATAGATTCTCTAAGACTGTATGAACCATGCTGATGTACACTAATGTACCTTTCAATCATTAAAATAAATTGGGACATAAATCTAAACTTATGACAAATCTTAACTCTGAACATCATGAGCCAATTATGTAATTTGCAAAGGATGTCTTTTTATCAACTAATAAATCAGGGTGGCATGAACTGGAGAAGAAAAATTCCTTTTAGTCTTGACAGATGCAAATAAAGAATAAATTATTTTTACTTGAATATTTGAAAATAATGAATTGGGAGTATAAGGATTCCATCTGTTAGATGAGTTCAAGTCAGCATGACAGTTGTGTATTGAAAGCATATTGAAATATTAACTTTACATCTTGCATTTATAGAAACTAAAGCATAAAACTTTTTAAGAGGCAGAAGATGTAAGAGCCATTCATCAGAGAAAATGGGAACAGAAGCTAGAGACAGAGATTTGAGTGGAGAGAAAAAAGGAAAATAAAAGCTTGAAGGCAAGGAAATTAATCTTAACAATTAGAGCATAAAAGAATAGCACACAAAAGGGGAGATCAGAATTCTATGATAGTCTACAGAATTTACTTACTGGCTGGCAAATTTTGTTGGGACTGTATTTCTTATTAGACTTATACTGTATTTCTACTATACGGGCAAAATATGTTAGTAAATTACTATATCATTTGTCTTAGCTATCTATAATGAAGTAAATAAATGAATGGGTAAAATCATTCTTTTCAAAACAACGTTTTATGAAGCAATCTGTCAATGACCTTCTGAGTTATTTCATTTGTCTACTTCCTATATGCTTGAGAATAGAACTGATCTGCTGAATTTACAAAGACCAAATAAGGAAATGTTCAAAATTTTGCAGATTAAAAATATTCTGATAGTAGGTTAGATGTTTATTTCATAAAAAAACAACAACAAAACAAAACAAAAAACAAACCAACCCTGCTCATTAATTTGATCTACGGGTTGTGTATCCCATTTGTTGATGGAGGATCTCTCTTTTAAAGTTAGTATTAGGAAGAATGTCTATCCTAGCAGTTTCCAAATAATAGAAAAGTAAATTCATTGGGTGTTTTTATTGAAAAAAAGTAATTCATGTTCATTTTGGACAGATTAGAAAACACAGATGGGCAAAGAGAAAGCAAAAATCATTCTTGTTGCTCTATTCAGATATAATCATTTGTTTAATCACAGATTGGTGTATTTAAGTTCTTTCTTCTTTCATTGTGTCTAGCTACATACTAATACTTTTCTAAAAATGTGGCTCAGGGTGTATATACTGCTTCAGAACCTGCTATCCAATTTAACAATATTTTGTGAAAGGCCTTCTATGTCATTAGTTAATATTCTACAACATGTTTTTGTTGTATGGTTGGACCATAATTGGATTAGCCAAAATTTCCCCTAACATTTGTACCATTATAAGCAATGATGTGGTAAATACTCTTGTAGAATAACTCTTGGGCATAATCCAAAACGCACACAAAATTATGAAGCTTTTGGTATGCATTGCCAAATTGCCCTTGCAGGATGATTGTGCCCATTTAGATAGACCCTAGTATGATACGAGATTATCTATTTTTACCAATTCTTCTGTATTTCAAATAAGATCACAAGTAGGAAGAAGTATATAATACAGTGCCTGTATATATTAATTAGCATTATGTACAATTTGGTTCTCTTTCTACTCCAGTGTCATCAAGGGACAGAATTCTACATTTGAGTACATGAGAAAGTGTTTTTTAGGGGGGAATTTAGTGCATTCGAGGCAGTGAGATTCTTAAAAAAGTGGGTTTCCTTACTGTTTTCACTGAATTATAGGAATAAACATAGCCTATTTATTTCCCAAGTCTTCCGTGGGATGAGATTAAATATCTTGAATTACTGAACTGTGAAATTATCTTTTAAACCTACTCCCATTAGGTAAAAGAAAAAGAAAAGATTTACCCAATGATTTCAGTTGTCTGTTTATCAACAACTGAGATTCTCATTTTCCTAACTGGAAATGCATTTTCTGAGTATTTTGGATCATAGTCTCTTAATTCCATGCCTTAGGGAGGCATAATGATAATACCAAAATCTCTCAAAATAACAGGATTTGCAATGCCATTCCATAAATGAAAACCAAATTCCTGTTAACTGTCAGAACCTAAGACAGTTATAAAAAGAGACAAGTTATTTTTAGTGCAAGTCATTCTGATAGTGGCAAAAGAACATTCACTCTAAACAGCAGAATGATCACGGCAAGATTTCTAAAAGGAAGCCCTGAAAACTGAAGATGGTGGAAGATCAAAGAATATCTATTTAAAATTCCTTCCACCTTAAATTCCTTTCAAACTGAAACAGCCGGCTATCACCAAGAGTATATTGGATTCCCAGGATGTCCTGGGGAAGAGTAAAATCTAAAAAAGAACTGTTGCTGAAAACTAATAAGGAATTAAGGTTGCCAGCTTTAAATAGCAGAAAATAAATTATAACACACAAAATCTTACCAAAAACTAATGAAAAAAAAAAAGAAAGAAAGAAAATATGAATGCTATTGTAGCATATAGTAGCAAAGATATGGTATGACTGTCCCCTGCTTGTTCTCTGATAGCTCTGGGTGCTTTCACTGTCTTTGACATTTTTCTCACGAGTTCAGAGTTTTCTGTGATGTCATTTCTCACACAGATGCACACACACACACACACACACACACACAAACCAAAATTAACCCTTAACTTCAGGTTCTCATTTGTAGTAACTAAAGATACTACCGTCCTGGAGTTAAGAATTTAAAAGAATTCTTAGGAACACACAAGACGATTTTCACGTTAATTTCCCTGAACTGTTTTCAAGTGCTTAGTTTCATTTCACTTTTTAAAAAGATTTTATTTATTTATTCATGAGACAGAGAGAGAGAGAGAGAGAGAGAGAGAGAGAGACATAGGCATGGAGAAGCGGGCTCCATGCAGGGAGCCTGATGTGGGACTCAATCCCAGGACTCCAGGATCGCTCCTTGAGCTGGAAGGCAGACGCTTAACCACTGAGCCACCCTGGTGTCCCCTTAGTTTCATTTCAAATGGCACTGTTGCTTTTCTTTTATGCATTTATTAACCATAAAAAATGAAAACCCCAGCTTCCTTCTATGAAGCATATTGTGAAAGAACAGTCCTTCACTTCCAATGACTCTTCCAATTCTTTCTGTGCTGCTGTTTTCTACCTGCTGCTTCCCTTGGATCCTAGGTCTCCCTAATATCAAGAATATTTTGATATTTTAAGATAGTGGTAAAAGCTTCCTTTAATAAAAATATAACAATAATGTTTGTTCAGTTTCTACAGCTTTCATAATCCATGATTTCTAAGATGTATTTTTAATTTTTGTGAAGCACAGGCAAACAGTAACTTTACCATTAGAAATATGTTGAAAGTTAAAGGATTTACACTATTATTTAAATCCAGTTCTTAGTTAGCATTAATACTATTGCCTTGTTCTTATTATCTTCTTTTATGACCTCTTTTTCAGAGGACGGAATAGGATTGATGTTTTACAAAACCTTGAAATTCTCAGAAACGTCTTATTTTTTTAATCAGATAATCTATCACTAGTATAATTTTCATCCTTTACAGGCTTCTCATTTCATACAAATTATTTACATTTAATTCAATTAAGTTTATGATCTTCTCCAAATTATGACAAACATAGACAGCACTTAGTATTTTTCTTAATAAAAACTGCTTAGCCTGTTCTTCAAAGAATTAACTGAGATAGTCAGTTTATGGAACTGATGCATACAAAATGATTTTCCTGGCTAGTACTGGATGCTTGGGACAGTTAGTTCCCAAACATTTTAGCACACCAAGGTTACATATGCGATTCCTTAAAGTGGCCTCTAATGTTTCCATAACCTGATAAAATGCTATTAATCTTTTGTGGCCACTTAAAAAAAAGTACTCTGTGTGCTAAAGGCGAGTTCAGAAATTCAAAGCAATTTTATGTGAAGTAATATTATCCTTACAGCAACATAAATTAATTCTTCAATAAAAGTGTTGGTCAGTCCTGTGAGGGAAATAAAACATAATTGTTTATGCTTCGTAAGTCTAAAAGTAAAAATCCCACTCATTGCTTATGTTTTTGTGATTTACATTATCTGGTACAGTGACAGCCATACATTAACTTCTCCGATGTCTGATAGTATTTAGGAGAAATCTAGAATGACCTCAGGATGATCTCTCTAGGTCCCGCTGCCTGACTCTAAATTCTATTTAATAACAGTTCGTGAAATCAGCACATCTCCTTAGAGCTCTCCCGTGGGTTGCAAGTGATCAAACAGACAAAACCATAATGACAGGGCAGTGAGATAGGTTTAACAGAAGGAAAATTCTAAAGACATGCAGAATGACTATAGGACTGCACACCAGGAAGGCCATATCTTTTATTAAAATCATCACAAACAAAAGTATCACAATTTTATTAGCTTTACATTTCATTACATGGCATATCCCCAAAATATTAAATAGAACAAAAATATCTATGCAATTTTTGGATGAAGAGTATCCTTTGCATTTTTAATTCCTGTGTTTTCATTCAGACATTTATCTGTCTGTAAAACATTTGCTCAACATGCTTCCTGATCTAGGCTTCTTGGCCATGGGACTGACATGTTCCCTGTCATGTAAAATTTGGTAGTTTGTAACGTCTGTGCACATTTCAAGTGTATCTTGCCTTGTCTATAGCAAGAGCCAGTCTGCGTATGTTGGATATACATCCAGCTGCGGCTTCCTGGAGGTCCTGGTCAGAAGACCCAATCATACCCAGCAGTAGCTGTCACATGTAAAAGAGGAGGGCGGAGAGGGAAACAAAGTATAAAACCATTAATCTCAAGGCATAAAGTTAGGCTTTGAAAACAATTTTTAATATTAAATGTTTTTAAAAGTCACCAAAAAAAAAAAAAAAAAACAAAGAAAAGAAAAGAAAAAAGGACAAGAAATGCCATTTAGGCAAATGCAAATATAAATGGTACTTAACCAGACCGAGATTTCTCATGAAATGCTTACCATTTTATTTCCTGAAGCTGAGATAGACCTATTTCTCCCACCTTTCTTTGGTCATCTAACTGCTATGGAGTCTGCTTTGAAATTTGTCTTGCATTCTTTCTGACTTTTCTGCCTCTAGGCCAAGCCAACAGCACACCATGCCTCGGCTATTAGTACAACCTCTTAGATATGATTTCTCTGCATTCCAACCCACTTGATCATGTCACAACTTAATTATGTCAATCCCCTAACTGCATTGACTCCCAGTGCTAAATAACTACAGCTTGGGACAGTTAGTTAACTAACGAGTTAAACAGTCTGTTAACTCATCCTTTAAAGGATTTTTGTGCTTTGGCCTCAGTTTACCTTTCTAGCCACTTATCTTTCTCCTGCTCTATCCTGTACTCCAAGGTCACACACTTCTCCACTTCTTTTGCCCTGATTGATGCCATCCCTCTTCCTAAAAGGCCCTCTCATTCTCTTCTCTGAATTTCTAAATTTTACCTATCTTTCATGACCCAGTTAACTTTTCCACAAAGCCTCCACTGATTTTCATCAAATAAGATGCTATCTTTGCTTTATCAGAACTATCATAGCAGTTTACTCAAATGCCTATTACTATCCTTATATCATCCCTTTTATTTTTTTTAAGTTTTGTTTTTTATGTATTTAAGTAATCTCTACACCCAATGTGGGATTCAAACCTACAACCCCGAGATCAAGAGTTGCATGCTCTTCCAACTGAGCCAGACACGTGCCCCTATGTCTTTCCTATTAAATAGATATGTAGATTAATGCTTTCTGTCCTTTAGATTATAAACTCTAAAACTTATAATACTGTATCATGCCTAATACACCAAAAAATGACATAAAAAATGTAGACACCAAAAACTGACAAAGAAATTAATTAGAACTTTAAAAAAGTCTATCAGTTATGAATCAGATGAGTAGTTCTGACAAAGGATTTGAAAATTTAATTCGAGTCATCTATTTTCTACACAGTAGCATTTGGGTACAAATGTTGATGACAGAAAAGATGTGATAAGCAAAGAGATATTGTAAAGATAAATGTGAAATACCTTAAATATGACAGGCTTAGGGATTGGACTTTTATTCTGTAGGCAATAAAAAGAAGTTATTTAAACAGTTTAATCAGCAGAGTGACATGATCACATTTGTATTTTAGAAAGACAAATTTCATGACACCATGCAGAATATGGATTATAGAAAAGAAAGGGAAGGATCCTGAAGTCCTTCAGGGCAAAATGAATTCAAGGGACATTTGGGGGTTAAGCTTGTGTTGAACACAAATGGCCCAAGGATATCTGGTTATCCAAAAAGAAGAAAATAAAGATGGTAATCTTTCATCATACATAAACATTATGTCCAGGTGAATTAATGATTGAAATAAAAATGAAAAATATAAAACATTTGGAAAGTTGGAGTTGAGAAAACCCTGATAAAATTGAGGTACTGAAGGATGTCTGGCAACTCAGGTCCTCGACCTCCTCATTGTCCATGGAATTGTCCTCCACTTCCAGGGTCACATCCTGGTCCTTATTTTTCATCATGTTCAACAGTCCCACCAGTGCTTCTTGGACATCTCTATATTAGGCAATCTCAGAACTATCTCGAACCTAATATATTACAGATAAAATTTCTAATTTTTTTCCTATCTAAACCTGGGTCCCCCATCCCCAGTATTCTCCTATATCAGTGAAGATATCACCACTTAGTTGCTCAAGCCAGAAATCTCCTCACCTCACACTCCCACCTCATCTCCCCTGCTTCTATCCAACAATTATATCTTTGTGATTCAACTGCCTACACTTATTCCAAAGTCATTTGCTTCTCTCTATTGCCATTGTCATCACCCCTGTAAAGCCTACAGCACTTTCCCACTGTCCTTGCACCCTCTCTTGCCTGGCCCCCAGTCAATCATTCATACTGTATCCAGAGTAATGTCCTAAATTGTGAAGTTCACTGACAAGGGGCAAAATTCTAGAGAAGCAAAGGGAATAAGACATGATCAGTCTTCTAAGAGTCAAGAGAAAGAAATACCGTCTTCTGAATAAGGGAAACAGAGCTGTTTGGGGGAGCTCCTGACTTGAGAGTTTTGCATTGTTAAAGTAATTAAACAGGAGGCCATTAGATAAAGTGTCTCTAAAGATTTGGTGGCCTATGTAAGCAAACCAAAACCTAATCCAGAATCAACACACTTGAATCTAAGAATATGAAACCTGAGGCCAACCAATCACAAATAGGCTTTCCCAAATAAGGCAAGAGCTTATGCTATAGCCAATCAAATAATTTCCTTGCTTTGCTTCTGTATCTTGTTAAAAACTTTCCCCTAGCTCCTGGAGTGCTCCTAACCACTTTCAGTTTGGCACTGCCTGGTTTGAATCATGCCTCAGTTTATCTTTTTAATAACATTACTAGTGTTTTTCTCCAGCATCATCCGATCACTGAGGTGTAAGATGGAGGAAATAGGTTATAGCACTGCAACTCATTTGAATAGTCATACAGTCTGAGCTGACTGAAAGGACAAACAGAAGGCTACTCATAGGGATGCCTGGGTGGCTCAGTGGTTTAGCATCTGCCTTTGGCTCAGGGCATGATCCTGGGATCTAAGATTGAGTTCCGCATTGGGCTCCCGGCAAGGAACCTGCTTGTGTCTCTGCCTCCTCTCTTTTTGTCTTTTTGTGTGTCTCTCATGAATAGATAAATCTAAAAAAAAAAAAAAAAAAAAAAAAAAAAAAAAAAAAAAAAGAAGCCTACTTATAATCTGGGAGGATGACCTGTAAGAATTAGGAAGGTAGGAAGGCAGATCTCTGTGAAGTGAGAAAACAGTGAGATGGAAGCTCAGGAAGTTGAAAAATAGGACATTAGAGTTTGAGAATGGATTATGTGGAGTTTAAGATTTTATAGATAAACTTGTATTGCTTATTGACAGGGTCCAGGAAGTGACCATGGGAACATACGTCAATATAAGATTGTTAGGCAGTTTTATACATATGTGCACATGCATACACACACACACCTCTATGAACACATTTATTTAATTTATATTCTTATTCTCTCTGCAAAAAGAGCAAATAGTGCTCTATGAACATTATTGAAAAATAATGAGAAGGAAGAACAGAGTAGCCAGCTCTCCTTGGTTACTATAACACATGGCTTAGGTGTCTCGGTATTATAACTCCCACTTAAATCCCTTTTCTAGCTTGCAACTTTTAACTCTTGATCAACAATTCAATATTTTTATCAATTTATTTATTTTCTTGTACCTCATTTTATTATCATATGAAAGCTGCTAAAGCAGACACAGCTATATGAGGCTTCGGCTACTTCTTCTTGTCATGTCCTGTTATGTGAAAAAAATAAGGGAAGAAAGTGGCACTAGCAGAACTCTGTGTTCATGGTAATAGATGGATCAGTTGCTCAAATTATAGTTTCCTCCTGCATCAGTCTCTAGTCCAGAAGGACATCACCCCCATTGCTAAATAAAGGCATGAAGTAGCTATTAATAAAAATGAGACAAAAGCATTAGATATGGAATATGCTTGCAAGAGAAATGGGAGAAGTTCGATGAATAGGGAAGTGGCTATAATTCAAAATATTCACAAAAAGTTAAGGCTAAGCGATATTATTTATTAATTTATATTATAGAAAACCAGAACTCAATCACACCTCCTTTGCTATTAGAATAATTGAATAAAACTACCTTCATTTTGGAAAAGATTATCCTATAAACTCATTTTTTTTTGAGATTTTATTTCTTTATTCATGAGAGACACAGAGAGAGAGAATCGGAGGGAGAAGCAGGCTCCCTGCGGGGAGCCCCATGTAGTGAGCTGAAGGCAAACGCTTAACCACTGAGCCACCCAGGTGCCCCTATCCTATAAACTCATTTATGAGTTTGATCAGAACTCAGATGCTTTTTTGGTCAGATTTTCTACTTCTTTCTATTGGGTTGGAAGATGTTGAAATTAAAAAATTCAATCTAAGCGAAGGAACATGGAGAAGACCACAGCGAAATGAAGTACACTGATAATTTAATATTTTAAATGATTGTCCCTTCCCCTGCCTGACCTTTACAAGGCACATTAAGGAAAAGATTCGCACCCAGCCTGCTCCTGCTCTCAGACAAAGGTAATAAACTGGGAAAAGATGGAGTATATGATAGGGGCCAAGAGGAATGTGCATGGGGAAGCCACCTATGATAATCCCATGTTTATTATTTTCTATAATATTATCCATAAAGGAGACAAAGTTATATCTGATAAGGATCCCAGAACAAGGTTTGGCTCACAGTAACTACTCTTTAGTTCTTAGCCATTATTATTCCAATAGAAAACATACTTCAAGCACTATTCTAAGAGAAAACATACTTCAAGCACTGTTCTGATTCTAGTAACAAGTGAGATGTAACAAAACATTTTCAGCACTGTATTGGCTGGCATGATATCCTCTTATGAAGAAGTCAGGTTATTGCTACCCAGTGGAGGCTGAGAGTCACGTGGGTGGGCACTTCTGTAAGGAAAGGCAAGAGGCCCTCAGAGGAAGGTCAGCAGGGTAAAGTCTCTGAGTCCCTATCAAGTTCTGCCTCTGTGATGGGATCTAAGGAGAAAGGAGGGAGCCCTGAGAGACCGGGCTCATTGCAATTGGGAACGCTGGCAGGATGTAGTACTGACAGGTTACTGCAGGTCCCATGGAAATATAGTAGAAGGAATAGACCACTCTGTATTTCCTGCCTTGGGTTATCACTATGACTTTCCTCTGGTTCTTTAGAAGGAAGTCAAAGAACACTTTTGTGGGGTAAAATGATCTAGGAAATAAAGCAGTCAGGAACTTCATCAATACGTGGTCAAGACAAAATCAAGTTTGAATCAAAGTAACTCAACATTCTCTGAAAATATCAGTGAGAGTGACAAAACATGAGAGACACCTAACTCTGGGAAATGAACAAGGGGTAGTGGAAGGAGAGGGGGGCAGGGGGTTGGGGTGACTGGCTGATGGGCACTGAAGGGGGCCCTTGGCAGGATGAGCACTGGGTGTTATGCTATATGTTGGCAAATTGAACTCCAATAAATTTAAAAAAAATGCATAGTCAACCACCACCACCAACAAAAAGTATAACTCAACATTCTCTTTGAAGATTTAAAGATACTGGCAGAGTCACACTCTCCAGTAGCCTCTTGACAAATGTGCAAAGGAGGTAAACTTCTTAAGACTCACATGTCTTTTCTATGACTTGATTAAGAGTTTTACTGAATATAGGATTCTAGGTGAGAAATAATTTTGAAGAGTTGGATGAGTTTTGAAGGCATTCCTCCATTTTCTTCTTGCTTCCAATGTTACTGTTGAGAAGCCCAAAGTGTTCTTCATGTTTGGTTTCTCTTGTTCACTCTATCTTCTTTTTCTATCCTTTCTCTTCTGAACATTACAGAATCTTTCATTATTATTATTACTATTATTATTATTATACTTAATGTTCTAAAATTTTACAGTGCTATATCTTGTGGATAGGTATACTTTTATCCATTGTATACAGGGAACCTGATGCATCATTTCAATCTGGTAAGTCATGTACTCCAACTCTGGGAAATTCTATTGAACTATTTCATTTCATTTCCTCCTCTCCATTTTCTCAGTTATTCCTTTGTGGAACTAATATTCTGAAGTTAGATCTTTTGCACTGTTTTTTTTTTTTTATTTTTATCTTTCCTTTTTTCATCTCTTTATGTTTTTACTCTTTCTGAGAGTTTTTTTCTTTTTAAATTTTTATTTAAATTTTAGTTAGTTAACATACAGTGCAATATTGGTTTCTGGAGTAGAATTTAGTGATTCATCACATACAACACCCAGTGCTCATCACAAATGCCCTCCTTTTTTTTTTTAAATTTTTATTTATTTATGATAGTCACACACACAGAGAGAGAGAGGCAGAGACACAGGCAGAGGGAGAAGCAGGCTCCATGCACCGGGAGCCTGACGTGGGATTTGATCCTGGGTCTCCAGGATCGCGCCCTGGGCCAAAGGCAGGCGCCAAACCGCTGCGCCACCCAGGGATCCCAACAAATGCCCTCCTTAATACCCATCACCCACCTAGCCCATCCCCTCTTACCACCCCTCCAGCAACCTCGGTTTGTTCTCTATCATGAAGTATCTCTTACAGTTTGCTTCCCCCTAATTTTCCCCATTCCCATATATTCATCTGTTTTGTTTCTTAAATTCCACATATGAGTGAAATCATATATTTGTCTTTCTCTGACTTATTTTGCTTAGCTTATTTTGCTTATAAAACACTCTAGCTCTATCCACATTGTTACAAATGGCAAAATTTCATTCTTTTTGATGGCTAATATTCTATGGTATATATGCCACATCTTCTTTATCCATTCATCAGTCGATGGATACCTGGGCTCTTTCCATAGTTTGGCTATTGTTGATAATGTTGCTATAAACATTGGGATGCATGTATTCTTTCTGTATTTTGGTATCGTTAGTAGTGCAATTGCTGGGGCATAGCAATTCCTCAATTCCTTGAGCAAAAAGTTCAACTTTTTGAGGAACCTCCAAAATGTTCTCCAGAGTGGCTGCACCAGCTTGCTTTCCCACCAACAGTGCCAAGACGGTTCCCTTTTCTCTGCATCCTCACTAACATTGTTTCCTGAGTTGTTAATTTTAGCCATTCTGACAGGTGAGGTGATTGTGGTTTTGATTTGTATTTTATCTCCCTGATGATGAGTGATGTTGAGCATCTTTTCATATATCTGTTAGCCATCTGGGTCTTTGGAAAAAATGTCTATTTTGTCTTCTGCCCATTTTTTAACTGGATTATTTGTTTTTGGGGTGTCGAGTTTGCTAAGTTCTTTATAGATTTCGGATACTAACCCTTTTTCAGATATGTCATTTGCAAATATCTTCTCCCATTACATAGGCTTTTAGTTTTTTTGACTGTTTTCTTCATTGTGCAGAAGATTTTTATCTTAACTCCCAGTAGTTCATTTTTGTTTTCGTTTCCCTTTCCTCTAGTGATGTATCTAGTAAGAAGTTGCTCTGGCCCAGGGTGAAGAGGTTGCTGCCTGTGTTCTCCTCTAGGATTCTGGTGGTTTGCTGGTTCACATTTCAGTCTTGCATCAATTTTGAATTTATTTCAAGAAAGTGGTCCAGTTTCATTCTTCTGCATGTTGCTGTCCAGTTTTCCCAACACCATGTGTTGAAGAGATTTTTTTCCCATTGGATATTCTTTCTGCTTTGTCAAAGAATAGCTGACCATAGAGTTGTAGGTCCATTTCTGGATTCTCTGTTCTGTTCCATTGATCTATGTACCTGTATTTGTTGTGCCAGTACCATACCATTTGTTGTACTTGTATTTGTTGTGCTAGTACCATACTGTCTTGATGACACAGCTTTGCAATAGAGCTTGAAGTCTGGAATCGTGATGATTCCAGCTTTGCTTTTCTAAAATTTTCAGGATTGCTTTGGCTATTCAGGGTCTTTTGAATTTCTGTACAAATTTTAGGATTGTTTGGTCTAGCTCTGTGAAAAATGCTGGTGGTATTTTGATAGGGATTGCATTAAATGTGTGGATTGCTTTGGGTAGTATAGACATTTTAACAATGTTTGTTCTTCCACAAGCATGGAATGTTTTCCATTTCTTTGTGTCTTCTTTAATTTCTTTCATAAGTGTTCTACAGTTTTCAGAATACAGGTCTTTGGTTCTTTGATTCAGTTTATTCCTAGGCATCTTATGGTTTGGGTTCGGTTTAATCCTCTTCGGTTTATTCCTAGATACCTTACGATTCTTGGTGTATTGTAAATGGGATCAATTCCTTGACTTTTTCTGCTGCTTCATTATTGCTGTATAGAAATGCAAGAGATTTTTGTATGTTGATTTTATATCCTGAGACTTTACTGAATTCATGTGTTTGTTCTAGCAATTTTTTCATGGAGTCTTTCAAGTTTTCTACATAGAGTATCATGTTATCTGTAAATAGTGAAAGTGACTACTTCCTTGACAATTTAGATGCCTTTTACTTCTCTCTGTTGTCTGATTGCTGAGGCTAAGGCTGCCAGGACTATGTTAAATAGTAGTGGTGAGAACAAGGCATCCCTGTCCTTGTTCCTGACCATGGAGGAAAAGCTCTCAGGAAGATGGTATAAGCTGTGGGTCTTTCCAATATGGCTTTTATGATGTCGACGTATGTTTCATCTATCCATCTATTCCTACTTTGTTGAGGGTTTTTATAAGGAATGGATGCTGTCTTTTGCCAAATGCTTCTTCTGCATCTGAGAGGATCACATGGGTCTTATCCTTTCTTTTATTAAGGTGGTATATCACATTGATTGATTTGTGAATATTGAACCATCCTGGCAGCCCAGGAATAATTCCCTCTTGATCATGGTGAATAATTCTTTTAATGTACTGTTGGATTTGATTTGCTAGTATCTTGATGAGAATTTTTGCATCCATGGTCATGAAGGTTATTGGCCTATAATTCTCCCCTCCTTTTTAGTGGGGTCTTTGGTTTTGGAATCAAGTAATGCTGGCCTTGTAGAATGACTTTGGAATTGTACCTTTCATTTCTATTTTTGGAAACAATGTGAGAAGAATAAGTTTAGTTTTAGAAGATTAAGTTAAAGAAGTAACTCTTCTTTAAATGTCTGGTAGAATTTGCCTATGAAGCTACCTAGTCCTGGACTCTTGTTGGTTGGAAGATTTTTGATTAATCTTCCAATTTCTTTGCTGGTTATGGTCTGTTCAAATTTTCTATTTCTGTTCAGTTTTGGTAGTTTGTATGTTTCTAGGAATTTACCCATTTCTCCCAGATTGCCTAGTTTGTTGGCATATAATTTTTTCATAATATTCTAATTGTATTTCTGTGGTGTTAGTAGTGATCTCTCCTCTTTCATTTGTGATTTTATTTATTTGGGTACCTTCTCTTTTCTTTTTGGTAAGTCTCGCTAAGGGTTTATCAATTTTATTAATTCTTTCAAAGAACCAGCTCTTACTGTCAATCTGTTCTACTGTTTGTTTGTTTGTTTCTATATCATTTACCTCTGCTCTAATCTTTACTATTTCCTTTTTTCCGTTGATGTTACACTTTATTTGCTGCTCCTTTTCTAGCTCTTTTAGGTGTAAGGTTCGGTTGAATATTTGAGATTTTTCTTGCTTCTAGAGTAGGCCTGTATTGCTATATAATTCCCTCTTAGGACTGTCTTTGCTGCATCCCAAAGGTTTTGGACTGTCATGTTTTCATTTTCACTTGCTTCCATGTATTATTTTTTTTAATTTCTTTTTTAATTTCCTGGTTAGCCCATTTGTTCTTTAGTAGGATGTTCCTTAAGTTCCTTGTATTTATGGTCTTTCCAATTTTTTTCTTGTGATTGATGTCAAGTTTTATAGCATGTGGTCTGAAAATATGGATGGTATGATCTCAATCTTTTTGTTATTTGTTGAGGGCTGACTTGTGATCCAGTATGTGATCTATTCTGGAGAATCTTCAATGTGTACTTGAAAATAATGTGTTTTCTGCTGCTTTATGATGAAGTGTTAATATATCTATTAAGTTCATCTAATCCAGTATGTCATTCAAAGCCATTGTTTCTTTGTTGATTTTCTGCTTGGAAATCAGTGGGGTGTTAAGGTCCCCTACTATTATTGTATTATTATCAGTGAGTTTCTTTATGTTTGTTTTTAATTGACATATTTTTGGGTGCTCCCAAGTTGGGGACATAAATATTTACAATTGTTAGATCTTCTTCTTCTTCTTTTTTTTTTTAAAGATGTATTTATTTATTTTTAGAGAGACAGAGGGAGAAAGAAAGTGAGAGCAAATGGTGGGGAGGAGCAGAGGGAGAGAATACACAAGCAGGCTCCCTGCTGAGCATGGAGTCTGATGTGGGGCTCGATCCCAAGACCCATGAAATCACTATGTGAACTGAAAACAAGAATCAGAGGCTTAACTGACTGGACCCCAGGTGCCCCTATAATTATTGGATCTTCTCAATGGATAGAGACCTCTGAGAGATTTATCTTCCAATTCATGTTCCCTGAATGCTCTCTTTTCTTTTTCTTTTTCTTTTTCTTTCTTTCTTTCTTTCTTTCTTTCTTTCTTTCTTTCTTTCTTTCTTTCTATCTATCTATCTATCTATCTATCTCTCTGAGGATGTTCACTTTTTTCATTCTCTCTGCTACACTATGTTTCTTCCAAGCACTGATTTGTTTCCATTTGTTTCAGTTTTTGTCTTCTATATTCAAAACATTCTTCAGATGTTACTTGTTGGGTGAATAGAGAATTTGAGCACATAAATGGGGCTTGTTGGCTGTGTTTTACTGTAGGATAATCTGAGTGGTCTCAGGCCACTCAGGATTGTGCTCTCGATGAAAACACCGGATTAAAGGGGCCTGAAAAGCAGCTCTCATTTTCTCACTATTTCACTGGTCAAGGAAGAAGGGATGCCTTTTTCTTCCCTCAAACGTGTTATCTCCTTTTTAAGTCTCAGACCAACAAAGCTACATCTTCTCAGAGGGAACATCTTTTTCTAATTCACATACAACAGTTTCCCACAGCCACCAGAGGCCCTGGAAAGGCTGGCTGGGGTCTTCCCCAGGTCAGTATCTTGAAATCTTCTGTGTTGAGCTAGTCAGATTCTCCAAGGAAGAGCTTTTCAAACTCCAACCTGTAGAGGAAGGGACTCACTTGTAGGAATTTGGGACTGAGAAGGGCAGATCATCCATTTAGCTTCGGTGTTTATATGGTCACTTAATCTCCATCTTCAGTAGAATATCTTTACTTCACAGGGGCTGCTGTCCTCCAGTCCAGAGACTGTTTTATTTGGGCAGCTGCTGTGTTGGGAAAGGGCAGTGACTTACTGAGTGGAGTTAGGGAAGGGGCTCTAGCTTTTACTCAGTTTCCCTTATTATAGCCTCCATCCTGAACCCTACAGACCAATTCCAGAGGCACTTAGGGCTACCAGTTCTTAATATTTTGAGGCTTCCACATTGTAAGCTGGGTTTTTTTTGAGTTTCTCCCACTGTTGACTTTACATTCTGATTCCTGAGGTCTGCCAGGCAGTTGTCACTCTTCCACTGAATTTGAATTTACAAAATTTTGTTATTTTCTCCTCTCCAATTCTCCGTCTTTTTTTTAGTCACTTGAACGTAATGTTAGATTTCAGAAGGAAGCAAAAGTATATTCAAGAGTTTAATATGCTTGGAACAAGCTATAGGTTTTCTTCAGACTCCAGGAAAAATGTCCTGGATATCAACTCTTAATACAATGCCTGCATTTAACGTGAGTTATCTCCCATTGAGAAGAGACTGAAAGTCTATGTGGTTGCCTGTGTTCTATTGTTAGAACAGTTTTTGAGAGAGTATTTAGAAATATTTTTCTGAGAGAGGCTGTATATATATATATATATTTTTTATTTATTTATTTATTTATTTATTTATTTATTTATTTATTTATCAAATATATGTATATATAAGTCTCCAGCTCAGACCATTCAATTGCCTGTTTGACATCTGCACTTGGAAAGAAAATACACTGAGTTTCACAGAGGATGAACAGAGCTCAATCCCTGACCCTTTCAAAACCTATTTCCCTATGGCCTCCACACCTCAGTTCATGTCAACTCATCTCTCTAGCTGCTTGGGCCAAAAACTTTGGAGTATCCCTGACTTCTTGCTTTCTCTCACTGCCTTTATCCAAGCCATGAACCGATCCTGTTTTACCCTCAAAATGTACCCAGAATCTGACCTCTTTACCTCTGCTGCGGTGATCTGAGCCACTATCATCTTTCTTGGATTTAAGGATGAGGCCAAATTTTTGATATGCAAGAAGATCTGGAGCTAACTTTGAAAGGTATAGCCTAGAGAAAACTGAATCACTCAGATCAGCAATTTGTGAGAATCTGTTCTTCTTTTTAAGAAGAAAAGGCAGAGAAGGGAAGAGACAGTAAAGTGATCCACTGGGAGAATGAAAGCCTAGTTCAGAAACGGCCATGGGTTTTTTACCAGCTGCCAAATGTAATACCTGTCTTGAAGTTGTTGGCATTGCTACAATGTATACTTCCTTCCATCACTACAAATCTTTGATTTTTTTAATTAAATTTTTTTGCTTTGTATACAATGACTTTATAAGAATGTTTTTGTTTATTATTCTCATCAAGGTAGAAGTTAGTGGGGAGAACAAGATAAAAGGGTGAAATTTGAAATCTATGTCAGCTCTGGGTACAAAATGCTTATAAGAATGAAACAATCCATAACCTGAATGAAATAATCAGACTCTGGGTAATACACAGAATTCCCTCTAAATTAGACATTGTCTAGGGCATGGAAAGCAGAGGGAAGCTTGAGCCAATATTTCCTACATGATCATGGGAATGGCAGCCTTAGCTAACATCTGAACTACTGACTATGGGTTTTGTTTGTTTTGGTGTTTTGTTTTTGTTTTTGTTTTTGTTTTTTGGTAACATGAATAAAATTGTGACTTAAGATGACATCTCATCTCAAAATAAAAAAAATAAACACTTTGACCCAAACAATAATGTCACCCATAGCCTCAGAATTTGACCTTCTCAGTTCCATTGATTTTTACCCCTACTCCATAAAACTAGTCAGCTATTCTCATGGTCATACTTGGGCCTTACTAATCCAGTAACTGTTCCATATCTGCCTCTAATTGCCCTCTAGCAGAAGCTCCAGGTTCTGGTAGAGACAGAACGGGACTGAAAACACAGGAGACACTTGTATATTCACAGTCTTCCTGCTCTTACCTACCTTCTGGGCTTCACCATGTCAGCTGCTTTTCCATCACTAAGTTTAGCTCTCTTTTCTCTACTATTCTCCTAACATACTGATATTACAAATTGAAATCCCAGATCCCAACTAAGCTTCTGGATAATGCACACATGTTCATGGTCTCTTATCTCAACTGGCTCTCAATTCTGGCAATCCACAAAGGTATCCTTTCTCATCAGCTTTTTTTCTCTGCAGCAGCTATTTAAAACTTTCTCTATTCTCCTCAAATTACCCAACTCACTACTTCAGTTCCCTTGCTCTCAGCCTGTGCCTTTGCCTCCTACTTGATGGGGAAAATAGAAATCACAAAAAGGGAAATTGCCCAGCTCCCTGTCATCTCGTGCATAGATTACCACTGCAATTGTGCCCATCCTTTCCCCCTTGCCATCTGTCATACACAAGAGGTGTCTCTCCTCCAGGCTAAACTCATCTCCATGCCCTCAAGCTCTGTGTTCCCCTACCTCTCCATTCCTCTAGGAGCTTGCTCCATATCATTCTCAGTCCGATACCTTCACTGGCTCCCCTCTCTTCCTGCACTTGCCAATGAGCACATAAGCACACTCAAGTTTCTACTGTCTCAGGACACAAAATAAACAAAGAAAAAACCACCCAATCTGCCTTTACCTCCCCTTTCAGCTACCATTCTTGTTCCCTCTTCTTCTCTGCCAAACTTTCCAGAGTGGCCTCACTAGCTGTCTTCATTTCCTCATCTCTTTTCTGAGGTTATTAGAAATTGCTTTGCTATGAATCTAGTATGTGCTTTTTGTTCTTGTTTTTCTTCACTTTTCAGTTGGTCCCACTGGTTATGTCCTTGTTCTCAAAATAATCTCTCTTCTTGACTTTCCTAAAATAGCACTTTCCTTATTTGTTTTGATTTTTTCTCTTTAATACTCTGCTTGTGTGTGTGTGTGTGTGTGTGTGTGTGTGTGTGTGTGCATAATCCTCTTTCTTTGCCTTCGTGGTATGACTCAGGATATCATATCAACCCTCTCATTTTTTCTTTTCTCTATATACCCTCTAAGAGAAATGTCACCCAGTCTCATAATTCATGGACCATGGCTTTCAAAGCTGTTGTTAAGGCTTCATAAAGATACATAGGCTTCATAAAGCTATGTAAATATGTGTGTGATATCACATATACACATATATCACATCTCTGTATCTTTCAAGATGTTCAAAGCCAAAGTTCCTCAAAAAAAAATTCACAGAGGTCTTCTTCAGCAGGCTTCAGTTAATATTTTTTATCTTTTTTTTCATCTTTAGTTTCTAATTTGTTATCAGTGAACATACATTACTTATGTTATTTAAAAAGTCATAACAAGTGGATTAGCCAGAAAGAAGTGAGACCCGCAAAGGAGATGAAGAGTCAACAAAGAGGTGAAAGGAGGACCAGGAGACTATGGAATCACAGGAGCTAAGGAAAGGTGGCACTTTAAGAAGATGGTGGGATCAATATTATAATGAGACTTAGGGAGATTAAGTAATTTGAGGACTGAAAAGAATACCTTGGATTTGGATACTTGAAAATTCTAGAGATTACCAATAAAGCAATCTCAGAATTTTTGAAGGTAAAAGCCAATGGAATTGGCTGAAGAATCAAGGACAGCTGGAGAAATGAGGATCTCTAGAGAATGAAACTCCTCTGATATGGTGGATTCCATAGTGGATGTGATCAACTGATGGTGCAATATGAAATGAGTAAGTAGGCAATGAGATATTAAGATTAAATATGCAGAAGTTAGAGGGAATAGCCAATGTCAAAATCTCCAGCTTTTGGAGATAAAATGAGATCATGAGTATAGTGGAGTATAGCCAGGAGAAGGAACACGCAAAGACAAGAGAGGTGTATAGACTGAATGTAGTTAAGGATAAGTTTGTAGGTGTAGGACAGAAAGTCAAATTATTTTCTGCCTGTAACTCAATTTTCTTTTTAATCTTGAATGCAAGTTCATGTGAGTAATATCCCTACTAAATACAGACGTAGGTCTATAATTGATAATTTCACATGGAAGTATTTTAAAACAATAAAAGATAAGCGCCATTTATAAGAAGGTATTTAGCTTAATTACCTTAAGAAATTATCATTGGAAAGATTTTGGTTTGGTTTACTTTGCTCTAGCAAATGCTAAGAATTTATAAAGTCTGATGTCAAACTATAAAATTATATCTTGCCAAGCTAAGAAAAAATTTAAAATTGTTTACTATAAAAATAAGGCCAAGCATTATCTCAAAATGGATATATTAAAAGGGATAATGATTTCCACAATACTCCTCAATACTAGAATCAGTCTGAATTATTAATGTTATATTGTTTGCATTTATATTTATCTCCAAAAACTGGCACATTATTAGAAGGAATTCAAAACCAAAGACATGTTAATATTTAAAATACCTTACTAGATATAGAATTCGTCCTGCATGGGAGCAAAAATGGAAAGATATCCAGAAAAGTTGAAGCTGAAGAATTGAAAAGGAAAAAAAAATCCTTTAGTGAAACCACTTTCCCAATTTCATTTTGATTTCTTTTCAGCTTTAAGAGCAGCTTAATATGGAAAAAAAAAAATAAAGCACAAGGCTGGAGAGAAGAGCCACATTTTTTCTTCTTCATTGTCAAAGAAATAGCTTTCCCTGCTCCTACTAAATTGGAACTAAGCTCATAAGGATGAAAATAAATGACTAATTTCTTGGGAAATAACCTTAAATGAAAGATTCTTTTTGCCCAATGGTTGCTTTTCTTAAACTCCAGTTGACTTAACCTCATTCTCAAGGCCTCTTCTGGTCTTCCTTTCCTTGCACCCTACTGGTATCAAGTGTGCCTTAGAAGTCTGTCTCATCACTTGCTACCCATTTGGGAAATGTTTTCCTTTTGTGATACAATTTGTGGGAAGGAATAAGTCAAATGTGATTGTGCTTACTTAATTTCTCTTTTAAAACCCACCGAATGTTTAAGATTTGTAAAAATGGCAACCAAAAATATGACCATTAATTTTGCAAAGTAATGTTTCCAACAACTCTGACAAAAACTCCTGATAATCCTTGAAGTTTTTAATATATGCCTAAATATTAATTTTAGTCTTCTCTTTTTTGCTAAAATTATTTAAAAGGATACTTCTTAGTGTCATCTGTGTAAGAATTTAAAATTTCAGTGAAAGAAACTGAATTAATTTTATTAATTAATGAACACAAAGACTGTGTTCATTTCAGAGCCCACCTTGCATGGTTTTTGCTAGGTTAGCTGTTTAGAACTTCAGGGCTGGCCCTAAGCATGGTATTTAGGCCAGTGATTTTAAAAAAAAATTTTTTAAGCAGTGGAAATCTTTTCCTCTCCTGCCCTCAAACTGAATCTTAACTATCCCATGAAATTCATATATACATAAATATCATATGTAAGACAAAATGGAACATCTGAAGAAAAAGTAGGGCTTGGGTTCCTAGAACTCTGCCTATTTCTTCTTGTTTTTCATAGTGACTCTCTGGTACCTTCTTTGATTCTATGATATGCAAAAAAACCACTCATCTTCACCATAGAAAGAGGGCCAAACTTTGGTCTCCATGCTCATTTTCTAGAATTTCTTTCTCACTGCAAAACACCTCTCCTTGCTTCTCACTCCTCAACTGGTGATGTAAGCTTGTTCATCATTTGTTCATTCCACACAGATCTGCCCAATCTACACTTGTACCCTTTCAACAACTATCCCAAACCACTACTTGCACCACAATCCCAGAAACTCAGTCCCTCTATTCCGATAGTCTTAGCTAGACATTTGGTAGAACACAGTTCAAACACATTGCTATTGAGTTTTACACGAGTGATAGCCTTGTTTACTGTTCCCAGATTTGAAAATTTTTGTTTACAAATTTTAGAGAAGATATTTTTTAAGCCAAATACTTAGTCTACAGAATTTCAATTATATACCAAAGTGTTACATTTTTTAAAAGATTTTTTTTATTTATTCACCCTGTCTCTGTATCCTGAGAGAACTGGAATGGGTCACATCCCTAAGCTGATTCCAGGACCAGTCCAGAGATTCTGATCAGACATTTTCATAAAGTCATTCCTTCAATCTTACTTTAAAATCTACTTGGATCTGGGTTACTAAAGTAGCTTATTTGTATCAATACTAATTTTATGTTAATCTAGCTTCTTCAATACACATCTTACATTTCTGGGAAGATTTTACGTTTTTTTTTTAATTTTTTTTATTTATTTATGATAGTTACAGAGAGAGAGAGAGAGGCAGAGACACAGGCAGAGGGAGAAGCAGGCTCCATGCACCGGGAGCCCGATATGGGATTCGATCCCGGGTCTCCAGGATCGCGCCCTGGGCCAAAGGTAGGCGCCAAACCGCTGCGCCACCCAGGGATCCGAAGATTTTACTTTTAAGTAAATTTTTTCTCTATTACATCTTTTTGGGTATGATAAGCAGGTGGGGCAGTTCTTTGTTTCCTGTGTCAATCAAGAAAATGTTGCTGATCACCTGTGATGGGATGTGATGTGAAAGGCACTATAGGAAAGGCACAGTCTAGCTCTCAAGAAGTGTACAGGGTGAGAAGCAAGGCATATGGCAGCCAGTGGCCCAGGGTAATAGCCCTCTCTCTGCCTTGTGGAGGGGAACCCAGGAGACAGAGAATAAATGACTTCCCAGCTTTCTGGTTGTTGTGCCCAGTGACTCAGGGAATGGGTGGTGGGGAAGATCTCTCCCTTTACAAAGCAAAGCCCAGGCCAGATATAAGTGAAAGCTCAGGCAAGCTTTCTCAGATCATCATCACCCAGTCTTTACCAGAAATGACATTCCTCCACTCATTCCACCATTAAAGATCCAGGAGAGGCAGGGAGGATAGGTATCCCTTGGGAAGGATGGAACTAATAATAGCAATAGCTAAGATTTCAACAAACAATTAATGCCTGCCAGGTATCAGGTACTATTCAAAGGGCCTTATATATGTCAATTCATTTAATGCTCTCAACAAACCCAAAGTTAAATACTATCATTAATAGTCTAGTGTTACAGATGAGGAAACTAAAGCATAGAGAGATTAAGTCACTTGCCCAAAGTTGCAATGTTTGGGAAAGCCAGGATTTGAACACAGGCTCCAGATCCCATGCTCTTACCCATATATACACACTGCATCCCTTGGTGTAAGTACCCATGGAGAGGGAGGTGGTCTGGCCTGATTTCTGGACCTGGACTCCCGGGGCTAGCACTTCCTGAGGTGTGTCTAGTTTTCCCTGGTCCATGGGCCATCATGCCTGCACCTGATCTTGAAATCTGTAGTCATAGTCAACTGCCTCCATCAGCAATTCTTTCATTCAATGGGGCCTCTCTGTTCCTGAAAACTCTCCTGTGGGTCTTATAGGAGCATGTGGCTCCCTTGTTTGCTATGTGTAATCTGTGGGGCCAGGATCTAGCTGTGGTTGACCTTTTAGATGCCCACCTCCACCAGTGGTGGACCATTGCTCCTACACCATACTGGTTTGCAGTCAAACACACTCACAGCTTCTCCTGAAGGCTGAACCCCTTACTTTCATCTCTGTGTCTTCAGGGGCTAACACAATCAACATTACTTTGAGGTTAAGATGCTCTGCATATTGAGTGGAGGTATGAGGTAACTAAGTGATGGGCATTAAGGAGGGCATTTGATGTAATGAGCACTGGGTGTTACATGCAATGGTGAATCACTAAATTCTACCTCTGAAACTAGTTATATGCTGTATGTTAACTAAATTGGACTTAAATGGGAAAAAAAAGATGCTCTGCATATTTCAGCTCCAGCAACAAACAAAACTGAGATTTTAAAAATGCCCTTCTGATCCTTTTTTTTTTTTTTTTTCATTTCAACTCATATTCCTTTTCAAAAGTGCTTGAATTTTTTTTTTCTGGTCCAAAATAAAACTTAACCAGCTACTCTTTTGTCTGGGCACAATGACACTGGATCTCTCTGCTTAATATTCCTCATAGCTTACTTGTGTTCACAGACTGGATTTCATTGTGTATGTTTTTTTCTAAACTGTTCAGTGAGATTATTCCTAGGACTGACCCTTCAAGAAGGCTGCCCAGGAATGGCTGCCCCCTCTATCTGTTCTCTTGTCCTTGTGTCCCTGTCAGGTTTCCTGACCATAGCAAAGCTTACTTATTTTGAATTGCTTTGGTGCAGAACTTTGTCACAAATGTCCTAGAAACTTACATGACAACTGGTTTCCTCCTTTGGGGCACTAGAGGAGCCCTAAGCACATTGGATGAATTACCATAATACACGTAATCGGCAAAGCTATTTTTTCTCCTCAAGTGTTATGCCTTAACACAGAGTAAAAGGATTTACTTAATGTTGCATTTCAAGAGGAGACATTCACAATTAGAATCTTATCCTCTCCATGATCCTATGGTATGTTAAAGTTCTCATGTATTAAAACTAAGGGGATCCCTGGGTGGCGCAGCGGTTTGGCGCCTGCCTTTGGCCCAGGGCGCGATCCTGGAGACCCGGGATCGAATCCCACGTCGGGCTCCCGGTACATGGAGCCTGCTTCTCCCTCTGCCTGTGTCTCTGCCTCTCTCTCTCTTTCTCTCTCTGTGTGACTATCATGAATAAATAAAAAAAATTTAAAAAAAAAACTAAGTATCTCTTTTCAGCCTATCAGCTTACTCTGACATAAGCCATTACTATGAAAATGATCTTAATGAGCATTAAAATTATAAGTAGCAGAAATAATTTTAAAATTATTTCAGTAAAGTCAAGTGTTTATGAAGAAAGTATCAGTGCTAAATGGCTTTCCTAACTTGGTAGTGGTAATTTTTAAAGTTAAAAGCTTTGAAATTTTTACCTTGATGCAACAAACTGGCTTTCTCTTTTTCCCAGCCATGCTTTTTGAAGTTTTTCACATACCACAAAAATACATAATAAGGGATAGTTAACTTCACTCTGAACCCCAGCTACATGACCATGACATATTTGGAGGTGACTTTGAGGTGCATTCCCAAATATGGTACAATGCTTTCTAAATTTACAGTCTGATTTCCTGCTGCCAGTTATGACTGCCAAATGCTACCTACAGTGCGGCCAGTTTGTGGTGTCCCTAAAAATCATCAGCAATTTGAAAACATTAGCGCCCGGCAATAGTCATACTTTGCAATGATTGCCTGTATTTATCACCTTACTTTTCCAGGGTACAAACTAAAAAAAAAAAAAAAAAAAAAAAATCACAGAGAAAAATTAAACTTCTCTAGCAGAGGGAAAATATAGAGTTGAAAAGTCAAATGCAGTATAGGATCCCAACCCCTTTCTGTATTGTTTAAAAACAAAAATAAACAATTTAAGCCCTGGGCTTCTGTGGCTATGCAGAAGAAAAAGATCATAAATATGTACCCTCCTCAAATGCTGCTTTTGTTTGCCTTCACATTTGCAGAGCATTTCGAAATATTAGTATTTCGATCCTAATTGTGGTTATGTGGCAGTACTAAAAATGGGGAGAAGTTCATTGCTTCATTCAGCAGATATTCACTACGTTCTGCACCATGGCATGAACTGTGCCTGGCAATGCAGAAGTGCATGACACAGGCCTGGCTTCTGCCTTCAGGAATCTTATAGTCTCCCGAGACAAACAGTGATGTCCATACAACAGAGAAGAGGAGGCAGTGCTAGGAGAGCACATATGTAGGCAGGCAGTAAATACAGACTCCCCGGAGGAGCAAGAGTGAATCCAAAGCCCAAAGGATGGATGTGAGCAGTGCAAAGTGTGGTATGGGCATTTGGAGAACATTCCAGACACAGGAAGAATGGTGGGGCCACCTACTAGAGATTTGGGTTTGTGCGGAGCCCAGAGGCACCAACAGAAGAGATGAGTAGCAGTCAGCCCCTGCTCTGCTCTCCATTTGTACATCGTGGCAAGTAGCTGTCTCCCATCCAAGACCATGTGTCTGTCTTTTCATACAAAGGTACCAAATGCTTGCCAAATCAACTCCTATGAGTAGGTTAACTTTTTAAAAAGTATTTTATTTTTTTTGAGAGAGAGAGATAGTAAGAGAGCAGGGTGGAGAGGGAGAAGCAGTTCCCCTGAGCAGGAAGCCAGACATGGGGCTCGAACCCTAGACCCTGGGATCATGACCTGAGCTGAAGACAGATGCTTAACCTACTGAGCCACCCAGGTGCCCCTGAGTATGTTGAGTCCAGGATAAACTATTTTCACATACAGACTCCCAAACTTAGTGGTTTAAACAACCTAGAAGTTTGTTTCCTCTCATGTGACACTGAGCAAGTGGTCCAGGGGCAGTAACGTGGCTCTACCACTGTCAGTGGGTTGGCTAGAGTCCAAAGCCACCCAGTGGTCTCTATTCTTTAGCCTTCAGGAGTAGGGAGAGGGATGTGACCTGGGATACACATGTGAGCCTTGATGTAGGGCGAGAAACACAAGTAGCGTGCATCACTTCTCACTTCTCATTCACAGGGTCATAGCAAGATTCAGGGGAGGCTGAGAGATGTATCCTGTGGCTGGAAGCCATTTGCTGTGCTAAAATTAGCATCAAAGAGTGGAGGAGGGATGTGGGTGGACACTCAGCAGTCCATGCCACAAGGGCAGTGAGGAAAGAAGGCGGGTGTGATGGTAGAGAGGCAGGCAAGAGTCCATCACATGAGGCCTCATTCAGAGCAAAGGAAACCATGTTAGTGTCTTAAAGGCAGTGGTGGATTTAGGAGTATGGTATTTGCTCACAGAAGAGGCTTTTGCAAAAGCCTTGATTGATCAGGGCAGCCACAAGCCAAGGTTTTCTACTGATTCTCCCATTGAATTGTCACATCACCTTCTTCACCAAAAACCCAAACACACATTCGGGGGACACATATCTGAGTCATATGGTCTCTGAAGAAATGGCTTGAGGACTTTTAACAGATAGTTGTGTGTAGTTAGACAGAAACCTGAAATATCCTGTGTTATTTGGCTTTATACTGTCAGTGACCGTAGGGCGTACTCTGAGGTTACACCCAGTCACAGAGGTCCCAACAAAACACACAACCTAAGGTGCGGAGGTGGCCACGGCAGCACATTCCTACCTGTAGATACAAGTGTGGCCTCTGCATTGTGGTCAAGCTACAGGAAAGAGCTAAGCTAGAGCTACCCTCTAGGGGGGCACAGTACTGCCTGCAGCCTCTCTGGGGAGCTGTATTTGTGGTCAGATCCCACCATGGATACAGGGCTGTCCACACAGCATTTTTCAGGCCAGCACGCCAAATTCTGTCTACACTGGGAACATCGAGGTCAAGGACTTTGCTGCTGTCTGATTTGTTCGGTATACAGGAACTGGACTTGAATCCAGGGAGAAGCCTGTTAGAAAGCCACCTGCCCCACACCACAGCTCAACTTGGCAAGATGCCACTCTTTTAAGGATAGCAGCAGCCATTCTGATGCACCCGCTGCGAGGCAGGCTCTTTATATATATGTAAGTGTGTGTGTGTGTGTGTGTGTGTGTGTATATACATGTCATGTTATATAGAAAGATGTATATATTATATATGTCATTTTCATCCTCTCAGTAACTATTTGAGGTACATATTATCATCCTTTTAGAACCATGGAGCCTGGGAAAGCAGGGTGACTTGGCAGCTGCACCCATAGGCAGAATTCAAACCCAGTTCTGATGGCACCAAACCCCAAAAATTTTACTGCTGTGTTATTTATTTAATTAGTAAGTTTCTTCCTGATATTTAATTTTCTAAATTCAATCAATGGACTGGCTTTGGGACATCTGTTTAAATTATACTTATATAAAAAAATTATACTTATATATATTATATATGGCTATCAACTAAAATGATCTTTTCGGGGCACCTGGGTGGCTCAGTTAAATGTCTGCCTTTGGCTCAGGTTGTGATCCCAAGGTCCTGGGGTTGAGTCCTGCATCAGGCTCCTGGCTCTGCGGGGAGCCTGCTTCTCCCTCTGCCTCTGCGTCTCTGCCTCTCTCTCTCTCTCTATGAATAAATAAATCTTTAAAAATAAAAAAATATGATTTTTTCAAAACCTACCTAAATTTGCATGCAAATCACTGGCTATATCCTATAAAAAGTACATCAGAAAATTCTGATGCTCTTATTCTTAAAAAATGGCTTTTGGCAGCTTTAGTGCCTATAGGCTGCCTGGATTCTTGTCTTAAGGCTTCATTATCAAATCATTCTTTCTATGATAGGACATCATTTCTTTTAGGATAGCAATCAATGAATGAAAAATACAGAGAAGTCATGGCGGTGGTGTCCATTTAATTACTAATAAGTGTTATCAACTGATTAATAGTTAATTTCTGGTTAATCATCAATTATTAATTTAATTGAGTTGCCAGAGCTAAAACTTAAAATGGAGCTGAAGCACAGAGGACTGATTTAATAAAAGTCAAACCTAATCAGGAGAGTTAAGTGAATCACAGCTAAGCCTCAAAACTAGAAATGGGGCTTCTCTCAACACAGGGTTTTTGAGATCAGTCCATATTGTTGCATATGTCACGGCTTGTTCCTTCTCATTGCTGGGTAGTATATTCCATTGTATGGATGTACCTGTCATTCAGCCATTCACCTGTTGAAGGACATTTTGATTGTTTCTGTGTTTTGGTGATTAAGAAGAATGCTGCTATAACTATTCACAGAGAGGTTTCTGTGTGCACATGTTTTCATTTCTCTTGGGTGGATAGCTCGGGGCAGAGAGGCTGGGCCATATGGTAGGTGCATGTTTAATTTTGTAAGAAACCAGCAAGCTGTTTTCCAAGGTGGCTGTATCCTGTTGCATTCCCAGTGTGTGAGCAGTATATAAGGGTGCTGGTTTCTCCACATGCTTGTCATCACATTGTATTGTCAGGCTTTTGAATTTGCGCCATTCCAGGAGCGTGTGCCTGTTTCTCAAGAAGTTTTGGTTTTCATTTCTGTGATGATTAGTGATGATGATTTTGAGCATCTTTTCATGTGCTTGTTTGCCATCTGTATATCTTTGCTGACATTTTGCAAAGTTTTGAGTTATCTTCTTACGTTGTAATAATTTTTTATGAAATTTGAATAATACAACTCCACTAACAGATATGTATGAGGGGGGACTTGCCCTAGTTTTGACAAGAGAGCTGGACTGAATGTTACCTAAGTCCAGATCTTGAACACTCAACTTCCAGACCCAAACTCCCCCACTATGAGAATTTCTGGGACTTGTGCAAACAAAATGGAGGGCACATTTTGGTGCAAGAAAGGTATATTCATCCAGATATATATCCGGACATATGATAATTTGTTGTTGATACACGGTTTCACCATAAAGTAAAGCAGCATCTTTGCTTCCTCTCCACGTCTCAGTAAGCATGCTGCATTTCCATCTGTGCAGCCCTCTGACCATGCAGCATTGTGCCAGCAGACCTGTCCCTAGCTGATCATGCAACACATCTTAGATGTGTTTCTACTTCTCTTTGGCAAAGATGACAATTTTCAAAGAGATTTTCATTTTTACTTTTCTGCATGCAAGGTGGAGTAAAATCATCCAGTCAACATTCTTATAAGTAGTTTCACTGGCAAGTGACCATCTGAGGAAAAAAAATACCTTTTGGAATTTATTTTCACAGAAATGTGATCAGATCTCCCCCAATCAGAAAAGCATGACCTAGAGAAAGTATCAATATTTGCACTAGTCAGTGTGCATATTTTAAGTTACTTCTTACCATAAGCAGAGGTAAAAATACTAAGCCCCATGTCATAAAGAGACCCCCCCAAAAAGCATGTCAGTTTTCACTGCTGTACATGGAAAAGAGGGGTGCTTTTCTAATTTTTTTCCTCCTTGGGGATTCAAACTTAAAACTTGGGTTATAAAGAATAATAGCTTCAACTTTAGAAATATTTTTCTTACTTTTACTCATGGATAACTAAAGACCTAGAGAATGAAGTGCTTTTTCCCAAAAGCATATTGCAAACTAGGATATTATAAACAAATCCTAACTTGTTAACCATAAGGATAAGCCATTATGTTTGATCACTCCTGAACCACAGGCATAGTTGCTCTGATTTCGATCTGAAAAAGCTATAATTAATTTGATTTTAAAAATGTAACTTTTGTTTAGCACCTGTACTTTTAAATTTGTGTCCAAAGACATTTCAAAGAGACATCTTACACCATGGCAATAGGTTGGAAAATACAGAGAACACAGCTCCTAAGAACCCAAGAGTTTTGTATTTTTTTTCTTAACAAAAACTGATTGATCCTGAAGGAAGTGAAAAAAAAAAGGAGCCTTAGAAGGGAATGTTAATGCATGCATATTTTTGGTACATTAAAGACTCCAACGTGCTAATTCAAGCACTGTTTACTTTTCGTATATAACAGGATTGCTGTTTTCAAGTGAAAAACAGAAGATATTTTCTGAGTGCCAAAAACTACTTATTCATGAAGTCTGAAATGCCATTATTATTATTATTAATTCTTATGTCTAGCATCTGTGAATAGCTTCTTATACGAGAAAACCATTTTGGGTCAGCTGAAGGCCAAAAATAATGAGCTGGCCTCCTGCCTCTGTGTATTGAATCAAGTAGCTGCCAATTAATAAAACTGATTTTTTTTTTTGTTCCTGGGGTAAATTTCAGAAAATGAAAACAAACAGTTGTTGGTGCTTTTCATAAATTTCCAATGGAAAGAATATATTTTTCACAAGTTTAAAGACTGACTGTACTATAAGTAACCAAACAATTACGAGAAGCCGTCCGGTGTATTTCTGTGGTTTAGCAAAAGGGCCAAGTCGGAAGGAAAAGACATTCCTGGCATTTTCTGAAGCTAGATAAATACAGAGAAGAAATATAGATGAAAGATGGAACTGCTCTGCACAGTCCCTGCCAGATTCCTCGACTTTTTGGCATACTGATTGAATTTGGCAAATGTAACCAGTAACAATCTTTTCCATTAAAAAGAGCAGCATATACTTTATTTTACCATGCTGTTTGTGTATTTCTGACCCTCCCAAACTGTCTCTCTGTTTTAGAAAGTGATTCTTTCTGCAGAGTTGGCTGCCACTTCATTTATTTGAAACGGATCATTTATCACCAAAAAGGCTGCAGGGCACAGCTACTGTTGAACAGCTCCAAGAGACCTACAGCTCGGCAGGAAAAGTGTCTTTTTCTAGACCGAAAGATCCTTTAACATGTGCCAACAGCATCTTATGCCAATCTAATGCCTTGATATCCAAACCTGTGTAATTTTGAGGAATCCTGGACTGTACAGTTTAGACAACATAAGCTACCCAGTCCTGTCATTTTCTTTTATTTGTGATCAGAAAAACTCTAATGTAGCCTGATATTCCTAATTTTGGTAACATGATTACATTAAGAAAAAGAATAACTCTCCAGCCCCAAGTCTAAATTTCATGGACTCCAACACTTCTGAGCCCTAATGCTTTTTTCTTATCTGGCAGTGATACTATAGTAAATTTATTAGGATAGGTAAGTAGCAATCTCTAGAAATACAATGTTGAGAAGCAAATACTAAGGCTTTGGTTCAGCTTCCCCCAGTTTAGGGAATGGAGGTTCACACTTGATAGGCCTCTTATGCAACTCAGATGGAAATGACCTTTTGTCCTTACCTTTCATTGGCTTCTTCTAAACTAAACAAAGATTAGGGTGTTCACCTGTTGCTATGAAGTTTCTGAATACAACATGATAGACATGTTTTGGTTTTTAATCAGCCAAAATTCAAGCAGCCTTTGTGTGGTTGGCAGTGATTTGTGTTTGTTATTGCTCTTATGCTATTTGCCATCTCATACACCCTTTCTTAGTCATTAAGTAGCAGCTAATTTAAAGCAAGGGAAAAACATTAGCTTGGTGTATGTGCCAGATAAATCCTGTGGTTTCAATTTACTGTTTGGAGCCAACAGTGACAGATAAAAAAATGAGAATCTGTAATTTGCCAAGTTTAAAGTCCCAAAACCAACATGTGAATACTTCATAGGCTTATATGTTCATAAAATGAAGACTGTTTGCATAGATTCAAAATGCATATGAGTGTTGTTTCTTACACTTCAAGATGACAGATAATAATAGGCCTCATTTAATCACAAAGTATTGGACAAAAAAAAAAAAAGCAAAAAAAAAAAAAAAAAGCAAAAAGTCACTGTTTAAATTTCAGAATGCTATTCCATACGAGTGGTAGGTCCAAAATATTCTCAATAAAAATTACAAATAATTACTTTCCACATTTTATAACTTACATCCATTTAATTCACAAAGGTTGCTTTATGAATGAGTTTTTAATAATAACAATAGAGCTAGCCAAAGCTGTTAGCAAGAATTTATAATTTTAACAAACATGGCATAACTGTTTTTAGAAATACTGGGTAAGGGCAGCCCCAGTGGCACAGTGGTTTAGCGCCGCCTGCAGCCGGGGGCATGATCCTGGAGACCTGGGATAGAGTCCCACGTCGGGCTCCCTGCATGGAGCCCACTTCTCCCTTTCTCTGTGTGTGTGTCTCTATGAATAAATAAATAAAATCTTTAAAAAAAAATACTGGGTAAAATGACTTTTTTTAAAATTTTTATTTATTTATGATAGTCACACAGAGAGAGAGAGAGAGAGAGAGGCGCAGAGACATAGGCAGAGGGAGAAGCAGGCTCCATGCACCAGGAGCCCGATACGGGATTTGATCCCGGGTCTCCAGTATCACGCCCTGGGCCAAAGGCAGGCGCTAAACCTCTGCGCCACCCAGGGATCCCTAAAATGACTTCTGTACATCTTTACAAGACTTGCAAAATAACCTCACAACTAAAGTTATATAACTCCAAAACACCCTCAATAACAGCATGATAATAAAAGAGTAAATGTTAACTGCCCTAAAATTTTCTCCCATTATTGGTCCAGAAATCCAAATCCTGGCTTGTCACATTAGTGCACACCCTTTACGGTATCTGCCCAGCCCACCAGGGATGCTCTTGCCTGCTCCTGTACCTCACCCCCAGGGCAAGCCTTGGAAGCAGTTCTGTAAATGACACACTGTTTCCTTGTCCATACTGATTGGATGAAAGGTGGATACTCTTCCTGAACTGGGCCAGTCAGATCCCCCTTCCCTGAAGTTTCCGAATTGAGAGTGTGAATAGGGGGCACCTGGGTGGCTCCGTGGTTGAGTGTCTGCCTTTGGCTCAGGTCGTGCTTCCGGGGTCCCAGGATCGAGTCCTGCATCGGGCTCCCCACAGGAAGCCTGCTTCTCCCTCTGCCTATGTCTCTGCCCCTTTCTCTGTGTCTCTCATGAATAAATAAATAAAATCTTTTTTAAAAAGTGGGAATACTATGTGGCCTCACTGGGTTGACTGGAGAGTGAAGCTTGGGGACACAGTGGAGGAAACCACAGAAAAACAAGGAAAGCCAACTGATGGAGAAAGAATAACATGGAACAGATACAGATGACAGATGAGGGAAAAAATGTACTAGAAAACCTGTGAGACCCTGTCTCAGTACCTTTTTAGATCTGGGTCTGCTACCTTCTTGCTTGCTTTTCTTTTTCTTTCTTTCTTGACTTATTTATATAGAGGGATGGGGGAGGGAGGAAGGGAGAGAGAGAACACGTGTGAGCATGAATGGATGGGGCAGAGGGAGAGGGAAACAGAATCTCAAGCAGACTCTGCCTGGATCCCAGGACCCTAACATCATGACCCAAGCCAAAACTAACAGTAGGGTGCTCAACAGGCTGTACTACCCAGGTGCCCCTACAGCTTCGCTGCTTTCTTGCCCATGAGATGTTAAATATCTGTGTATCTTCTTTGGCACCCAAGCTTATTTGTGTTGTTTACATTGCTTGCAATTTATTGTATCCCAATTGATCCTGCATTCTATCTATGGGGCTTTGGACACATCGCTTAGACTATTGAACTAAAGCTTCACAAATCCTTAAAATGGGGACAGTATTGCCTGCATCACAGGGTTCTTGCAAAGACCAAATGAAATAAGAAAGCACCTAACCCAGCAATGACCACTCAGTAATTGGCTGCTATTTTAAAGAGATTATTCTATAACTTCCATTTTATAAAATATATACAGCTATTTATATTACATATTTGTTAGTCAAGGGAAAGCACTGCAACCTCTTATTAAGCCTAATATTCTAATATTTGCTAATTATTCATTTAATGGGTGATTCCAAATTGTTTGGTGAAATTTAAAATAAAGAGGGGCTTCCTAACAACTATTACCACTATAGTATTTCCCTCTTCATAGCAGAAACCTTGTAAAAAAAAAGTTTGTGAATAAATCCATAATTCTTTCTTTTCTCTTAATCTCGCATTTAATCTGTAATGAAGCCCTGTTTAGGCTGCCATGTTCCCATGCACTTGACAGCTCACCAGCTTCCTAGAGGGTTTTTGCCAACACCCTTTCTGACCTTCTCCCTACAGACCTCTGAGAGTGATCTTCAAAAACACAAATGGGATCATATCACTGTTCACATTAAAATTTTTCAATAGCTTCTCAGTACCACTAGAACAAAATCCCAATTCTTTACTATGGTCTGGCATTCCCCATGTAATCCAGGCCCCCACCCCCATCCCTCCAGCTTTCTAAACACATCTTGTGTCACTCTCCCATTCAATTGTCACTTAGCCTCAACTGCCTTGATCTTCTTATAAGTCCTTGGAAACTCTAAGCATATTCCCACCTTATGGCCCCTGCACATACTTTCTTTCTGCAAATTCTTCTTGTCTTCATCCTTTATATCTTAGTTTAGATGCACCTGCTCCAAGATGCTTTCTCTGATTTCCTGGTCTAAATAAAATATGTTAGCCCTCTATTACTCTTCATCCAGCCCCATTTGTTTCCTTCATAGCATTCAGCACACTTAATAATTATTTTGTCCATTTATTATTATTTTTTTGACCAGGACCTTCTTATAGCATTTGAGAAAGCTATGAGGCCTGTAGTCCTACTCTTTTCTCCTGAATTCTGGGAGTGATGACTAGGCCAAGTCCTGCCTGTGTGGAGGATCTGTATACTGTGACTTTATTCTACCCCTTTGCAAAGGGTTATCTTTGTGAAGGAGGAGTCATCGCCTGGATCAGCACTAAACATATGTGGTCATTCTTGATTACACTTTTCAAGAGGTCTTGCCCCCAGTTAGCAGTGCATAATCTCCTCTGATTTCAATAAATTAATAACCAGCCTATGGAAATGAAGTAGAGTGGAATCACTTCTTTTCACTAATAGTTATCAATCTGCAATCATTTGAAGGATTATTTTGCTAAAAGGGAAATTCAGAAGCATATAAAATTACCTTTAAATAGATTCTATAAAGCAATAGACTATTTCCTATAGATTAACTTAAAGTGGAAACTAAAAATGTGGTACCTGTGGTAAAATCTTTAAATAAATTTAAATGACAAACTGAAAGGGAAAGTCAAGTCAGCTAAGTTATTACAATTATTTTTTTAAAGATTTCATTTATTTATTTGTGTGAGAGAGAGACAGAGAGAGCAGAAGGAAGGGTAGAGAGAGAGAGGGAGAGAGAGATTCTCAAGAAGACTCCATGCTGAGTGAGGAGCCCCACAGGGCTCCACCTCAGGACCCTGAGATCATGACCTGAGCTGAAATCAAGAGTCAGATGCTTAACCAACTGAGCCGAGGAGCCAAGTGATTAAAATTCTGAATATTTATCCAATATATTGGATATTTATCCAATCCAAATATTTATCCAAGTTTGAACATTTGAACTCTCATCTGGCATGAAATCAGTACAGCAAAAGTAATTGTTTAGTAATAATTATTAAAACCAATTATCAGTCAGTGCATAGGTCCACCAAAAATCATGTCAAGAATGCTCATAGCAGCACTATTTGTAATAGGCCTAATTTATTCTCACTTAGTATGTAGAAGATTATTTAAAAAGCATTATGTTCAAGTTATCCATTTGTAAGTTTCTCAGAATGTTGAAGAAGTACTCTATAATTTGTAAACAATGTAAATGTCTGCAATTATACATAATGTGTTATATATTCTCTAGAATAGATGAGAAACTAGTATCTAAAATAAATTAGAAACTGGTGTCACAATTTAAAAAGTAAGAGGCTGAAGTCACTTATTATGGAATATTAAATCTTAACAGAAACATCCTGCTTGCACACAAATCTGTACACAGATACCCTAAGGGTTAGGAAAGAGAGCTGAATCAATAATAATTTACACATCATTCCAGTAATCTGTGTAAATATACAAAATTTGAATACAATTATGATGGATGCTGCAATGGCTGCCCAGTATAACTGAGTAGAAAAGCAATTGACTGATGAAGAATATCTCTACATACCACAGTTACCTAAGAGACAACTATAAAATTTGGCATTCAAACTTAATAAATTAATTTAAACAACAAATAGTCTGAATGTGGACTAATTCATCAGAATCTAGGATATCAGAAGAGTGTCCCCATGAAATATGAAGTCAACAATATAAGGGCAAATAAAGTTGCTTTCTACTGAAGAAAGTAGAAGACTTATGAAATTTTCTCGTCTAGCATGTGGTTTCGGATAATAATATGAAATACTTAAATAGTGTTAGAAAAGTTATAGTGACCACATGTCCCAAATCAGAAATTTTAGCAATGTATATAAAACAGTTTTATGCATTCAGCACACTTATAACAATTAAATCACATTTATACATGTAACATACCTTTAGGGTCCATCCAAATCAACTTTATAGAAAATATTAAAACCATATCAAATTCGGATAATTAATAAAGGCAATCATGGAAGGAATACTTTAGCAACATTTAATTCCTTTTTCTAAGTTTAAGTGTACTCCTTATCCAGTGCTTCTCAAGCTTTACTATGAATATTAACCATCTGGGAATCTACTTAAAATGCAGATTCTGATCCAGTAGGTCTGAGGTAGAGTCTGAGATTCTGAACTTCTAATATGCACCTTGGTGCTCCTGTTGCTTCCTGTCTGGCACCACACTTCGAATAGCAAGTCCTTAGCCATTGGACTGTTGGGAGAGACCAAGAGCAAGAAAAAGCCCCAGACCAGTTGCATCCAAGCCACCGCAACTTTGTCCATTTATTCCAGGGTGCCATACAAATATCCCATACTTTTCTGCTGACAGGGGAAAGGTTAGGAAGCAGTGTTTTAGAAGACAAACATATAACATATATTTTGATAAACTTTTGGAGGCAATACCATTAGTTGGCTTGGCCAGGGGTCCGGCATACTGGGTCAGGTCTTCCTATTTTAGGAGAGTATTTTAAACTGGTCAACACGTCAATTTGTCTTCTCTCAGTTTTAGGAACTTATAGATATATTTTTATAGCATTAGCAGAAAGTTCTCCTTGTTTTCTTTTCTTTGATGAGGAGCAAATCAAGTGCCCTAGGGAGATTGTCTTCATGCTTGCAGGAATACAGCAAAGTGCAATTCTATAACTATATGCCTATCCCAATCTCGCATGGGCCAGAGCCACACTCATCCTGTTCAGCATGACATCATACACTGGAGCATTCTACATACACAGTTGTATTTGTTGAGGGGATTAGTTTTCCATGTAATGGCTTACTCATCCTCAAGCATTCTTTAACTTTTTTCTTTGAGAAGGCTGATTTTTATTTCCCTTGCATTTAGCGTCATGGACCAATGAATATAAATGCTTCTGCTTCTCTTGCCACTGAAACTCCTGTGGATCAAGGGTTCTTAAACTTTTGTGTGCTTCTCAGTTACCTTAGGAGCTATTGAAATACAGTTTTCAGGTCTTATTCATAGAGACTCTCAGTCAGTCCATTTAGGGTATGGCCCAGCAGTCTTTTTTTTTTTTTTTCAAACTCCATATTGCTCTAGACAGGTGGACTATAGACCACCCTTTGAGAAACACTGTGGCAATGCACCACAGTACATGAACGTGGCCCAGGAGTAACTGTTGGGAATGTTCCATAATACTTAAAGAGTATTGTGTAAGGAGAGATGAAAGCGCTGACTCGTAAGAAGTTATAAGGCTAAGAATGGACGCTATTATTCAAGATGTGCTAAGAGGCATGACCTTTTTATTGCAGGTATCCAGTTTGAACTTAGATTTTTAATTTGATTTCTTTCATTAGGGATTTTTCTTTTTACTGCATAATAATTAATGGCATTTAAGGTACCTAGAAGTCATCCCTTGGTAGTGGGGGACGTGTTTTTTTGTTTTTTTGTTTTTTTAAGATTTTATTCATCCATTCATGAGAGACACAGAGAAAGAGAGAGACAGACAGAGACACAAGCAGAGGGAGAAGCAGGCTCCATGCAGGGAGCCCGACGCGGATCTGGATCCCGGGACTCCAGGATCACGCCCTGGGCCGGAGGCAGGCGCCAAACCTCTGAGCCGCCCAGGGACACCCGGGGGGATGTTTTTAAAAGTAAAAATAAGATACATGAAAGGTGACTAGTTACAAAGATCTTAGACATTTGGAATAGAGCTCATGTAAGTGGTAGGTATAGAAAATTGACGTAGATTAGTGTAAAAGATTTAAATTAAACCCAAAGCTGATGTATTCCAGTTTTCTAGTTTCAATTATCTTAATTCTAAAAATGCAAATATAGGGCAGCCCGGGTAGCTCGGTGGTTTAGCACCGCTTTCAGCCCAGGGCCTGATCCTGGAGACCTGGGATCAAGTCCCACGTGGGGCTCCCTGCATGGAGCCTGCTTCTCCCTTGCCTGTGTCTCTGCCTCTCTCTCTCTCTCTCTCTGTGTCTCTCATGAATAAATAAACAAAATTAAAAAAATAAAATTAATTAAAATGCAAATATATACATATATGGGTATATACTTATGCATACAAACATATATGACATAAAATGTCATTAGTATTAACTAATACTAATATTTGGAAAATATAGCTACCCTTCTTAAAGTCTACGTAATAGAAATAACTTTAAAAAATCACAAAATCATATGGTTTTAACTACATATACCATAACTCTTACTAGTAATAATGCTTAATTAGCATAAAGTTGCAAAGACAGCAAGCAAGACTAGAAAATCCTGAAAACCAAGGAAAGAAACAGAGCATTTGGGATGCAGGAGGACGGCACCATTCCTCCATAAAACAAGTATGTTCTCTGTCAAGTCCTATTCCCCCTTGTGCCTTCCGAGACAGCTGCTCTGTCTCATAAAGCAGTTTCTCAACCAGGCTTAGTCTTTCAAACACAGCCTTACACAGCAGCGTCCACACCCACACACTGCTTTACCCTGCAGTGGCCGTTAAGAGAACAGACTGCAGAACCAGATTTCTTGGGTCCTTTCCTTATGACCTGGGTGATTCAGGGCAAGTCGCCTAATCATTATGTAACTCAGTTTCTTTACCTACAAAATAAAGATAATTCCCATATCACTGGAAAATGGAGAAGACTAAATAAAAGGGTATGTGTGAATGGCACACAGGAAGCCAAATAAAATGAAAATGATATTACTTTTATCACTATCTCTTTTGCTCTACTTACATGCAGCTCTGTTTTTCATCTTTTCTCACCTTTAGCCTTCAGGAAGGGGAGGGAAATTTATTCTGCTGGGAATGTGGTAGTGGAGACATAAAAGAAGTAAGATGGATTCATTAGAGTGAAGCAGAGCTAGTATGGATGAAGGAGACAAGTGTCCTATTAGCTCAGACTGTCTGAGACACATTTGATTTTTCCAAGGGCTCCCTGGATATTGTAGAAGACCACTGAATCACATCAAGCGTAAAAGCATTTCCTAGAGCTGTCCAAGGAAAATTTAAAAACACAAACAAACAAAAAGTGGCTTCAAAGAGTCATTCTGGTATCAGATTTTTAGATGCACTACACTTATAAAAATGCAAAGAATTAAGATTAAAATTCTTGATTCTTATTTTGTAAATCTTTCTGTCAAAGCAGAGTGCTAAATAAATATGAAAAAGAGCTCCTACTGGGTTTCATAAACAACAATTAAAGGGCAGCATGGCCCTAGTGCAGTAATTTTCAATTTTTTCTAAAGCAACAAAAAGCTGTTTTAAAACAAGATCTCATGCATAATCCTAATATGTAAAATGGAAAAACTAGCTGCTCTAATTAAAGTAGGTGACTGCCCCCCACACCAAGCATTGGCTTCCACCTTGCCCTGAGGACTGGGCCCCGATCTCTCCCAGGGGGACCCTAACAGTCCACGAGACACAGTTTGAAATTCTCTCATCTGTGGAAACAGCCCTAAACGAGACATCACAATCATTTATGATGTTATGCCATGTGTTGACAGTGTGGTTTTCGGTACTTCACTGATCTGGGCCTTACATTCCTCATCTGCAAAATGTGTATTTAAACAGGTAACTCACGTCTCCCAGCTCTCACTTTCCATGAATTTATTATATAAAGAAAGGATAAAAAGGAAATAGGAATTCTGCTTCATGCAAGATAGGCTAATAGGGACTGGATTTATCTTCCTGTCTAAAAAAACTTAAAAATAGTAAAATATATAAAGCAATGGCTTTTAAGACACTGGACATCAGGCAAAAAAGGACAATCATCTCTGAGAAAAGGTAAACTCAAGAGGTAAGCCCAACCACTGACCCAGCTCCTGCCTGGAGAGAGCTGGAGTGCAGGGAAAGAGAACCCGAACAAAGCACAGCAGCCTCTCCGAGCTGGGAGGCCAAACTTGGAAGGTTGGAAAGCTGTGATGACTGGAGTCTTCAGGGAAGATTACTGGAGGGGAGAGAACATTCTGAGCACAGAACTCTGGAGATGTGTAGTAGATGCCCATGAAGCTTTAGCACAGAACTGATCAGCACTTGTGTGTGCAGGAAGTACTTACCCAGACAACAATCTTGAAGCTCTTACGGGTCAAATAGTGCCTGATCTCACTACTCAGCATGAAAGCCTTAATAATCTATGGGTTTCAGGTAGAGTAACCAGAAGGCTCTTATCTCAGTAGTGGGTAAGAATTAGCCATAATCTAATTGTGACAACAAAGCATAGAACTGAGGGATGCCTGGGTGGCTCAGTCAGTTAAGCATCTGCCTTCAGCTCAGGTCATAATCTCAGGGTCCTGAGATGGAGTCCCAAGTCAGGCACTCTACTCATCTAGGAGCCTGATTTTCCCTCTGGCCCTGCCTGCTACTCCCCCTACTTGTGTTCTCTGTCAAATAAATAAATGAAATCTTAAAAAAAAAAAAAAGAAAGAAAAGAAAAAAAAAAAGCATGGAACTGAAAAGATCAAATTGTTTCTAAGTAATACAACCACATCCTAGGAAAAAAACTCAAGAATATTTATAGAAACGATCAACTCAACACATTAAAATTCTGTGTCTTCCAAGAAGCAGACTCTTCACTATGGAGGGCAAACTGATGGTTACCAGAAGGGAGACGGGAGGGGTGCAAATTGGTGATGGGGATTGAGGAGGGTACTTGTCTGATGAGCACCAGGTGTTCTATGTAACTGTTGAATACTGTACACCTGAAACTAATACTATACTGTATGTTAACTATTCTGAAAATAAAATTAAAAACTTAATTAAAAAAATCCCTCCTACCCCACCGTCAGCGCCTGACATGACCCATGAAAAGGGAAAAAAATTAACCAGTTGAAAGTAAACCAGAAATGACACTAGAACTGTTACTAGAACTGGATTTCATAGGAGCTAGAAAAAAGACTCAGTATATTAAGGAGAGACGTGAAAGATACAGCAAGACCCAAATCTAATCTTAAGAGATGCTATTATACTATCTGAGATATAAAACGCATGAATGGAAATAAAGGTAAATTAAACATTATTAAAAAAAGATTTTTTGAACTTGAAGGCACAGAAATAGAAACATTCCAAATTGAAACACAGAGAGGAAAAAAGACAAAAAATAAAAAATTAACAGAGCCACAGGGAGCTGTGGGAAAATGTCAAGTAGCCAATTATGGGTGAAAATGGAGTTTCCAAAGGACAGTAGAAAAGGAAGAGGACAAAGAAAAGTATTTGAAGAAATAATGGCTCTAAATTTGATGAAAACTATAAGCCTATACATCTAAGAAGTTCAACAAAGCCCAAGCATAAGAAACATAAAGAAAACAATACCAAGGCACATCATAATCAAATTGCTCAAAATCAGCGAAAATGAAAAAATCTTAAAAGCAGTACAACGAAAAAAAAGACATACAAGTAAACAAACATGAGCATGACAGGTTTCTTCTCAGAAATGACACAGGTATGAATAAAATGAAGAAACATGCTTATTGAAGGAAAAAAAAGTCTTTGTAAAATTATATGCCTACCAAAAACATTATTCTTCTTTTTTTTTAATAAATTTAATTTTTATTGGTGTTCAATTTACCAACATACAGAATAACACCCAGTGCTCATCCCGTCAAATGCCCCCCTCAGTGCCCATCACCCATTCACCCCCACCCCCCGCCCTCCTCCCCTTCCACCACCCCTAGTTCATTTCCCAGAGTTAGCAGTCTTCACGTTCTGTCTCCCTTTCTGATATTTCCTACCCATTTCTTCTCCCTTCCCTTCCATTCCCTTTCACTATTATTTATATTCCCCAAATGAATGAGACCATATAATGTTTGTCCTTCTCCGACTGACTTACTTCACTCCGCATAATACCCTCCAGTTCCATCCACGTTGAAGCAAACGGTGGGTATTTGTCATTTCTAATGGCTGAGTAATATTCCATTGTATACATAGACCACATCTTCTTTATCCATTCATCTTTTGATGGACACTGAGGCTCCTTCCACAGTTTGGCTATTGTGGACATTGCTGCTAGAAACATCGGGGTGCAGGTGTCCCGGCGTTTCATTGCATCTGTATCTTTAGGGTAAATCCCAGCAGTGCAATTGCTGGGTCGTAGGGCAGGTCTATTTTTAACTCTTTGAGGAACCTCCACACAGTTTTCCAGAGTGGCTGCTCCAGTTCACATTCCACCAACAGTGCAAGAGGGTTCCCTTTTCTCCACATCCTCTCCAAAGTTTGTGGTTTCCTGTCTTGTTAATTTACCCCATTCTCACTGGTGGGAGGTGGTATCTCATTGTGGTTTTGATTTGTATTTCCCTGATGGCAAGTGATGCAGAGCATTTTCTCATGTGCGTGTTGGCCATGTCTAGGTCTTCCTCTGTGAGATTTCTCTTCATGTCTTTTGCCCATTTCATGACTGGATTGTTTATTTGGTGTTGAGTTTAATAAGTTCTTTATAGATCTTGGAAACTAGCCCTTTATCTGATACGTCATTTGCAAATATCTTCTCCCATTCTGTAGGTTGTCTTTTAGTTTTGTTGACTGTATCCTTTGTTGTGCAAAAGCTTCTTATCTTGATGAAGTCCCAATAGTTCATTTCTGCTTTTGTTTCTCTTGCCTTCGTGGTGGATGTATCTTGCAAGAAGTTACTGTGGCCAAGTTCAAAAAGGGTGTTGCCTGTGTTCTCCTCTAGGATTTTGATGGAATCTTGTCTCACATTTAGATCTTTCATCCATTTTGAGTTTATCTTTGTGTCTGGTGCAAGTTAGTGGTCTAGTTTCATTCTTCTACATGTGGATGTCCAATTTTCTCAGCACCATTTATTGAAGAGACTGTCTTTCTTCCAATGGATAGTCTTTCCTCCTTTCTCAAATATTAGTTGACCATAAAGTTCAAGGTTCACTTCTGGGTTCTCTATTCTGTTCCATTGATCTATGTGTCTGTTTTTGTGCCAGTACCACACTGTCTTGATGACCACAGCTTTGTAGTACAACCTGAAATCTGGCATTGTGATGCCCCCAGCTATAGTTTTCTTTTTTAAAATTCCCCTGGCTATTCGGGGTCTCTTCTGATTCCACACAAATCTTAAAATAATTTGTTCTAACTCTCTGAAGAAAGTCCATGGTATTTTGATAGGGATTGCATTAAACGTGTATATTGTCCTGGGTAACATTGACATTTTCACAATATTAATTCTGCCAATCCATGAGCATGGAATATTTTTCCATCTCTTTTTGTCTTCCTCAATTTCTTTCAGAAGCGTTCTATAGTTTTTAGGGTATAGATCCTTCACCTCTTTGGTTAGGTTTATTCCTAGGTATCTTATGCTTTTGGGTGCTATTGTAAATGGGATTGACTCCTTAATTTCTCTTTCTTCAGTCTCATTGTTAGTGTATAGAAATGCCACTGATTTCTGGGCATTGATTTTGTATCCTGCCACGCTACCAAATTGCTGTAGGAGTTCTAGCAATCTTGGGGTGGAGGCTTTTGGGTTTTCTATGTAGAGTATCATGTCATCGGCGAAGAGGGAGAGTTTGACTTCTTCTTTGCCAATTCGAATGCCTTTAATGTCTTTTTGTTGTCTGATTGCTGAGGCTAAGACTTACAGTACTATGTTGAATAGCAGTGGTGAGAGTGGACATCCCTGTCTTGTTCCTCATCTTAGGGGAAAGACTCCCAGTGCTTCCCCATTGAGAATGATATTTGCTGTGGGCTTTTCATAGATGGCTTTTAAGATGTTGAGGAATGTTCCCTCTATCCCTACACTCTGGAGAGTTTTGATCAGGAATGGATGCTGTATTTTGTCAAATGCTTTCTCTGCATCTAATGAGAGGATCATATGGTTCTTGGTTTTTCTCTTGCTGATATGATGAATCACATTGATTGTTTTACGAGTGTTGAACCAGCCTTGTGTCCCGGGGATAAATCCTACTTGGTCATGGTGAATAATTTTCTTAATGTACTGTTGGATCCTATTGGCTAGTATCTTGTTGAGAATTTTTGCATCCATGTTCATCAGGGATATTGGTCTGTAATTCTCCTATGTGGTGGGGTCTTTGGTTTTGGAATGAAGGTGATGCTGGCCTCACAGAACGAATTTGGAAGTACTTCATCTCTTTCTATTTTTCCAAACAGCTTTAGTAGAATAGGTATGGTTTCTTCTTTAACTTTTGATAGAATTCCCCTGGGAAGCCATCTGGCCCTGGACTTTTATGTCTTGGGAGGTTTTTGATGACTGCTTCAATTTCCTCCCTGGTTATTGGCCTGTTCAGGTTTTCTATTTCTTCCTGTTCCAGTTTTGGTAGTTTGTGGCTTTCCAGGAATGTGTCCATTTTTTCTAGATTGCCTAATTTATTGGCGTATAGCTGTTCATAATATGTTTTTAAAATCTTTTGTATTTCCTTGGTGTTGGTAGTGATCTCTCCTTTCTCATTCATGATTTTATTAATTTGAGTCTTCTCTCTCTTCTTCTTTTTTCTCTCTCCTTTTTAATAAGGCTGGCTAATGATTTATCTATCTTATTAATTCTTTCAAAGAACCAACTCCTGGTTTTGTTGATCTTTTCCACAATTATTCTGGTCTCGATTTCGTTGAGTTCTGCTCGAATCTTTATTAACTCTCTTCTTTTGCTGGGTGTAGGATCTATTTGCTGTTTTTTCTCTAACTCCTTTATGTGTAAGGTTAGCTTTTGTATTTGAGTTCTTTTCAGTTTTTGAATGGATGCTTGTATTGCGATGTATTTCCCCCTTAGGACTGCTTTTGCTGCATCCCAAAGATTTTGAATGGTTGTATCTTCATTCTCATTAGTTTCCATGAATCTTTTTAATTCTTCCTTAATTTCCTGGTTGACCCTTTCATCTTTTAGCAGGATGGTCCTTAACCTCCACATGTTTAAGGTCCTTCCAAACTTCTTGTTGTGATTTAGTTCTAATTTCAAGGCATTATGGTCTGAGAATATGCAGGGGACGATCCCAATCTTTTGGTATCGGTTCAGACCCAATTTGTGACCCAGTATGTGGTCTATTCTGGAGAAAGTTCCATGTGCACTTGAGAAGAATGTGTATTCAGTTGAGTTTGGATGTAAAGTTCTGTAAATATCTGTGAAATCCATCTGGTCCAGTGTATCATTTAAAGCTCTCGTTTCTTTGGAGATATTGTGCTTAGAAGACCTATCGAGTATAGAAAGAGTTAGATTGAAGTCACCAAGTATAAGTGTATTATTATCTAAATATTTCTTCACTTTGGTTATTAATTGATTGATATATTTGGCAGCTCCTACATTTGGGGCATTTATATTGAGGATTGTTGAGTCCTCTTGTTGGATGGATCCTTTAAGTATGATATAGTGTCCCTCTTCATCTCTCACTACAGTCTTCGGGGTAAATTTTAGTTTATCTGATATAAGGATGGCTACCCCTGCTTTCTTTTGAGGACCATTTGAATGGTAAATGGTTCTCCAACCTTTTATTTTTTGGCTGTAGGTGTCCTTCTGTCTAAAATGAGTCTCTTGTAGACAGCAAATAGATGGGTCCTGCTTTTTTATCCAGTCTCAAACCCTGCGCCTTTTGATGGGGTCATTAAGCCCGTTCACGTTCAGAGTTACTATTGAAAGGTATGAGTTTAGTGTCACCGTGATATCTATTCAGTCCTTGTTTTTGTGGATTGTTCCACTGAACTTCTTCTTAAAGGGGAATTTTAAGAGTCCCCCTTAAAATTTCTTGCAGAGCTGGTTTGGAGGTCACATATTCTTTCAGTTCCTGCCTGTCTTGGAAGCTGTTTATCTCTCCTTCCATTTTGAATGAGAGCCTTGCTGGATAAAGTATTCTTGGTTGCATGTTCTTCTCATTTAGGACCTTGAATATATCCTGGCAGCCCTTTCTGGCCTGCCAGGTCTCTGTGGAGAGGTCAGCTGTTACCCTAATACTCCTCCCCATAAAAGTCAGGGATTTCTTGTCTCTTGCTGCTTTAAGGATCTTCTCTTTATCTTTGGAATTTGCAAGCTTCACTATTAAATGTCGAGGTGTTGAACGGTTTTTATTGATTTTAGGGGGATCTCTCTATTTCCTGGATCTGAATGCCTGTTTCCCTTCCCAGATGAGGAAAGTTTTCAGCTATGATTTGTTCAAATACATATTCTGGGCCTCTGTCCGGCACCCTTGGGAACCCCAATTAAACGTAGGTTCTTCTTCCTCAGGCTGTCGTTTATTTCCCTTAATCTATCTTCATGGTCTTTTAATTGTTTGTCTTTTTTCCTCAGTTTCCCTCTTTGCCATCAACTTGTCTTCTATGTCACTCATTTGTTCTTCCACCTCGTTAACCCTCGTCGTTAGGACTTCTAGTTTGGAGCCGCGCAGCCCCTCCGCACGGAGCCTCTTCCTCTGCTGGAGCCGCCGCCCGAGCCCCTCAAGCTGCTCCCGCCCCGCAGCCCCCTCCGTGGAGCCACCCCTGAGCCCCTCCGAGCTGCTCTGGGTCCTGCCGTGCGCGCTGCAGCCCTTAGGGAGCTCGGCGCACTCTCCCGGGGCGCAGGTGTCTGTTAGTGTCCCCGGGAGCCCGAGGGCACCCCCGCCCTCCTGGGTCCTGCTCCAACTCCCCGCGAGCCCCTTTCTGCCCGGGAAGGTCGGTGCCGCTCCTGCTCCTCCGGGACGGGGCTCTCCTGTCCTGGGGACACTCGCCCTGGCCTCAGCCCGGCTCCTCGCGGGGCCCCTCCCCCTTGGAGGCCTTTTGTTTCTTTACTTCTTTTTCCCCGTCTTCCTACCTTGGTAGAAGCGCGAACTCTTCTCACTGTAGCATTCCAGCTGTTCTCTCTTTAAATCTCAGACCGAATTCGTAGATTTTCAGGTGATTTGAAGGTTATCTAAGTAATTTGGTGGGGACAGGTGATTTGGGGACCCTACTCTTCCGCCGTCTTGCCCCTCCTCCCCAAAAACATTTTTCAAACACAAAGACAAAATAAAGTCTTTTTCAGAAGTATGAAAGATAAAAGAATTTATCAACAGGGCTATACCAAGAAATGTTAAAAGTCCTTTGGGCAGAAAGAAAATGATACCAGATGGAATCTGCATCTATAGAAAGGAATAAATAGCACTTTTTCCTATTTATTTAAAGTTCTGAAAGTGATATTTGATTATTTACAGCCAAAAGGAAGAACAATGTGGAGTTTATAATATATATAGGAGCCAAATGCATGACAATAGCACATAAGCCAGGAGGACAAAAATGGAAGCATAGTGTTGGATAATTCTTAAACTATATGTTTCTGTGTGTAATAAAACTTGAAGGTACCCTGTGCTAAATTATATATGTATACTGTAAACTCCAAAGCAGCCACTAAACTAACAATAATCATACAAACTAAATGATAAATAAATAATAAAAACAAAAAGGATAAAATGGAATGCTAAGCAAATATTCAGTAAGAAGACAACAATGAATAAATGGGAAAAAAAGGGAACAAATAAAATGACATTTAAAGCCAACCCGGTCAACAGCACATTAAATGCAAATAGTGTAGACACTCTATAACCTGTCCACAAAGGCAGAAGTTGTGATTTGAATTAAAAAAAAAAAAAAAAAAAAAAGCAAGCCCCTACTACATGCTGCCTACAAATAGTGAATAAATTAAAATACACAAATGGGGTAAAAGTTTAGAAAGGACTACAGAATTTAGCATACTAATTCCAACCAAAAGAAAGCAGGAGAAAAGGCAGATTTCAAAGCAAAGAATATGACAAGGCATCAAGGTGATTTCATACATATAAAGGGGTCTCAAGAAGACATACTATTCCTAAATACTCATGTAGCTAATAAGAGAGCTCTAAAATGCATGAAGAAAAGAACTGATGAGATAGAACTGTAAGAAAGATGTATAATATTTGAACAATATATATATATTATTAAGGGAGATATATCAGCGCTATAAAATTCTCCCAGAAAACTTAAGGAGGAACAATTTCCAACTCATTTACGGAAGCATTACTGTGATAGCAAAACAGAGACATTACAAGAAAAAAATACTACAAACCAACATCCCTCATGAACACAGATGCAAAACTCTAAGCAACATTTTAGCAAATTATGTTCAACAGTGTAGAAAAAGGATAACACACTGTAGCTACATGGGTCCATCCCAAGAATGCTGGGTTGGTTTAACATTTAAAAACCAAATCAATGTGATTCTCCATAATAACAAACTCTAAAAGAAAAGCCATAATATAATCTCAATAGACACAGTAAAAAGCATTTAACAATATCCAGTATCTTTTCCTGATAAAAAAAATTTTCATCGAAGTAGTTATAGAAGGGAACTTACTCAACCTGATAAAAGTCACCTAACAGGGGTACCTGGGTGGCACTGGTGGTTAAGGGCCCAACTCTTGATTTCAGCTCAGGTCTTGATCTTGGGGTATTGTGAGTTCAAACCCCACATTGGGCTCCTTGCTGGGAATAGAGACTTAAAAAAAGTCACCTAACAAAAACCTACAGCCAACAGTAAACTGAACGGTGAAACAATGTATTCCCTCCAAGATCAGGAATAAGACTGGGATATCTGCTCTTATTGTTTTATTCCCAGTATTGCATAGGAATGACTGGCCCATGCAATCAGTAAAAGAGGCATCCAGGTTAGAAATAAAAGGCATCCAGGTTAGAAAAGAAGAAAGAGAAGTCTTTATTTGTAGATGACATGATTATTTATGCGGCAATTGACAATCTGTTTTTGTACGGCTTAAAGAATGAAGAATGTTTTTTGTACAGTTATAATCAGTAATAACAACAACAATAAAAGAAGAATCTGTAACAGAGACTTAATGTGGTCCATAAAGCCTAAAATATTTACTATTTGGTCCTTCAGAGAAAATGGTTGCTGACTCCTGGTCTATGTAGAAAATCTGCTGGAATCTACAAAAGCCTACTAGATCTAATAAATGAATTTAGCAAGGTTGCAGGATATAAGATTAATAACACACAAGATCAATTAAATTTCTATATAACAATGAACAATCAAAAATTGAAAATCTTAAAATTACATTTAAAGTAGCATCAAAAACATTTATATAGGAGTAAATCTAACAAAAGATGTAAAAAACCTATGTGAAGAAAATCACATAATATTGCTGAAAAATAAACATGTAAATAATGGAGAGATATTTCTTCTTTATGAGTAGATGACAATAATGTTAAGATGTCAATTTCCCCCCAAAAGATGTATAGATTCATTGCCCATCCCAAACAAAAACTCAGAAAGCATTTCCTGTAAAAATTAACAAACTGATTAAAAATTTATATGGAAATGTAAAAAGCTAGAATAGTCAAAGTAACTTAAAAAAAGAAAAAGGTAGGAAAACTGACACCACCTAACTTTAAGGCTTATTACAAAGCTACAGTAATTAAGACAATATGGTATTGGTATAAATATAGACAGAACAATGTAACAAAACATATATTCAACTATTTTTTTTCAAGATTGCAAAAGAAATTCAGCAGGGAAAGGGCACTATTTCAACAAAGGATACTCATATGCCCCCCAAATGAACTGCAATTCATTCCTAGGATGGTAAACAAAAATTTACTCAAAATGATTTACAGACTTAAATGTAAAACCAAAAGTTATAGAACTTCCAAAAGAAAACGTGGGAGATCTTTGTGACTATGTGTTAGGCAAATATTTCCTAGACATAACACCAAAAGCACAGTCCATAAAAAAAAAAACAACAACGAAACCACAAGATAAATTAGACTTCATCTACTTTGGGGAGGGGATCATTATCCTGATCTGATCCTGGCTTTGTGGGTATGTGTCTATACCTCACAATTTATTACACTGACACTCTTGATATGTGCATGTCAATTATAAAGTTATTACGTATTTTAAGTTAGAAATGAAATAAGGAAAACATTTGTGTATGTAAGATATTAGAGTTAATCGAACTCACGGAATCCTTAAGTAATCATACATTTCTTTCTCACTTTATTTTTTAAAAATTTTATTTATTTATTCATGAGAGACAGAGACAGAGTGGCAGAGACATAAGAAGAGGGAGAAGCAGGCTCCTTGCAGGGAGACTGATGTGGGACTTGATCCCCAGATCTGGGATCATGCCCTGAGCTGAAGGCAGATGCTCAACCGGCTGACCCACCCAGGTGCCCCTCTTTCTCACTTTAAAGGATAAATGCAGGGGATCCCTGGGTGGCGCAGCGGTTTGGCGCCTGCCTTTGGCCCAGGGCGCGATCCTGGAGACCCGGGATCGAATCCCACATCGGGCTCCCGGGGCATGGAGCCTGCTTCTCCCTCTGCCTGTGTCTCTGCCTCTCTCTCTCTCTCTCTCTGTGTGTGTGTGACTATCATAAATAAATAATAAAAAAAAAATAAAGGATAAATGCAAATAACGAGTCAATCAGAAAGAAATCTGGGGGTGCCTGGGTGGCTCAGTCCGTTAAGCATTTGCCTTCAGCTCAGGTCATCATCCCAGGGTCCTGGGATCGAGCTTCATGTTGGGCTCCCTGCTCAGTGAGAGCCTGCTTCTCTTTCTCCCCCTGCTCATGCTCTCTCTTGCCATCTCTTTCATTATCTCTCTTCTCCCTCTCAAATAAATAAATAAAATCTTAAAAAAAATAAAGTAGAAACAAGTCTGTATATGACTCTATCTTTGGTATCATCACATAGTTACTGATACCTAAAAGTGCTAAGTAATTCAATAGCATATCACCAATAGACCATCCCCAGCACTCCAGGGAATATCTGGAATGTGAGGAAAGTGCACAAGACCCATACAATTACAGAAAGAGTTTTCATCAGCAGAAAAGATTATAGTTCTATCAAGCATTAACTATGTGGACTACAGAGAGGCACTGAGAGTTCTTGGGTGATCTCAGCCTCTAAAGTCCATTTCCTTGACTCAAAAGTATTAGTGATATTTTTTGTTTTGGTGCCAGGCTTCAAGGACTAGAGGGTGTGTTTGCTTCTGGGTTCATCTTCTCCACTCTCTGGAATGCCACCTTAGTCTGGGAGGCTGCCAAGATGGCCCTTGCAGGTCCACCCAATGTGAACTGTTCCTTCTACTCTCTGCTGGACCCACTTCTGGTTGTATTTTCTGCAATCTCTTCAATTTCCTGCCTTCTAGAAAAGTGATAGGCTCTAATGTAGCTTTCACCTGCCTGGTATAGACATTTGCAAAACAAATCCAGTCACCATGGGGAAGGGAGCTTAATGCTGTTTATAGGTGCTCATCATCTTTCTATCTGATCACTTTTTCTGTCTTAGGAAAGGGCTTGTCTTGCTCAGTTTTTCCTGCAACTTCTTTTCCTCCTTGTATTACTTTCTTATGTTACGGTTTTGTTATGATTAGCAGTAACTGTTATATCTCCTAGACTTATGCTTTCAATAGAGTTGCCAACAGATCTGCATGCATGTTCACCAGGTTTTATAATAATGCAAGTCCCTGTACTGATACTTTTGAGAAGAGATCTGTGTAAAATCATAAAGAGGATAAAGAGTGCATTATTCCTCTCATGTCGCATTTACCAGGGCAGGCGATTTCTTAGTTTGTACAGAACTTCTTATCTGGAAAGGCTCTAACCCCAGGATTATTTTTCAACATAATTGAGTCAGGAAATCCTTATTGATCACTTCGCAGTTTTTAAACACAAAACCTTTGGAAACTCCCTCTTCCTCTGGCTTCTAGAACTCCTAGGTAACCTGTGAACTTCCCAAGGTTACTTTGACAGCTCTTCTTCCTAGCCTACATGCTCCGTGAATGCAAATATAGACATTTCCCAGGCTTCTCTAAACTCTCTGCCAAAAACAACTTATCTACCCTTGTTCGTGACTTTTTACCTCTCACTGATACTTCCTGATCTTCCCCTCTCCTGCCTCTAGACTTGTGCTGTCCAATAAGAAAGCCACTAGCTGGGGATCCCTGGGTGGCTCAGCGGTTTAGCGCCTGCCTTCAGCCCAGGGCGTGATCCTGGAGTCCCGGGATCGAGTCCCACATCGGGCTCCCTGCATGGAGCCTACTTCTCCCTCTGCCTGTGTCTCTGCCTTTCTCTCTCTCTCTCTCTCTGTCTCTCATGAATAAATAAATAAAATCTTTGGGGAAAAAAAAAAAGAAAGAAAGAAAGCCACTAGCCACTGGTGAGAACCTGAAACATGGCTAGTCCCAATGGAGGTGTACCGCCAGTATGCAACAGAAATACTATATACATATACACATACACCCATATATATGTGTGTGCATGTGTGAAATAGTATTGATTAAATGTAGAAGTAAAAATATTTTGGATATAATAGGTTAAATAAAATATGTCACTAAAACTAATTTCACCTCTGTTTATCTTTTCTGAAATTCTACCCCCTAGAAAGTTTAATGTTACATATTTGGCTTACTTTACATTTGTACTGGACAACACTGCACTAGACCAGAAATTCAAACTGACCATTTAAATCGAACACAGTAGAAACTGAAACCAATCTATTCCAGACCCTCAAGCCTGCTCACTGTTATTATGGAATAAACATCGGTTGGCATGAGACAGATAGGTTGTGTAACATCAGCTGCTGTTGTTAAGGAAAAGGTAAGATGAAGGAACTAACTCTAGGATAAATTACTCATGAACCGGGTGACAGGATGAGTCTGGTAATTGTCAACCTTGCTCCTGGGCAGCTGTAATGGGAATGTATGTAGGACTGGGAAATAACACTATAAGATTTTGACTAGAAAGGCACAGTAGCAATTAGGAATGAAAACAACTGGGGATTTGCCAAAATAGTGGATAATGTTTATATGGATTTGGAGTAAAAAATGTTAGCAGTTACACATTGTGACACTCACAGCAGGTACTGTTAACCAAACAAATATGCCAAATATTTTCTTGCATGATCTTGGGTGATAGAATCTTCCTCTTCACCTAGCTCCAAATCTGGAGTCATTTTTGACTCAACCCTTTCCTTAGTCCTCATACCCAACCACTACACCAAGCCCAGTTTATTCTACTGATACTCACTCACCACATCCACATTTATTTCCTCCTTAAAGAAAACCAGAGAGGGGTGCCTGGGTGGCTCAGTTGGTTATGTGTCCTCCTTGACTTGGGCTCAGGTCATGATCTCAGGGTTGTGAAACTGAGCCCTGAATGGGGCTCTGCGCTGAGTGTTGAGCCGGGTTAAGACTCTCTCTCTCTCTCTCTCTCTCTCCCTCTGCCCCCCCATCCCCTCTCATGCGTACGCTCTCTCTAAAAACAAAACAAAACAAAACAACAGAAAGGAGACATGGGTCCATATGCTGCCTCCACAGTCCCAAGAGGGAGAGCTTAGGATTAGGGCTGCCTCTATATCATGACAGAGTAACTTACAAAAAACAATATCCTGTTCTTTACAGTTATTCTCTGGTAGAAATAACAGGTAGTTAGGAAGGCAAATAGGCAAGATGGAGAGGCCCTCAAGAGACCTTGAGATGAGGAGGAAAGAAAGGGTCTAGGGCTAAAAAACCCTTGTTTTCTTTCTTGGCTTTTCTCTTTCCTGTCCCCTCCCTCTAATAATTTTTATTGCCTTCTTTTTCTAGCACATATAAGCTGTGGGTGGGTGAACAGAGTTTCATCACTTTACATAGCAGAATACAATTCCTAAGTGATTTTTGGGTTATCCATTGGCTTGCCTTAGAAGAAATGATTCAGAATTGCATGTGCAGCTGGCATGTATGTCAATTAAACCATAAACCTTAATAAATTTTAAAACTTTGAGTAGCCTAGAAATTCTCTTTTTAAACTGGCAGTTGTCTCCGCATATGTTATATTTCAGACACTGTATTATGCTACTTAATTTTTACAGTTTAATTTTTTTAAGGCTATACTGACAGCATGTTAGGTTGGGCAAGTCTTGTTCAAGACCAGAATGTATAGATATATAAAGGTCTATGTGCAGAAACTCTCCTACCTGTGTATTGACTAAAGGCAAAGAAAATTTGATGCACAGATTTTTTTGTTAGAGAAAATATGTCTTTAAATTGGTCCTTTGCTATTACAGTTAAGACTGTCAGGTTGTAGTCTAGTTGTTGTTTCAGTCAGCTCCTTTGCTGTTGAGTTCATGCCTCTATTTTGTTATTTAAGTGCTAAGTAAATAATATATTAAGTAGAATTATGAATGCCAGTGATTATTTATGCACTGTACATTTTTAAAATCAATTCAAACTACAGAGCAATTATTTAACTAAGTATGTTTTAATTCTTTAAGAAAAATTCGATCTCCAACTTTTCTGCAGCATAAACCATGCTAACACATAGCTCAACTGCAGCCACGACCCAACAAGTAGGCAGTTTTGTGTGTCCAAATACCCCTCATCAGTGAAACTTTATTGTTATGTAAGTTTCTTTTCAGCCTCCATCTACCTAATTTGGACTAAACCATAAAGTCAACCATACCTTTACAGTCAATCATACCTTTACCGCACCATTCTCGTGAATGGTGATGCAGTTATCTGCATCTTCTGAGAGCTGGTACAAGGCTTGAACTGTTGCTCGATGTACGTTGGCATCATTTGATTTCAGATAACGCACTAATGGAGCCACTGCTTTGTACTCGCCAAAGGCCACTCTATTTCTGCCCCACATACAGCAACGTGAAATAGCTTCTGCTAGATGACGCCTCAGTTTATCATTATTCTGCACAAAGGAAATGAATTGTGGTATATGTATTGCAATGGACCTGTGAGGTCATGTTTCTGTGCTAGATGTTTATTACCCAATAAAATGCCAATGAGTCAAGGGAAAAAGGCTAGCAGGCTGGTCAGATGGTGTCTTGAAGGAAATTAGTATTCTCCTGGTCCCCCATGGGCCAAGGTTCAATCCTGAGTTTTCTTTTTATGGCTTTAAATTTTTTTAAATTTCTTTTTGCTGACTACTGAATGTAGTCAATACACTCAAAAGTGATCAAGTGTCTGGCATTTATTATTTGCTCAAGGATTTATTCCTTTTTGAGCAAGTGCTTTAGTTAAAAAAATAGTTAAAGAATATTGGGCATTCTTACGGGGGGCATTTCACTTTACTGGGATAGGTGATTAACTTTATACCTTTACCCTAGGAATACTTCTACATCAGTAATACACCTTGGTCCCCAAGAGGGAGAAGACAATGCAGCAATGACATGTTTCAGTCTGCCACATTTCTTTCTCTATCCTTTATCCAGACTATATTCTTCTTCTTCTATGTATACTTACTCCTACAGGTATAATATAACTAAACAGGATATAGTTTTCTGTTTATTATATTTTTCTCCTTATTGAGGCAACAACTTGATGTCCTTAAGTGAATTTGGAACTCAGTGTTAGGCTGGCCCTAAAAAGTCTTCTAAACCAAGCATCCTTCCAGTGATGGAATTTTTGCTCTGAGATTTTCCTGCCAAGAGGTAGCCCAAGCTATGCTCAAATACTTCTGGTCATGGTGAAGTCATTATCTCCCAAGGCTGCTTATTCTATCTGGCACAGCCCTGAATAAATAATACAGTGGTTGCCAGAGTCTTCCAGCCCAAGAATGCCATCGATCCAAGCTTTTAAGCCTGGGGAGGAGCATTTATCTTCTTAAGTTGGCATGAACAATTATCTTAAAGATAATGATAATGATGGTGGGGATAGAAGATGATAGCTAATACTTCTACAATAACATTTATGTTTGCTACCACTTTACTTCCCAGTAATAAATAAAAAACAGCCTCTATTTTATAAGGATCTTGCACATAAAATTACACAGTTTGAATACACTTTTGCATTGATTAGTCTCAGAGAAATTAAATGAGGTGACTCAAAATCTCATACTTCATAGGTGATGGATATTAAGCTTGAATCCAGGTCTCTGGACTTTAAGCTTATTTTTTTTTATTATTCCATGATATTTTATGACAATACACACTGAATATAAAAGGATGTTGTTACTTACTGTATTTGCTAGTTTGGACAATAAAGGGACAACTCCAAGATCTGTAATAGCAGCTAAATTTTCTTGATCTTTTGCAATGTTGGTAATAGCAGCACATACACTTGCCAAAACTTCTTTATTATCTGATTTCAGTAAATTGACAATAAGTTCCAAACCACCAACAAAGCAACGAACCATTTCTCCAGCATCCTAGAGAACAATTAAAAACAAAAGATGTTACCAAAAATAATCTTATGATTAATAGTTTTTTAAAAAGTAGAAAGTAATGATAAGGCTGTGAGGTACACTTTTGGCATAAAAAACAAATTCAGTTTATTTCCTTATTATACATATTTCTATGTATGTAAGTATATGTATAATTACACACACAATTCAGTTTCAACAAATATTAATTGAACAACTACTATGTGAGTTACCATGCTAACTACTGGGGATATAGAAGTTAGTAAAATACAGTGGAGTCTTATTATTTGCAGTAGCTGTATTTTATAAAGACATCACAAAAATTGAATTCGTAAATATTGAACCATTGTTTCTAGGGGAAATGCAGCATTAGCTTCCTACACACTTCTGGTCACAATTTTGTCAACTGATCAGTATATAACCTTGTTTTATGTGTGTTTCTGCTTAAAGATTTCTTGTTTCATAAATTGTTAATTCATTAATGTTGAATTTGTAGACACTACACTGTAAGTCATGCCAGAGGGAAGCTTATCTAACACACAAATTTTTTCCCTAAGGCACATCACAGCCTTCTGATGCTTAGGAAGACCAGAGAGCACTGAGGGGGTACTACAATGGCAGCCATGACAAAAAGTGAAATCACCAACAAAACCAACAAAGATATGAAAAATGTGCCATTGAGTAGACTACAAAATGGATGCTTATTAATAAATAGTATGAGAGCTAAGACAAGAAGGCAGAGTGTCATCTTGTTCAACCCCAGCTGAGAATATGCATTTTAGGTGACTCAAATTTTTCACCTCTCTGTGTATGTCCAAGAATGACCACAGAAGTGTTCTAAATATTGATTTGAGGGTTACATTTTAGCAAGTAAGCAAAAATTCCCAAACTGAATTTGTGAAGAATATAGATTAACTGTGTATACCTTTTTGCCATTGTATTACTTGCAATCCAGTGGGGAGTAGGGACATTAAGAAGTATAATGGAGACACCTAGGTGGCTCAGTCTGTTAAACAACCAACTCTTGGGCAGCCGGGGTGGCTCAGCAGTTTAGTGCTGCCTTCAGCCTAGGGTGTGATCCTGGAGACTGACCCGGGATCGAGTCCCATGTCGGGCTCTCTGCATGGAGCCTGCTTCTCCCTCTGCCTGTGTCTCTGCCTCTCTCTCCCTCTCTCTGGTCTCTCATATATAAATAAATAAAATCTTAAAAACAACAACAACAACACAACCAACTCTTGGTTTTGGCTCACATCATGATCTCAGGGTCCTGAAAGAGAGAGCCCTGTGTGGGGCTTTGTGTTCAGTGGGTAGTCTTCTTGAAGTTTCTCTCCCTCTGCCCCTTCCCCCAATTCTCTCTAAAATAAGCAAATAAAAAAAAAGGAATAATTATAATGAATAGCACTAAGGGGAAAGATTCAAGGACTGCCACCAAAAGGATGTTTATTAACTAAGTCTAAAAGATGAGGAGTTAACCAGTGTGAAAGGGATTCAGGGTGGAGGAATCATCATGAAACAGAGTGAGAGGAGGTGCCTTTTTTTTAAAGTGCAAAATAGAGCATAAACTTACTAAGATCTTGAAGGGTCTTTATTGTGAGCTTTGGTAGAGAACATGGAGTTCATTTTAAAGGTGCAAGAAAGCCACTCAAAAGGTTTGAGTGTGTGTTGGTGGGAGGGTGGGGAGTGGGGAAGAGGATTTTATCAATTTTGTTTCACAGTAGACCTCTCTGGATTACAGAGTTGAGGTTAGGGCAAAGCCTGGTGCTGGAAACTCAGGCTATTTCACTTCACTAGGTTCAGGTAAGAGGTGGTGGCAGTTTGGATGCAGGTGATGATCTAGCTCTGGAGGAAGGAGTGTGGGTTTGTGAGTGTTGACTGGTGAAGATAAGGACCAGGGACTCAATAATGATTTCCCTGCTCCTAGCTTTACCTAATTGCGTTAATGTTGGGAAGGCAGGGTATTGTTTTGTTTTCTAGAGGTGAGAAAGGATGGTACTTGATATTAGTGGCCTGATTTGAATGAAGTGCCTATGAGACATTTATGTGGAGACATCAGAAGTCAGCTGGATATACTGGTGTTTGGAGCTCAGGGAAGAAAACCAGGCTGGAGTTGTAGATTGGGAAGGCGTCAGCATGAAGTCTGTAACTGAGATAATGTGTGTGAGAGGTGGGGGGTGAGGGATGAGGGCTCTCTGTACCAGAGCCTAGAGAATGGACAGGAAAAGAATTTGTCAGAGGAGCCTGAAAACAGATAGTTGCATGGAAATCTTCACCTCCCCTGATGCATGGCAGTGCCTGTGTGATGACCAATTATTTGGCTCCATGGCTTTCTCAGGTAACAGAAATGAATACTTTTGGAGGGCCAATTACATATTGGAAACTTTGCATAAATTATCTCAGTTAAACTTTGTAATAACCATGGAAAGTAGATATTATTTCCATTTTATTTATTTTTATTTTTTTCTTTTTCTTTTTTAAATTTTTTATTTATTTATGATAGTCACAGAGAGAGAGAGAGAGAGGCAGAGACATAGGCAGAGGGAGAAGCAGGCTCCATGCACCGGGAGCCCGACGTGGGATTTGATCCTGGGTCTCCAGGATCGCGCCCTGGGCCAAAGGCAGGCGCCAAACCACTGTGCCACCTAGGGATCCCTTTTTTTAAAAAAATTTTTTATTTATTTATGACACTCACACACACACACAGAGAGAGAGAGGCAGAGGGAGAAATTATTTCCATTTTAGATTTCAAAGATGTTTAGATTTCATAAACTAGACTGTATCCCTCAAGGGGCCATGTTCTAGTTATCTTGGTGAAATTTATAATCATAAACCTGAACATCCCATCCCCATATCCCCCAAATTCTTCTGTAAGGATAAAATCCCTGTGGCATGTGTGCCCCTGGCTTCCCTGTCTCACCTTCTCTGCCTTGATTTCCCTTTTCAACACGCCCCGCCCCATGCAAGCCCTAAGCCAGTACCTAATGCCAATAATTAATAATCAGAATCCTGACACTCATTTTCTGAGAATGGGGTTCATTAAGTCTGGGGTGGGGCGTATAATTTTTTTTTAATTTTAGAAATCTCTCCTGTGATTCTAAACTTCAGTCAGTATTGAAAATACTGCTTGTGCAGGACCTTCAAGTTATTGTCCTCAAACATGCTATGTGCATGTCTCTGTCTTTGTGTATGGCTTTTTTTTTTAATTTTTTTTTATTTATTTATGATAGTCACAGAGAGAGAGGGGGGCAGAGACACAGGCACAGGGAGAAGCAGGCTCCATGCACCGGGAGCCCGACGTGGGATTCGATCCCGGGTCTCCAGGATCGTGCCCTGGGCCAAAGGCAGGCACCAAACCGCTGTGCCACCCAGGGATCCCGTGTATGGCTTTTTTGTCTATTTTCTGACTAGCTTGGAACTTTCCATGTGGTCTCAGCTGCTGACTAAGGTATCATTCTCTTCAGGGAGCTTTCCTGAACTTTGAGTCTGGGTTAAGCTGCTCTTAGTATAATACCTGGTTCTTCTATATTAGAGCACTTACTATTTTCTGCAGTAGTGGCTTATTTGCCTTTGACCTAGAACATAAGTTCCAGGAGGACAGGGGCTCCTTCTGTCTTGTTTATTGCTCTAGGCCCAATTTCTGTGAAGGTTTCTCTGCCAGTTTCTAGAAACCCCATTGAATTAATTTGCAAACTCATAGCTACATAAGGAAGCTTTCACTGAGGACATAAACCAAACTGAACTTCTAGTTATTGGTGAAGGAAGGACCCCAGTCAGGTCCTCCCCAGGTGTAAGTGGAAAGTATCTTTTCCACATCATGTTGCCTCTCCTGATTGCTGTGGGAAGTGTGTGAGCAGTATTACTGGCCTTGTTCCCAGTACCACACTTAAATACAATTTCTGCTAGGACATATGTTCACATTCTGATGTATTAATAAAATTATTTTGAAAATATTTGCCATTTTCCCTAAAATTCTATAAGAAAGCCTTTTATATAAGACAAAAGAAATGACTATACTTTGAATTGTATTCTACATTGCCACCTTCTCACTTCTATGCACTAGGATGCAACCACATTGAAAGATTAAAGTGTTAATTTACTAACCTTCAGTCAAATACACTACATAATTTAATCCAAATTTCCCCTTTGAAGCACTTAGTAGTAGTAGTAGTAGTAGTTGTTGTAGTACTACTTCTAAGGAAAACCTTAGAGAAGTGAATTAGTATGTGGAAAGTGAGATGATAAATGGCACAGTGTGTCTGAATCCATGTCTGCTTGACTCCAAAGCCACTCAACAATACTGCTGTTATGTAAACCCCTACCACACACGTGGTCTGGATGAAATAAATTCATAATCCTAACCACATACTTGGTCCAGATGTACATGTAAACTCAAAAGCAAAAACAATGGCTCTCAGAATTTCAGGGAACTTCAAAAGTGTAGCCCCAAAACTTCAAGTGACATTATGTGTATCAATAAGCTAATTTACTTGTCAATTATGAAGTTATAGAACAATTCTTTTTCTCTAGAAAGACTAGAGGATTATCAGGAAGATGATGGTGGCATAGTTTTTTAATCTTCCTAAAGAAACAGAGAAATTAGTGGCAGCAAAACAAAAATACAGAAACTCTAGATGACAAGGTATCTTCAAAGATCCCCAAGAATACACAGATTGGGACAAACTACCAAAACTACATGCTGTAAGAAACCAGAAATCTACAGAGAGAAGGCAGAAGGACTTGTGAAGGCCCTAGAACCAGGGAGTCCAGGCTGCCACCAGGTCTCACTGGAAAGCTCTGGAAAGCTCAGGAGCAGCCCCAATGGACTTTCTGGGCTCTGATTAATAGATAAGACCAACATGTCTCCAGGTCTGACAGTGCTGTAGCATTCTGTGGTCTGAGTTCTGTGAATCCATAATACCAACAATTGAAAGTAGTGGTTAAAGTCCTGTACTAAGGAAGAACTACTGGGAGTTGCATCCAAACAGGAAGACAGGGATAATGGGATGAAGGAATGATACAGTCCAGGTAAAAAGGGGTGAGGGGAAGCAAAGGAGCCTGAGTCTCCTCTCCATCACTTGGAAAATAAGAGGAGTGAGATCTTGAGAAGCATGAAATTAGAAAAACAACTCTGGTCCACACTTCCCTCCTAAAACACCATGAAAACTCATTTCACTTAAAACTGAGCAAAACAAAAAGATTACAGTCAATTCCATATGGAGTTAATATAAGAAAAAGAATGAGCTGAAAGAAAATCACAGAAGCAATGAAAAAATACCAATTAGAATTATCAAAGCTCATGAATTAGGTGATTAGTAAAAAACCAATCTTAAAGGCAGGTGTAACCTATCTGCAAAGGATTAGAAATGAAAGAAAAAGTCATTTTGAAAATGAAGAGTAAACTAGAAGGAATGCAAAAACAAAAACAAAAAAAACTAGAAGGAATGCAAAAATGAATATACATAATAGGTAATATCTTTAAATAAACAGAATATGTGAAGAGTCTAAAATGATGGGGGGAAAGCTAACAAAAACTTCAGGAGACTAGGCAGAGAAAATAACACACACATAGTAAGTCCTGAAGAAGGAAACAAAACATAATAATAGAGAAAATTTTTAAAACTATGATTTAAGAAACCTGAAATAAATAGAATCTGAGAGTATATTGGAAAGTCACCATATACACCTGGGAAAATTGGCCCAAAATGTGCTAACATAGAGAAATATTCTAGTACAACTGCTGGACTTTAATAAAAAAGAAAAAAAAATTATTTGGTCATCTAAGCAAAAAGACTAGGTCACTTCTAAGGGAAAGAATAAGATATTATCTTTAGCCTTTTCAGTAGTGATGTTTTTATGCTGAGGGAAAGAGAATAACATATGCAGACTATCTCAAGAGAAAATGTGAATCAATGTTTTAATATCCAGCCAAAATGACCTTCAAGTATAAAACTGTTATAAATGTGGAAGACTCCAGGGAATGTGAACACAGGCCCTTCTGAGGAATCGACTTGAGACTGACAGATCTCCAAAAAGACTAGAAAGACATTGACAAAAGGATGGAAGGTTTCTTAAAATGCTCTAAGGCTTCATTTCCTTCAGGATGAGGTTTAAGTCATTAGCATGATTCAAGTGTTTTCCCAGTCTGGCTCAACCTTACCTTCTGGTCTTTTTTTTTTTTTTTTTTTTTTATTATTTTTTTTTTATTTTATTACCTTCTGGTCTTACTTCTAAGTGTATACTTTTGTATAAACTATTTTGCAGCCTCTAGGCTTACTAGTGTTCCCTAAAGTGCCATGTTCTTTTACATTTGTGCCTATGTCACTTTCTTTACCTGGATGCCCTTCTAAGCTCCCAGAAAATCCTACTCAGCCCTGAAAAGTGACTCCTTTTAATAGCAGCTTAAATAATATTTCCCCCATAAAATCCACCCCCTCCCCTTCTTAGTATGGTACTCCTACCCTCCACATTTCTGAAGCTGCTTTCCTCTCAAATCCATTCCTTCATTCTCCCATATTTGCCACAACTTGATTTTGCTTGAGTGTCTAACTGTCACACAGAAGCACTTGGAGAAAGTGCTTCTATGCCTCAGAGGTAATTCTTGACTGGCCTAAGCCTATCATGGAAGTCTCATTCCCTTGACCATTATTTGTTTAGGGCTGGGCTAGATATGGCCCAGTTATGATCAGTGAGTTCTGAGATAATGTCACCCAGGAATCCTCTGGAAGTTTTCCTGTTTATAATAATCATCACAGGTCATATTGAGAATGACAGAGCCTGGAATCAACCAGGCCTAAAATCCACTTTGGCCATTTAAAACCAATGGCATTTGTAGCAACAGTTTTCATTCTATTGTAATGATTTTCTTTTTTTTTTTTTTTAATTTTTATTTATTTATGATAGTCACAGAGAGAGAGAGAGAGAGAGGCAGAGACACAGGCAGAGGGAGAAGCAGGCTCCATGCACCGGGAGCCCGACGTGGGATTCGATTCCGGGTCTCCAGGATCGTGCCCTGGGCCAAAGGCAGGCGCCAAACCGCTGCGCCACCCAGGGATCCCTTGTAATGATTTTCTAATGGGTCCTTTCCCCGTTATTTGTGAGCTCTTTAAGAACAGAGCTGTCTGGTCTTGTTCTTTGTTTCTCATTTGGAATGTGGTCTAATGTCTGTCACAGAGTAGACTTTCTTTTAAGAAAATTATTTATTTATTCATGAAAGACAGAGAGAGAGAGAGAGAGAGAGAGAGAGAGAGAGGCAGAGGGAGAAGCAGGCTCCCTGGGGGAATCTGATGTGGAACTTGATCCCAGGACCCCAGGGCATGACCTGAGCCAAAGGCCTGAGCCACTCAGGTGCCCCTCACACAGGAGACTTCCAATAAATGTTTGACGAATTGTGAAAAAAATAAAAATAATGAGGGAACTATGACTTTAGGATACTTAGCCACAGTCACAAATACTAAAAAGCAAAGACCATTAATTATGTATTGATAGTATAACTATGTAAAAGTAATCTAAGTGGGTAAGACCAATTCAACCTCACAGTCTTCCTGGTTGTCTTGCTGCTTTATCAGTAGAGACAGTGAGTCACAGCGCTGGGGCCATACTGGAAGAAATAACAAAAGTGATCACATCTGCTTCTGCTCCAAGAACTTCCTAAGGTGCATGGTATGAGATAGAGGGAGCCAAAATCTCAATGAGATCATGGGCATGGCTCACCAAGGTCTTATAATGTTTACAATCTGTGGGACAGTGAAATGTTAGACTCAAGCCTACAGGTCCTGCCAAAGTTTGTTTATTTGCTTGGAAGGTGAGATTTCTCTCTCTCTCTCTCTCTCTCTCTCTTTTTCCCTTTTAGGTTTAAAGATTCTAAACATACGACATCTTGACTCACATAGTTTCTATGGAAAGGGAGACAGTATATTTGAGAATGGAAAAAGTAATTATTCTGCCAAAACTGTCTTTCACTAATGCTAAACAACTGGGCAAATTTAACACATTTTCCACCTTCTCACATATCTTAAAAACTAGGCCTTGCCAACTCGCCACTGGTGTGATATTGGTTGTGCACAATTCACATTTTCATCTGTCATGCAAAAACCCCCAATTAGAATAATAATAGTAATAACAATGAAAACAGTCTAGCTTTTTGCAGTTTACAAAGGATTTCCACAAAGCTATCTCCTTTGATCCTCACAGCTCTGCCTTTGGGAGGCATGATACACCTCCCCCCCTTTTATAAGATGGGAAGGGTCAAGGTTCATGAATAGTTAGTGACAAAACTAAAAATCCACTTTATGTTTCCTGATTTCTCATTTCTGCTATACGCTGTGTGCTTAGACCAGAAAATGCCAACAATTATATCTACCAGATTAGACCTAGTTATAAACAGTGAGAAGAGTCTTCACAATTTAGAGGATTAAAAATTCCAAAGAGATGAAGCTACTTTGCCAATGACAGTCCATAAGACAAACAAAACAGTAATTGAAAGAGAGAATATGAAACACCTTTATAATGCTATTAAAGCTTGAATGTGTAATCAAGCAGGAAAAAGTGTCAAGTTCAAATTAACCGAAGTTAAGTCAAATACACAAAATAGGACGAAAAATGTAAAGTAACAAAATACTTTTGGTTAAAATTCAACTAATAGGAAAATATTAAGGTGTTATTTACAGATTAATGAATAAAACAGAAAATTGGATGTTTGGGCATAGAGCAATTATACTAATGGGTATGAAATTCCTTCTCTTGCCTCCAGCGAAAAGAACTGGCAGTTTTCTGATGAGGTGAGATATACATAATGCAACTTTAAAGCACATACAAGGCAAGCATAACATGACTTAAGAACAAAAATTTTTAACCAGAAGGGCTATAAAAATACTGTTTTATGCCATACAGAAACCATACAATGCATAATACAGTATTTGAAAAAGATTTAAAAATAGCACATTGCATATAAAAAATTCCAAAAATGCTACTTTCACATTAGAACAGCATGTCAGAGAAACCAAAACTGAACAGGCAAATCTTGTCCTAAAAGTATATTCATTACATCAAATGCTTTAAAAATTTTAAATACAACATATATACACAAGGAGAACAGGCTGTTTGTGTCGCTCTGTCACACAGTAAGATCCTTGTTCTGTTTCTAGGAGTTAACAAGTCCAACAGCTAAAAAAAATTTACTGATTTAGAACTACCTTCAACTTTCAAATGCAGTTCTTCAAAAATCAAGGTGAGGATATCAGTTATTACCTTTTCTTTTCATTCTAAACTGAAGTAAAAGTAAATTAATTTCAGGTAAAATAATTGATTCACTCCTCAGAGTGTAGATTTGCATGGCTGAAAATGCATTGTACTTTGAGGGTAGCTCTATCAAATTAAATCACACACACAAAAAAAGAACAAATTTAATGGTTTTGATTTTCTCTACTTCCCAAGCCTAATTTATGATAATTTTCTTAAATATCACAGTTTTCTGTGATATCTTCCTATGTCCTGTGTTGATTCTGTTTTAGATACATTATTATATTAATAAGGAGGTCTAAATTGTGAGAAACCATTGTGTATCCTATTCAGAGGCTTAGAGAGTTAATTAAATGACATTCTTAAATGATGACTTTGAAAAAAGCATATAATTAGTACAAAAAGCTGAACAAATGTAAGTCAAATTATCATAAAATAGCTATTATATAAATATATGTGTGCATATATATGCATTTAATTTTTAATATTAGATATATATATTTTTAAATAATGGCTTTAATTGTCATTTTGAATATATGGTAAGGGAAAGTGTACTTTAATTAAATATACATCATACCAGTGATGCTGGCAAGGCTGAGTTAATCCTAATATTGATAACTATAAAAAATATTTTGTACATGATAAGACAATGAGAGAAAAAAAGCAATCCCTTTGAAACAAAACTAAATATATATATATATATATATTCACAGTGGTTTGTATAAACAGTATGCACTTCATGACAAAAACATGTACAGATTGAGCACCCTAGGGCTCTCTATATCCTAAAGAAAATGAGCATTTACATTATTCATGGATTGAACTGAATTTTAAAAAGATCAATTGTACACTTACCCCTTAGGATAAAATGTTCTGGGTTGTACAACTTTAACACCATCATTAAAGTTGTTTGCAAAAGGAATACAGAATTAAAAAAACAAAACTTGGGATCCCTGGGTGGCGCAGCGGTTTGGCGCCTGCCTTTGGCCCAGGGCGCGATCCTGGAGACCCGGGATCGAATCCCACGTCGGGCTCTCGGTGCATGGAGCCTGCTTCTCCCTCTGCCTGTGTCTCTGCCTCTCTCTCTCTCCTCTCTGTGTATTCTCATGAATAAATAAATAAAATCTTAAAAAAAAAAAAAAAAAAAACCTTTTTTTCTTGGGAGTGGAGAGTCTTTCATTTGCTGTTATAACCAGCAAATACCATTCATTAACTCAAAAAATGGAAGAGGGGGCCCCCTAAACACTATTTGAGCAAGCTGACCAATATACATTACAGTTTTAAAAATGAAAGTTATATGCTCTATGTTACAAGTCCCAACTAGGCAGTGTCAGAATGACATCTATTTCTTTTTTTTTTTTTTTTTTTTTTTAATGACATCTATTTCTTTGCTTGCTTTGTGATCATACCCCTTGGAGGTGTTATAGGTCACGTGGCATTTGGCTTCTTTTTCTCTGCAGGCTTTAAAATATGAAAAGAACTCATTAGAGTCTCAACCACACTCATCATGGCACCTGCATTGTCAAAGTCTCCAAAATAATTGGGTTCAGGAAACAGAGTGACCAACTGCGTCTTTGCAAGAAATTCATATCCATCTTCAACCACCTGATGGGCTCTACATAGAAGATCCAAATCATGCTTATGGAGAAATTTTGCAACCACTTCTACACCAAATGTGAAGGACACTCCTCTGTCATTTTCATCTCAGCCTAAGACATCTTTAAGGGGGTCAGACCAGAAAAGATTACAAAGACCCTGATCTGGTACATCAGTTGGTCACGTAATTTGCCGAATCTGCTCCATAGATCAAAGATCTGGTGATAAACCTCTGTGACAGCAGAGTATCTTCTCATCCACGATGGCTGGTATCGGTAAACAGTTAAAGCAGTATTCATCATAAAATCCATAAATTCTATTGATGCTGGCACACTCATGTTTTCCTCTGAGAAGAAAGAATTCTCAAGATATTTGATTTTGTAAGCCAGTGAGGGGCAGGTAGTCTCCGATGACTGCTTCCCCTGTCCCCAAGGCACCGTTGCTTTCTGGTGGGAAAGTTGAAGCAAATCATAGTCTTGCCCGTGGATATCACCACTATTGTGAGTGGCGCTTCAAGGCCTAGTAGGATAGGCTGACCGAGAAGGATCTCTCAGGACTTTACGCACAGTCCTCGGATTTCATTCTCCTGTAGCTGGACTTTCTTACCAGGCTTGGACCCTCTCACTTCCTGCAGCCATTGGATGATGCTGTTGACGTTGAGTTTATCCCCCCTAACTGCCCCGCTCTCTGCTTCCTCCTTCTCTCCTCACCGGAACCATGAGAAGCAATATTAGATATATTTACAACTTCTTCCCACTTGTACTCAATAACACACAGTTGTCAAGCAACTTCAGGTTAAAATCCAGTCAGATGCCTCTGAACAGTGAGTTGCAAGGACCACACTAAGAATGACACTTGAAACCATAATCTTGACAGGAAAAAAAAAAAAGTTTAACTACATGAAATACTATTTAAAAAAACCAAGAGTCTCTCATTTATGGAGAGACCGTTTTCAAAAGGTTTACTTGTTTGGTCTATTACATCACATTTTTTCTGTAAATATGTGGTTAATATCTCAGTTTGATAGATAAGAGTCTATTTAACTCATAACCAACCTGAAAAATAACATACTAATGGCAACTAATCTACATTTTCATGAATGGTCTTCTAATATTTGAAGCCAGATATCTTGTCTACCTTATCTTCTGTGATGTGTACCTTTAATTTTCACATGAAATGACTTTCATGGGTCTCCTCTCTCTTTTTTATCAAAGTTTCTCTTAAAACACACCCAGCGTTTAACACAACATGGTCAGATGTGGTCTGACTAGAGGAGAGTGCATAGGAATTCCTATCTTCTGTGAAATAGATATAGTATTTCTGCTAGTGTGGCCAATCACACCTACTATTTCAGCAGTTACATTGCCCTATTTGTTCACATTAAGCTTTGTCAGCCAAAATCCCTGTATCATTTCTAAGTGAATTATTATACAGCCAGTACTCCCACATCCTGCATTTATGGGATTTCCAGCTTCCTTTTATTGCATAAAATGGACTGAGCAATTTTCATATAAAAGAGAGAAGCTTTTAGATGTAAATTTCACTTTGTAAAAATGTATTTCTATGTAAAACTTAGAAAAACCAAGGGAACCATCTGGATATTTTGAGGTAAGTAATTTATCTAAGCATTCTTAGAGGTAGAAAAAAATATTTTTTTGAGGCAGTAGTTCTCAAACTGTGTTTCACATTAGAATTCCAAGGGGGAATTTTTAACTTTCTCTAAGCTCAAGCTGGACCTCATACCAATTAAATCTAAGTGTATGGTGGTGGGTGTCAGCAACCATACATATCTCTAGATGACTCCAATATATACCAAAGTTTGAAAACTACTGGTTTAAGAGTGTAAGTCGTATAATGAGAACACATGGGGGGCACATCTAAGTTTCATCACTATTAGTTATAAAGCCTTGAGCAAGTTACATAACTTCACTTCAGTTTCATCATCTATGAAATGGAGCTAGTATTTACCTCCTGAAGGTTGTTAAAAGGATACATATAAAGCATATAACAAGGTGCCTGGCATATAATAGCTGTTACTAGTGTTATTTTTCTAATATTTTGAGAATGTATATGTTACCAATAGTTGGCACAACAAAATACCAACTTAAGGAATAAGCACATGAAATTTATTTTATTCCACATGTCATTCACCCTTATGAATATATTCAATATATATAACTCAAGTAGCAACATTTTTACTACATGTCAGTCCTGTTTTAAGAGCCAAATGGGAATGAGTTGTCAAAAAAATATGTCCTTGAGTATAATTAGATAATAAATTTGTTTATTTTATTAAAATCACTTTCATTCATGTATTCATTCATTTGGCAAATTAGGAGCCTCATAAATGTTAAGATACTATTTTATGTTGTGGAATTCAAAATAAATAATTTGGTTTCAGGCAGGGCAGCCCGGGTGGCTCAGCGGTTTTGCTTCAGCCCAGGGCATGATCTTGGAGACCCGGGATGGAGTCCCATGTCGGGCTCTTTGTATGGAGACTGCTTCTCCCTCTGCCTGTGTCTCTGCCTCTCTCTTTCTCTCTCTCTGTGTCTCTCATGAATTAATAAATAAAATCTAAAAAATAAAAATAAAAAAAATAATTTGGTTTCATATTATAATCATCTGGAGTGATTTTTTTTGAAGATTTATTTATTTTAGAAAAAGAGAGAAAGAGAGCATACACATGTGGTGGAAGAAGTGGGGGGCAGAGAGAGAGAATCTCAAGCAGACTCCCTGCTGAGCATGGAGCCTGATCCCAGAACTCTGAGAATCATGACTTGAGCTGAAATCTAGAGTCAGACACTTAACTGAGTCACCCAGGTGCCCCCTGGAGTCATTTTTTTTTTTTTAGAAATATGAATGCCTAGGCCATAGTCTCAATACATAGAATGGGGATGGGGCTCTTGCATGAGAATATATTTTTTAAAGCTCTGAAGGCAATGTGCATCTAGAATAGAGAATGACTGATGTGCACAATTCAGACTGTGTTGCTATTACAAAGTCAGTACATGGATGATGATCTGAAATGCCCACATTTAGTTTAAGAATAGATGAGGGAGGGATCCCTTGGTGGCGCAGCGGTTTAGCGCCTGCCTTTGGCCCAGGGTGCGATCCTGGAGACCCGGGATCGAATCCCACGTCGGGCTCCTGGTGCATGGAGCCTGCTTCTCCCTCTGCCTGTGTCTCTGCCTCTCTCTCTCTCTCTGTGACTATCATAAATAAAATAATAATAATAATAATAATAATTAATAATAATAATAGTAAAAGAATAGATGAGGGAGGGTGCTTCTGGAATCTTCTATAAGAATGAGAACAGTAGCAAAAATTGGCAAAAGTAATTTCTTTAGAACTCTAGAATATAATGAAAAGTTCATAATTCAGCATGTTTATGCAAGAAAAATGGCTTGATCTCAGTAAGAACAATAAGTTTTGTGGCATTTAAAAACTTTCCCTATTCCCACCTCCCTCTCCCCAGCTTGATAGTAGCTAGAAACTATGTTATCTGAGAATACCTGTAGCCTAGCAACCATAGGAGGAGAAGAATGTGTTTGGAGCTCCGCCTAAAGCTCTATCCCAACAGAACACTTGTGATTTGACTTTTTTTTTTAATTTATTTTTTATTGGTGTTCAATTTACTAACATACAGAATAACCCCCAGTGCCCGTCACCCATTCACTCCCACCCCCCACCCTTCTCCCCTTCTACCACCCCTAGTTCGTTTCCCAGAGTTAGCAGTCTTTACGTTCTGTCTCCCTTTCTGATATTTCCCGCACATTTCTTTTCCCTTCCCTTATATTCCCTTTCACTATTATTTATATTCCCCAAATGAATGAGAACATATAATGTTTGTCCTTCTCTGATTGACTTACTTCACTCAGCATAATACCCTCCAGTTCCATCCACGTTGAAGCAAATGGTGGGTATTTGTCATTTCTAATAGCTGAAGAATATTCCATTGTATACATAGACCACATCTTCTTTATCCATTCATCTTTCGTTGGACACCGAGGCTCCTTCCACAGTTTGGCTATCGTGGCCATTGCTGCTAGAAACATCGGGGTGCAGGTGTCCCGGCGTTTCATTGCATTTGTATCTTTGGGGTAAATCCCCAACAGTGCAATTGCTGGGTCGTAGGGCAGGTATATTTTTAACTGTTTGAGGAACCTCCACACAGTTTTCCAGAGTGGCTGCACCAGTTCACATTCCCACCAACAGTGTAAGAGGGTTCCCTTTTCTCCGCATCCTCTCCAACATTTGTTGTTTCCTGCCTTGTTAATTTGCCCCATTCTCGCTGGTGTGAGGTGGTATCTCATTGTGGTTTTGATTTGTATTTCCCTGATGGCAAGTGATGCAGAGCATTTTCTCATACGCATGTTGGTCATGTCTATGTCTTCCTCTGTGAGATTTCTGTTCATGTCTTTTGCCCATTTCATGATTGGATTGTTTGTTTCTTTGGTGTTGAGTTTAATAAGTTCTTTATAGATCTTGGAAACTAGCCCTTTATCTGATATGTCGTTTGCAAATATCTTCTCCCATTCTGTAGGTTGTCTTTAATGGCAAGTTCTAAGAAAAGCTCCAAAGCTTTGTCTTTACCTCAGGGCTTATTCATTAAGGAAAGCCCTATTCTCAAGGCGTGTCATAAAAACTATCAGTGGCAATTATTTAACATAAAACCTGTTTGATATGGTAATATCAGTTCATCAGTTCGGACAAATGAGAGGCTGGCCCAAACATAATTAAAAAGGAAAATTTTAAAAATGGGATGTCCATAGAGGGCTTTGAAAAACTCCAACATTTTTGTGGGGATCTGAAATGCCACATATAAGTGAAGGGCATGTGTATGGTCAGAAAATACCTGAGATGGCCCTAAATGCTCATCTCTGGCTGACTTTGAGGCTCTACACAAGCAGAAATAAAGGGGAAAGTTGCAAACTGTTGGAGTGTTCAATGTGTGCCATAAAGTATACACAGAACACCTCATTAAGGATGAGAAACCTACTGGTGAAAAGAATTTAAGGAAATTTCTGTTAACTCATTTGCTGACCAGTAATTCATTTGCTCAGTAACTGAGCAGAAATCTCAGTGGCCATACTGACAAAGAATAGACATTATAGAATTAGTACAAGAAAGTAACTAACAAAGAAACAAAAGCAAAAACAGCAACACATAGCAAAAATACAACCCCTGAGAAGGAGGAAATCTGATTTCCAGAGTTTCTACATTGTATTATTTAAAATACTAAGTTCTTTCCAAAAAAAATTATGAGACATACAAAGAAAGGGGAATGTTTACCACAAAATATAACCAAAGAAAGAAATCAGTCAATAAAACTGGACCCTAAGGAAGCCCGTACCATCTTGGATTTAATAAAGGCTTTAAATCAGCTATTAAAAATAAGTTCCAGGAACTAAAGGAAACCATGCCTAAACAACTAAATTTGAGACCGTATCTCAGGAAGTAGAGAATATTAATAAAGGGATTGAAATTACATATAAAAAAGAATCATTAGAGGGCAGCCCAGGTGGCTCACCTGTTTAGCGCCGCCTTCAGCCCAGGGTGTGATCCTGGAGACCTGGGATCAAGTCCCACATCGGGCTCCCTGCATGGAGCCTGTTTCTCCCTCTGCCTCTCTCTCTCTCTCTCTCTCTGTCTGTCTCTCATGAATAAATAAATATACTCTTTAAAAAAAAGGAATCATTAGAAATTCTTCAGTTGAAAAGTACAGTAATTGAATTGGAATTCACTTCATGGGACCAATAGCAGATTTCAGCATGTAAAAGAGAGACTCAATGAACTTGATTTATTGAGACCCAATGAATCTGATAGGCCAATCAGACTATCCAGTCTTCAGAAACAAAAGAAAATGAAGAAAAATGAACACATCATCAGAGATCTATAAAACAGCATCAAGCATACCATTCTACATATATGGGAGTTTTGGAAGAAGAGGAGAGACACAAGGGGCCAAAAGAATTTTTTTTTTAAATTTTTATTTATTTATGATAGTCACAGAGAGAGAGAGAGGCGCAGAGACACAGGCAGAGGGAGAAGCAGGCTCCATGCACCGGGAGCCCGACGTGGGATTCGATCCCGGGTCTCCAGGATCGCGCCCTGGGCCAAAGGCAGGTGCCAAACCGCTGCGCCACCCAGGGATCCCCAAAAGAATATTTGAAGAAATAATGGCAATCACTTCTCGAATCTGATGAAAAACTTTAACCTATATATTCATGTATCTTAATGAATTCCAAGTAGGATAAACTACCACAGACTAACTAATATAAACTGTATAGGAGCTCTGGAAACCAGTTCAGAGATCTATAGCAAAGAAGTAAGAAAAAGTCACAATAAAAACTTCAGGAAATTTCCTGGCATTTTTTTCTTTCTCTTGTCCCACCCTCTTCCAGGCAATGACACAGGAGGAAGCAGATCAACTCCCAGTTCCTTACCTTGGAAATTATCTGCAACACTCTGGCCTGCCTATGGGCTACCTCAGAGAGACTGGTTTCTATCTCACCTCACTCAGAGCTCAGACAAGAAATTGTGGCAGAGTTTGGACCTGAGGTGGCAAAAACTATGGAAGGCAGTGGCAGGCATTGTGGTGTGGGGGACTTTAGATTCACAGATACCTGGGGGCAAGAGATTACAAACAGAGGAATATAATAAAACATCTATGCCCCCAAAGAGAAGCTGGAGTGAGACTCTTTGATAAATTAAGATATTTATTTATTTTTTTTTTTTAATTTTTATTTATTTATGATAGTCACAGAGAGAGAGAGAGAGAGAGAGAGAGGCAGAGACACAGGCAGAGGGAGAAGCAGGCTCCATGCACCGGGAGCCTGACGTGGGATTCGATCCCGGGTCTCCAGGATCGCGACCTGGGCCAAAGGCAGGCGCCAAACCGCTGCGCCACCCAGGGATCCCGATAAATTAAGATATTTAAACACAGCCATAATCACAGGGAAGTTTTTAAAAAGGATACACACAGGCCCAGATAGAACACATGCCCAGAAAAGACCTCTAAAGACCTTATAGCTTCACCCTGGGCTGATTCCAATAGAAATGACAGGATCTTGTTAACTAACTTTCCACTTTTCCAATGTGGAAAAACTAGGAAAGGTGGCTGTATTTTCATATGCCCGCTTAAAAGATCACAACACATACCAAGAAACAAGGCAACACAGCTCATTCAAAGGAACAAAATATATCCTCAGAAACCATCTCCGAAGGAACAAATGTATCAGGAAGGCTTTAAAACAATTGTCTTAAGTATCCCAAAGCTAAAGGAAAATACAAAGAATTAAAGGAAATAAGGAAAATGACATAGGAACAAAATGAGAATATGAACAAAGAGATATAATGAAAAAAAAAAAAGGAACCAAATAGAAATTCTGGAATTGAAAAGTACAATAGCTAAATTGAAAATTTCACTAGAGATAAAAAAGAGACTCAACCAGGCAAAATAAAGAATCAGTGAACTTGAAGACAGGTCATTTGAAGTTACTGATTCTAAGCAGCAAAGGGGAGAGAGAGAGCCAGAGAGAGAGAGAGAGAGAGAGATCAACATAGGCATTATGAGAGTCACAGTAGAAAAAAAGAGAGAAAGGGACAGAGAGATTATTTCCAAACATTTAGTCTTGGAACATTGAAAAACTCACAGCTCATATCATGATCAATGATGAAAAGACTGAACATTGTCCAAGACTAAATATTTTAGGCCACAAACAGGACTAAATGTCCAGACTAAGGATTTTAGGCCACAAAACCAGTCTAAATTTTTTTCAAAGACTGGAATCATACAAAGTGTCTTTTCCAAACACAATAATTGAATGAAAACAGAAATAAACACCTGAAGGAAAACTGGAAAATTCACAAATATGTGGAAATTAAATAACACACTTTTAAATAACCAATGGGTTAAAGGAGAAACTATTTTCTATTTCCTATTTCCATCTATTTCCTAGAGGGAAAAAAAATAGCAAAACAATAGAGAATATAAATGAAACCAAAAGTTGGCTATTGAAAAAGATCGGTAAAATTGACCAATTGTTAGCTAGATTGACCAAGAAAAAAAAGAGATAAGACTCCAGTAATTTAGATCAGAAATAAAAGAAGGGACATAACAACCAATTCTAAAGAAATAAAAAAGATCAAAAAGGAATATTATGCATGGTTGTATGCAAACAAGTTGAATAACTTAGATGACATGAACAAATTTCTAGAAACACATAATCTAATAAGACTGGATTATGAAGAAATAGAAAATCAATATATCTATAATTAGGGAATTGAAACAGCAATCAAAAAGCTCATGACAAGTTAAAGCCCAGGACTAGATGGTGTTACTGGTGAATTTCACCAAACATTTAAAGAAGAATTAACAATAATCTTCCTGAAAGTCTTCCAAAGAATTAAAGAGCTAATATTCTCAACCTCAGTTTATGATTCTGATACCACAGCTAGACAGACACTATACAAAAAGAAAACCATAGACCAGTACTGTTTGTGAATATTGATGCTAAATTCTTGACAAAGTGCTGACAAGCCAAATTCAACAGGATTATACACCATGACAAAATAGGATTTACTCCTAAAGTGTATGGATGGTTCAACATAAGAAAATCAGTAAGTGTAATATACCACATTAAGAGAATGAAAGTAAAAATCCATAAGAACATGTCAATTTCTGCACAGGAAGCATTTAAACGAAATCAAATACCCTTACATGATTTTTTTTTTTAAGTCAACAAACTAGGAATAGAAGGAAATTATTTCAACATAAAGAAAGCCAGATAGGAAAAACTCACAGCTCCTATCATGATCAATGATGAAAAGACTGAAAAATTTCCCTCCAAGGTCAAGAGCAACACAAGTATGCCTGTTTTTATCACTTCTATTTGACATAGTACTTAGGAAGTCCAAAAGAAAAAGAAATTTTATTTTTTTAAAAGATTTATTTATTTGAGAGAAAGAGAGTAAGAGAGAGTGTGTGAGTGGGGAAGGAGCAGAGAAAGGGAGAGAATCTCTAGTAGACTCCATGCTGAACATAGAGCCTCACAAGGGGTTTGATCTCATGCTCCTGAGATCATGACCTGAGCCAAAACCAAGTCGTTTAACCACTGTACCACACAGGCACCCCAAGAAAAAGAAATTTTAAGATCTAAATTGGAAAGGAAGAAAAAAATAATCTCTATTCACAAATGACATGATCCTATATGTAGAAAGCCCTAAATTCTGTAATAAACTGGTAGAACTAGTAACTGAATTCAGCAACATTGTAGGTTACAAAATCAATATGCAAAAATTAGTTGTGTTTGCACTATACATTAACAATGAACAATGTGAAATGGAAATTTAGAAAACAGTGCCAATTAGAATAGCATCTAAAAGAATAAAATACTTAGGAATGAATTTTTAGCTTTGTACACTGGAAACTATAAAAGATTGGTAAAGAAATTAGATACAAATAAATGAAAGATATCTTGTGTTCATAGATTGAAAGATTTAATATTGTTAAGATGGCAGTGCTACCCGTAGTGATCTACAGATTCAATGTAATGAATGTATCAACATCCCAATACTTTTTCTTGCCAAAATAAATTAATTCATCCTAAAATCTATATGGAATCTCCAGAGACCCTGAACTGCCAAAATGATCTTGAAAAAGAAAAAGTTGGACTCCTTAGACTTCCTGATTTCAAAACTTACAACAAAGCTATGGTAATTAAAAGAGTGTGGTACTGACATATGAACAAACATGTAGACCAAGGGAATAGGATAAGAAACTCAGATATAAACCCTTGGCTATGTGGTGGAATGATTTTTGACAAGGCTGCCAAGACCATTCAATGGGGAAAGGACAGTTCTTCAACAAATAGTGTTGTGAAAACTGGATTCCACATGCAAAAAGAATTAAGTTGGACCCTTACCTTTTCTATATTAAAAAATAATAATTTGGAATGGATTAAGGTCCTAATGTAAGACCTGAACTATAAAAACCTAGACGCACTGGGTGTTATTCTATATGTTGGCAAATTGAACACCAATAAAAAATAAATTTAAAAAAAAACCTAGAAGAAAATAATCCAATGAAGCTAAAGTTTGAGCAGGCTGAGTTTAGGTCTAGAAGTAGGATAATAAAAGTATTCCAAGCATGGGACCCAAATCCATTTCACTTCTTAAAAACAAGGGTACACAGGGGCTTCCACATTCATGAAAGGAGGCAGGAAAACACTACTAACTACTGTGTATGGCTACTTCTTGTGTAAATATGTGTGTCTAGAGAAACAGAGTGGTGTAACTTTGTGACTAGGAACATCAGTGAGATGTCTGTTGGAGGAGAGTGGGGATGTGCTAGATGGGTGATGGGTATTAAAGAGGGCACATGTTGTGATGAGCACTGGGTGTTGTATGTAAGTGATGCACCACTGAATTCTACTCTAGAAACCAATACTACACTACATGTTAACTAAAATTTAAATTTTTTAAAAATAGGCTATACCTTTGGTTGTAACTTTCCATTCTGTATATTACACCTCTGTCAATTCCATCCCCTCCTACACTAGCAACCTACACGGCAGCCCTTTTTGGAGGTAGCGTCTGAGAAGTACATGGTAGGGGAGAGCAGCCCCAGAGCAGGGGAGGAATGTAGGTGAAAGCCACAGATTTGACCTTAGATGGGGTGGTCCTTCCAGCTGCAGTCTGAAGATAAGCCGTTTAACACCCTCACTATTGTTTTGGTCCTTCATGAATCCACCACTTGAAAATGTGGCATACGGAAAAAAAAATATTTGTAAGACAATTCACTTTAATCTTTTAGGATTTGGGGAACTGGGAGCCAGATGAGTATACTTCAAACTGTTTGGTGACTTTAAAATGAGAGCAGACCCCAAATAGGCAGAACACAAACATGGATCCCATTTTAAGGAGCTTTCAGATTTAAAACAAGACGAAACTGTGTAGCCTGTTAGGCGCACCATTGGACAGCTATACATTTGACAGTCCAAACATGACCAAATCAAAGCTCATAAACCATGTTTATGGCAGTAGTCTTAGTATGAAACTACACCACTACACATGCCTTCTCTAGCTTCTCTTTGGCTTCCTGATTGGGCATGGGTCATTGGACAGCTGAAGGTAAACAGTGTGATGTCAGATTCCTGTGCTGTTTGATCAGCTGTGTTCCGTCACACCTGCAGTCAGGAAGCTGGCCTCATCCACACTCAGTGCTTGACATTCCTGGCTAAAATTGCCTAAACGTGTATTCCAACCTCACAGAAAGTAACTTTTTCTCTTCCCTTTTGGGGAATCATTCACAAATGTCTCTGATAAGCTACTCTGTTTGGAGGAGCTCCTTAGGCCACTGGGTTTGAAATTACTAGCGATTATTTTCCTCTAAGATCAAAATTCAGAACCAGACATTATTTTCTAAACAGCTAGCAAAATCAAGTTTAGGGAAGTGACAAAGCCAAATGATCTCATGGATATATTACTTATTTGGAGTATTCTTCCTAATTCTACAAGTGGGTTACAATACATGCAGAATAGTTATTCTAAAAATGAGAATACCTGTTTCCTATCTAATTCAAAAATGATGGCTATAATATAACACTTTAATACAAATTAGCCTGATAAAAAGGCAAATGAACATATCTGAACTTCCACTTTTTCTTATTAAAAACTTTTTAAAAATTAACGAAAAGAAACAGAATTAAGAAAATCAAATACTATCTTGCCAAACTGTGGAAGGAGCCTTGGTGTCCATCGAAAGATGAATGGATAAAGAAGCTGTGGTCTATGTATACAATGGAATATTACTCAGCCATTAGAAACGACAAATACCCACCATTTACTTCGATGTGGATGGAATTGGAGGGTATTATGCCGAGTGAAGTAAGTCAATCAGAGAAGGACAAACATTATATGGTTTCACTCATTCGGGGGATATAAAAAATAGTGAAAGGGATTATAGGAGAAAGGAGAGGAAATGAGTGGGAAATATCTGTGAGGGTGACAAAACATGAGAGACTCCTAACTCTGGGAAACGAACAAGGGGTAGTGGAAGGGGAGGTGGGCAGGGGGTTGGGGTGACTGGGTGATGGGCACTGAGGAGGGCATTTGGCGGGATGAGCACTGGGTATTATACTATTTGTTAGCAAATCAAACTGCAATAAAAATATACAAAAAAAGAAATAACATAAAAATGCAACAATGTTTTAAGAAAGAAAATGGTTCTCATAAATGTTGGTGAAAGACAAGAAAATAATTAGAAGCAATGTACCAATTATATATTCTTTATATGAGTTTCTGTATCACAAATTTGAGTTGACGCTCTGCAGCAGAGTTTTGCTTCTTAAGAACAAAGAATTTAATACATGGATTTTTGCCAGACCCAGCTGTTGCATCACAAGTTTGTAATACTGAACACCTGTTCAACCACTGTTTTTCTCCCAAAAATGTGTTTGATCATGCAGCTTGAAAGGAATGGCTTTTCACTTCTATTTACAAATCTCTCAGACTTTTTACACAGTACTTTAATTGTCTGCAACCATACTTAGGGCTCATGAAATTTACTAAATAACTTCACTATAGAGGTCATGAGGATCTCTATCCTTTTCAGCAAGCTTAATTGGAAAAAAAACAAGAAATTTTCCTCAAGCCTAACACACAAAAAAACTCTCACCTTACAATGGTACGCTGTTAAATAAAATGACTTAGAAAAATATGCAGTGAATTTTTTGTGGTTATTTCAGTTCAGCTTTCTGTTCTTCAGTCTATCAAGAACTGATGAACAATGCTTATTTTCTGTCTTGGATATTCTTCCAAGTTTTATATATGACATAAAACAGGTTCGTATTTCACATTCTGATTTTCCGGTCATATAAAGAAGAAACAAAGAATTATTAAGCTTGCAAAACATACCTCTTTCATGTACCATATTTTCTTTACCACTGAGAAGCTATCAAAAACTATTACCGACTTTCTCAAAAATGAAGGAAAATGTTATGTTTTCTAATTGAGGTCTAGTGGTGCGAGTGTCAATCCTCCTTACTATGAAGATGTCACATTCCATTTGTTTTATGTCTCTAACAACTATAATGCAGCTGCAGTACAAAATCAGATTATGAATCTTTATTTGTCTCAAGGATCCCCCAAGTCAGTACCTTAGTACTTTGCTGCCTAGCTCATTCACTGATATGTCGCTTTAAATATTCCTTTGCAAGAAAAGATGCAATGCATTCACTAGAACTGATTTTCACATCTCATTTCCTTTACAGGTCTGAAAATGTGTTCTAATACACCTGGTGTTAAAAATATAAAAAGTGGATAACATCTGTTTTGAACAGTTGACATTTCACCATATCCACTCCACATGGACTCAAACATAGTGTGCTTAGGCTTCATGATGCCTGACAGACGTGGTAGGGACCCTGACATAGCATAAGCTGTCTGAAGGCTTGGCTTATGCTTTCTTCCCATTTATGTTGCTCTTAGCTATATTTGACAGCTGATTTCTGCAGCATTTCTGTCAGTGTTCTTAATCCAGACAAAGAAATTCTTTATTTCAAAATGGTGCTAAATCCTATCATTCATAAGTTAATAAGCTTAAATGACTTGCAAAGCATCTTATGTGGAAATTCTTTCTTAGAAAATAAAACACAATCTTTCCTAGAAAGTTGAGTCATTAACTTACTTGAATGGGGCTGGGGTGGGGAGGAGGAGGGAAGAACAGACCAAAGTATCTGGCAAGATATCTTCTAGTTCCTTAATTTTACTGCAAGCTGGAAGCCCTGCATAGTCAGAAAATGTTTCCTGCCTCTACTCTCCTTCAGAATTTATAATCTCATTAGAAAACTATTTTAATTCAAGTAAAAACAACAGAATATCCAAACTGCTACTTGAAAATGCTAAATTGAGGGCACCTGGGTGGTTCAGTGGTTGAGCACCTGCCTTTGGCTCAGGTCATGATCCCAGGGTCCTGGGATGGAATCCCACATCAGGCTCCCCACAGGGGGCCTGCTTCTCCCTCTACCTATGTCTCTGCCTCTCTGTGTGTCTCTCATGAATAAATAAATAAAATATAAGAAAAAAGAAAATGCTAAATTGAATATAATTGAGTAGGATAAATTTTGGATGGTGATGTTCAATAAAACATGAGGCCCCAGAAGAGTTCCAGTACACATAACCTGTCTCCATGCATACAGACATTTACAAGTATCTTTATCCATATTATTTCAGCTAATCCAAAAGGCAGTTGATTGTAAAATGTGCAATTATATTTACATACCACCAAGGAAAACATTGCCCTTTAACCTATGATGCAATGTCAATTATAAAACATTTCCCTGAGCTACTATGTTTGTATCTCTACCATTAGGTCAAAGGTAACTTTACTTTCTCTAAGTGAAAGAACATTCTAGAAAGTCTCAACTATTTTGTTTAACCTCATTCTGTATTTTAACACTGGAAACAACTGCATAAATGTTATGCATTTATGTTAAGATTATTTAAAAAAGGCATACAAAATGTAATGTGTACCTACAGAGGGTTTGGCAAACAGTGCGAAATAATGTTGCTGAATTAATGAAGTTATCTGATTTGCCCAGAGATTAAATGAAATCACTGCTGACTTCTAATATAATATTAATTATATTAATATAATATGATTTTAACTTCTACTTTACTGTATTCGTGTATTGTCACAAAACTCTTTAAGGCAAAATGAAAATTTAAATGTAAGTGCTTAAGAAGTATAAATCCAGTCCATTTACTAATTATTAATACTACAACATGTTCCTCTCAGGCATCGTTATATATTTGAGAGCTATCTTTCACACTTACTTAAAGCCAATGGAAGTGATGGAAGATGCTGTATCTCCTTAGGTATAATATGTGGATGAAATAGGAATAAAAAATTATTCATCCCTCAAGTTACTATGTCCTAGGTTGAAAATGGAATCAAAACCAAAACCAAATCTTTTCTATTCCTGATTTGTGATTAATTTTTGGTAAAAGAATTGAAAAAACAAAGAGCCCAACAATTCATGGATTTGAATTATTAATTAGGTTTAGTGTGAAAAAGGATTACTCAATAAACTATAAAAACATTGTTGAAAGCTTACTAAAATAAATACAGCAAGACCCAAATGTCTTTGTGTGGTTTACACTGTAATTACTTCAGAGTATAAATGGTTCAAAATTTGAAAATTCAATTATATGCATTTCATTTTCATTTAATTTTGTGAATTTTGAAAAGCATGTGGTTGTTTCTTTTTAAATTTTAGTTTTTTAGTCTCTCATTGAGGATGGCAAATACTGTTGGAAACAAAACACTGAAGGTAAAATTTTAAAGTTTCCCAAACTGAACAAGTGTCAAAGAGAGTTAAATAATGACAATTCTAAATGATTTTTAAAGCTTCTTTTTTTTAAACATACTCTGTCATTTAGAGCAGTTTTTGGTTGATAGCAAAATTGAGCAGAAGGTACTGAGGTTTCCCATAATGTCTGATCCCGCACATGCACAGCCCCCCATTATCAACACAGTGGTACCCCATTGTATGACAAATCGAAGATTTGAAATATTTGAAATATTCTCTCAAAGTGGCACACTAAATGATATTTTTTTAAAGCTTGTAGCATTTACATTTTTGAGGTTCTCAAAGCTTAAAAGAGCCCTAAGACTTTAAGAAATCCCATATTTTCTGGAGCAATAGGGCTTTTCTTCACAAAGGAACTGTCCAGAAAAAGCTTCAAAATGAAAAGAAAACTGTAGAAACTTGTTTGTTGATGTGGGTGGCAGCTGTTTTGTGGTAGAACCATAGCACAGGATATGGGGTTAGAACTGGGTCATATCATACGCTCAGTTACCATTCTAGTTATGTGATCTTCAGCAAGTGTTTAAATAATCTGACAACTTACTTTCCTCAGAAGCAAAAATAATTGTGCAGTTAATTGAGATGCTATATGCAAAAAGCTATAGGTTACATACATAAAATTAATTATGGTGAAAACAGTAAAATGACAATCTAGTGTGAAAAGAGGTAAGTACCATGGAATCTGCTTTACAACACAAATCTGGATGAAGAGTTGAGAGTCCTAGAAGGACACATACCTGGGAATGACCGTGTTAACTAAAGAAGAAAATCTCTGGCCAAATTAATATGTGGGACCACACTTCCTCTTTTTTTGGTTATCATCTGCTTATTTTTCTTATCATTTTAAGTTTTTATTTAAATTCCAGTTTGTTAACATAGTGTAATATTAGTTTCAAAACACAGTGATATTAGGTACTTCCATACAACACCAAGTGTTCATCATAGCAAGTGTATTCCTTAATCCCCATCGTATCATTTTATTTATTTTTTTCATCATGGTAAGTATATTCTTTAATCCTAATCCTCTATTTCCTCTATCCTCTCCACCCATCTTCCTTCTGGTAACTATCAGTTTGTATTCTATAGTTAAGAATCTGTTTCTTAGTCTGTCTCGGTCTCTCTCTTTTCTCCTTTATTTAAGCTCATTTATTGCTTAAATTCCACATATGAGTAAAATCATATGGTATTTGCCTTTCTCTGACTGACTTATTTCACTTAGCATGATACTCTCTAGCTCCATACATGTTATTACAAATGGCAAGGTTTTATTCTTTTTCATGGCTGAGTAATAGTCCAGTATATATATATATATATGTGTGTGTGTGTGTGTGTGTGTGTGTGTGTACCACATCTTCTTTATCCACTCATCAATGGATACTTGGGCTATTTCTAATAGTTTAGCTATTGTAAATAATTCTGCTATAAACATAAGGGTGCATGTATCCCTTTGAATTAGTGTTTTTGTATTTTTTGGATAAATACCAGTATTGTAATTACTGGATTATAAAGGAGTTGTATTTTTAATTTTTTGAGGAAAAATATTTTCCAGTTTTACACAGTGGCTGCAGTTTTCATTCCCACCAACAGTGTAAGAGGGTTCCTTTTTCTTCACATCCTGACCAATACCTGTTGTTTCTTATGCTTTTAATGTTAGCCATCCAACAGGTATGAGGTTATATCTTATTGTAGTTTTGGTTTGCATTTCCCTGATGATGAGTAATATGGAGCATCTTTCCACATGTCTATTGGTCATCTGTGTCTTGGAAAAATGTCCATGTCTTCTGTCCATTTTTAAACTGGATTACTGTTTTGGAGGGTATTGAGTTGTATCATTTTTTTATACATTTTGTATACTAAACCTTTATAAGTTATATAATTTGCAAATATCTGCTCCTATTTAATAGATTGCCTTTTATTTTTGTTGATTTTTCCTTTGCTGTGCAGAAAATTTTTATTTTGATATAGTCCCAAAAGTTTATTTTTGTTTTTATTTTCCTTGCCTTAGGAGACATATCTAGAAAAATGTTGCTACAGCTGATGTCAGAGAGATTACTATGATTTTCTATCTCACATTTAGGTCTTTCATCCATTTTGAATTTGTTTTTGTATATGGTGTAAGAAAGTGGTCCAGTTTCATTTTTTTACATGTTTTTAGAATAGCTCAAATTAAAATTTTTGTTTCACTAACTTCATTCTCCTTTAACACTGGAAATTTAAATGCGTAAATAAATTATGAAATGGCCATACAACAAAATACTATACAGCTAAGGAAACTAGACAGGGTGTGGAAAGATATAGAGAGAATAAGAGAGGTATTCACAATTCATTTTTAAGGGAAAAACTCCAATCTAACTCTTAATCATGGTTATCCCCAAGTACTGAGATTACAGGTAATTTTTTTCCTTTGCTTTTATTTTTAATTAAAAAAACACTTTTTACTTGTAGGAGAAAACTCATAAAACTCCTTGTTTTTATTTACATCCTAAATTTTACAGAGTGAGGATGTAACCTATGTTATGTAAAACTTCAGGTTTACAGCTCTTTGCAGGGGTGCCTTAAAAGACAACCCACCATTATTTGCATATCTTAGACTTGGGTTTCCCAAAACAACAGCCACTAGCTGCATATGGCTACTTAAATTTAATTTAAATAATTTAATTAACATAAAACTTAATATAATTAAAAATTCAATTCCTCATTCATACTAGTCATATTTCAAGGGCTCAATAGCCACAGGGGGCTTAATGGTTACCATATTTGAAGAGTACATTTCCATAATCACAGAAATTTCCATTAGATTGAGCTATCTTAAACCATAGATTGGGATCTGTATACACAATAAGATACGATTTTTCAATATTATGAATGTGCTTTCTTCTTTTTGCATTTCTGAGCACATGACCTCTTTCATACTCTATCCCTGAGGTATCCTTCTACCTTGGGAAGATAAGTTTTGTTCTATAAAGATGAAGGAGAGAGACCATACAATACTCATTTACCTTCTCATCATAGAAAATAGGATTTTTCAAAAAAACAAGAGCCTTGCAAATCCACCATCTTTGCCTGAAATCATGGTCTTCTCATGTTTTGTAAAGTTACCATTTCTTAGTTGTCAAAGTTAAAATACAAAAACAAAAACTCAAACTCTCTCTTGATCACCTTTGCATAGCCAATACCAATCACACACCAATATCTGATTCTACTTTGCAATTCTTTCTTTTTCTTTTTCTTTCTTTTTTTTTTTTTTTTAGAGAAAGAGAGTAGGGGAGAGGTAGAAGGAGATAGTGAGAGAATCTTAGGCAGGCTCCATGCCCAGCATGGTTGATCTCACAACTCTGAGATCATAACTTGAGCTGGAATCAAAAGATGCTCAACCACTTGAACCACCCAAGTGCCCCTGCAATTATTTCTGTACTGACTCTTCTCTTTGCCCACACTGCCACTGTGTCAGGTCAGATTCTAATTATTTTCACCCGAACCACTGCACAAGCCTAATTAATCACCTACTCATATTTTCTAATTAACCAATCTGCTCACATCACATCCTTATTTAAAATTCTTCAAATGTTTGTGTTGCCTAAATGATAGTGCATACAGAGGAGTGTAGTTCTTGGTAAGAGTAGTGAACAAGCAGGGATGCCTGGGTGGCTTAGTGGTTGAGCATCTGCCTTCTGATCGGGGGGTGATCCCAGGGTTCTGGGATTGAGTCCCACATTGGGGTCCCTGCATGGAGCCTGCTTCTCCCTCTGCCTATGTCTCTTTCTTCTCTCTGTGTCTCTCATTAATAAATAAATGAATTTTTTTTTAAAGAGTAGTGAACAAGCAGAGATCATGCATCTGCTCTTTCCTCAGGAGTGATAAGATGGGGGCTGAGGTTTCCTTGAGAAAAATTCAAAGACACTAAAGTGGTAGGAATAGATAATGCGCAGGGAAGATTCAATAGAAATGGAAAAGTAGGAGCTCTTTATGGAGGCTTGGATCCAATGTAGGACTTGGGGCCAGGGGCTAAAAGACAAGCATGATGGGTTGTGTTTAGTTTGAGTGTGGTTCAGTTTAGGTTGCTAGAATAGTCAGATATTCAGGACAGAAATCCTGGGCAGGAATGATGAAAATGAAAATACTGGTGTGTCTCTTACAGAATGTCTTATTACAGATAATAAGATAAATAGGCAAATTTGTAAATAGGCAAATTTGTAATTAAAATCCATGAGAATAAAGGACATAATTTACACATAACAGCACTATGTAGAACTGTTAATCTATATACAAAATGGTATCTCATCATAAAACAAAATTAAATTCTGTATTTAAGTTTATATTTTTGGTGATGATTGGGAATGAACCAGTATCCACAGCATCCTTCTCTGGGAAAAGTAAAGACTTTTAATATGTGTTTACCTGTTACTTTACACTACCTAATACATTTTTTTAAATTTTTTAAAAATTTTTTAAAATTTATTTATGATAGTCACAGAGAGAGAAAAAGAGGCAGAGACATAGGCAGAGGGAGAAGCAGGCTCCATGCACCGGGAGCCCGATGTGGGATTCGATCCCGGGTCTCCAGGATCGCGCCCTGGGCCAAAGGCAGGCGCCAAACCGCTGTGCCACCCAGGGATCCCAATACATTTTTTGAATCATCTAGTAATTTAGATTCAGATTGCTACTGTGATAATATTATCTGCCTTTATTTTATTTTATGTCATTAATTTTAAATTCTTTCTTAGAAATTTTCTAAAATTTGAGAGACATATTATCAACAAAAATTTATATTTACCTATAAATTCCAGTGAGTTATTTGCTTATTATTGTTTCTATAACAAATGCTATTCTCTTTTTTAAAGAATGTTTTGTTTTGCTGGAAAATAGTCTAAAGTTGTTGGGGTTTTGTTCCAGAAAAGGTTTATGGGGAATAAGCTTCCTGAGTCTTGACATTTCTGAAAGAAAAATGTCTTTATTCTGTCCTTACTCTATACTCACTTGAATGCTAGTTTTTATAGGATATAGAATTCCAGGATAAAAATACTTTCCTCTAAAGACAGTGAAGGATTTGTTCCATTTTCTTTTACAATTTATTGTGAATGATGTTAAGTCTAATACTGGTGTGATCCTTGTTCTTATGTAATTTTTTCCCTTCCTCTAATTTTCTGGAAATGTCCAATCTGAATTTATGTCAAGGTATAGATAACTGTCTTTGTTCTTCCTGCTTGGCACTAAGTGGATCTTTTCAATCTGAAGACTACAATCTTTAACTCTTCACTTTACAGAATCTTCCCTCCATTTTTTAAATGATGATTTTTCTTTATTTCAATTGCTCTCTTTCCTTTTGTGTATTTTCTTGTGCTATATTTTCAAACTTTCCCCCATCACCAGCCTACTTTCTTTTTACTTTTACTTTGCATTCTTATTTACTAGACTTTATCTTTCAGATAATTACTCAATCATATCTAGTATTTGTCTCTTCTATTAAATTTATTGTTTTGCCAAAACTATATATTTTTAAGATTTGTTTATGTATTTATTAGAGGGAGGAAAGGGCAGAGGGAGATGGAAAGGGAGGGAATCCTCAAGCAGATTCCCACTGAGCTTGGAACCTGACATGAGGCTTGATCCGAGGACTCTGAGATCATGACCTGAGCTGAAATCAAGAGCCAGATGTCCAACCAACTAAGCCACCCAGATGCCACACCAAATCTATATTTAATCTCCAAAAAGCCTTTGTTAATCTATGAACGTATCTTTTTTTTTAATATAACAGCCTTTTTGGGTATAGTATTCCCCTTGGGTCATTCCGAGGATATAAGTTTTTAAAATTTCATATTATATTCCTTATGTTATCTGTTTCCTCTGAAGTTAATTCTGCTTCTTAATACTGGCTTATCGATATCAAGGATATGTAGTGATATTTCCTTAGTGGACTCTTTCTTGATCCCTAAATGATCCCTAAATACTATCATTTACGTTTTACATTTAAAAAATTTTTGTGGACCTTAAAGAATAGGAATTATGTTATATATCTACTTCTGAAACTTGGTATTTTTGCTCAATATATTTATAAGATGTATTGATATTGATGAATACATTACTGAAATACATTTGTTTCTCACTACTGCGTTGTATGATCATAGTATCATCCTGTTGTTCATTTTCATGTAGGTTGACACTTGAGGTGTTTTTATCTTTATGTTTTATTACACTTATTTTGCTCTTATATAAAAAATAGCTCATTGACCAGTCTGTAATAGATTTCTTCTATTATCAATACACATCACAATTCACTTTTTACAAAAGATTATTTCTAGTCACAAATATTTACAATGATATTTAGAGTCATGTTAAATTTATTATAGGAGTAAAATCCTTTAGATTTTTTAAATCAAGCTGAAAAGAGATCTTTAAAGAAAATAATAAATTTACAAAAGAGCTAAAAGACTTCCAGTTCAGCCTTTTTTTTGTCATGTAAAAATTTTATTTATGGGTTTTATATCCAGTATTTATTGAAGCTAAGAAAAGTGGGATTCATGAAATAATTTTACTTTATTTTAATTATTTTAATTGATGCTAATCCTTGGTTCTTTGTATTTTACTTTTTCAAAGTAACAAAGAACTTAACGATCTTTCACTGTCATATTTCAAGCTATATAAATAAGATAGAAGTAATTTTATGTTTCTTAAAGTAGTAGGTATATACAGACAATTTTCTTATCACCCAAGAGATAAGAACAGTCAACTTTTCTTCCTCTTGACTTACCTGACATACCTGTTTCAATTGCACCAGCCAGGTAGAACACGGTAAGCGCTGCCACCTGAGCCTAGTTTCATTTGGCATTTAAAAACTAACCAGGAAAAGACATTGCTCAAAAATTATTTTGGCACAAACATTCAGTACTCTTTTCTGCTAGATAAATCAGACCAAAAATAAGTCGAAAGCAACTAGTGACCTGTGATGACATTATTCAATATAATATTAGAGATTCAAGAAGGGATTGATTTGTAGTCTGTTCTTACCTTAGCGTTTTGGATGCAGGGACAGAGGGCCCAAGCTGCGCTGGCCTTCACATCTGGATGAGGATTTTTCAGCAGGGACCATAGCAAACGAACTCCATCTAATCGATCAATTATTCTAATGTGAGACCAAAAACAGAAGTATAAACTGTAATTAGTATTTAGGAATGAAACTTAAGTGGCCTATCTATCCACACAACTCTAATTATTTTTCTCCTTGTGACATTTGGCTTAGATTTTTTTTTTTTCAAAACTAACAACAGCCGGGGAGTCTGGGTGGCTCAGTGGGTTAAGCAGCCAAATCTTGGTTTCAGCTTGGTTTTAATCTCAGGGTCCTGAGTTCAGGCCCCATGTTGGGCTCCACCCTGGATGTGGAGCCTACTTAAAAAAAAACTTTAACAGCAGGAATAGAATGTGCTACTAAACTGTAAGCTCTCTGATTTCAGTTTTAAATTCATGACACAGAAAGCAAGCTCTGGGATAATTATGATTCACGCAAATGTAAAATCAAGCCATGTAATTTTTTAATGAGTTGTACACAGACTGTTACCTAAATGTCAAAATACTAGTTCCTTTATATAGTAACATCTATATACTTTCCAAAACAAATATTTATGCCTGAAAACTGTGAAGTTACCTTTTTTATTTGGTCTACCCTTAATTGACTTACCTTACTATATGACATATTTTAAACTCTGCCAGTCCTAATCTAGCATTAGGAATTAAAATCATTACACCACAGTGCACCCTTTGTTAGGCATGGATAACACGTAACTTGTTTTCCATGTGCTCCCTTCTCAGCAAGACTAACATTGCAGACTGTGTTATAATTACTTAAACACACTGTAATCAAAATATCTTCATGACTAGCTGAAAAATGAATTATCATCAGAGTCATCTCTACACCATCTGTCTTCTGTTTATATATCAATCAGTCCAGGGAGCATAACCTTGCATTAAGGTCCATTGAGTACACTTGCAGTTGAGAAGATGGCCAAACAAAACTTAATATCCTTTACAAACATGGCTTTGTTCAGAAAGATATGTTAAACTCAAAACAGATGAAAAAAGATAAAGAACATCAAAACTCCTTTGATTTTTAATCTTGAGTAAAACACATGTAGTATTTAGCCACAGACAGAATAAATACTACTAGTTTAGAAGACCATTCAAATTATCTCTTGAAAACTGACATAAAGACAACTACATATCATATTGGAGATGAGTTGGCCAGGAAAAAAAAAATTATTTCAACTGGTCCAAATATGATACCAGGCTTGCATAACCTTATAAAATAGCTGGTAATGCAAACAGCCTGTAGTAAGATACAAATTGTCTCTTTAGAAAATGACTTTTAATAAGAAAGAAGCACACTGAGAAAGTATTTTAACACAAAGTTTAACTAAATAGCTTTCCAAACTGTAAAGCTCTCTGTCGATATCATGCTGAGAGAAAAAGTTTTATTTCTCAACTGATGGAAAATGTAAAGAAAGATACCAAGCACTTCATAATGAATGATTTACTTTACAAAATTAAACAATCTTACTGCCTTACATATGCCACTGAAAGCATAATTGATACTAATCCTTGGGTCTATTTTTTTCACATGCAATTAATTTCTCAGTGAACAATAGGTCTGTCCTACCCTCTTGCAAATGTAGCAGTAAAATTTGCATTGGTAATATTTAACTGGACAGTGCTGGACATAACTTGACATTAGAGCAGAAATCATTTGCATGGCACATCTTTTCAGGTTTCTTTTAAAGGGATAATTCGGTGTGTTCTGGACTCCCACCCCTCTGACAAAATTTCACAATTAGCTATAAAAATTCACTATTAATTATAAAACTACATCTATTGTCCCTAATCATCACCCAAAACCTTAGGCAATTAATTCATTAGCTGCTTAGTTGTAACAGATGAGGATTGTGGCTTCATCACTGGTGCCTTAGAAGACTCAGCACAGGGGATCCCTGGGTGGTGCAGCGGTTTGGCACCTGCCTTTGGCCCAGGGTGCAATTCTGGAGACCCAGGATCAAATCCCACGTCAGGCTCCCGGTGCATGGAGCCTGCTTCTCCCTCTGCCTGTGTCTCTGCCTCTCTCTCTCTCTCTCTGTATGACTATCATAAATTAAAAAAAAAAAAGAAGACTCAGCACAGCACAGAGTAATAACCTTAGATGAGGGGAAACGTGATTGACACACATTTGCAAGCACAGGAACTAACAAAGTCAGGCGGTAGCAGACTATAGGATTTAACTGGCCCTCCCAACTCCCTCATTCTCTGTATCAAGTTATTTACTGCTGATTTTTACTTCACAATAAGTCAAGTATCAGGGCGCCTGGATGGCTCAATTGGATGAGTGTCTGACTCTTGATTTTGGCTCAGGTCAAGATCTCAGGGTGATAAGATTGAGCCCAGGTCAGACCCACACTCAGCACAGTGTCTGTGAGTCTGCCTGAGATCTCCTCCCCCTTTGTCCCTCCCCCTGCCCCCCTGCACATGGTCTATCTCAAATAAATAAAAT